>NW_027509193.1:19017500-19617500 GCF_051911475.1 Siphateles boraxobius
GTAAAGGCCCTTTGTGCATAAGGGAAATGAATAAGGAAATGTAAACTCAAACCTGTACAGAGGGCGCAATTCAGACAAGAATATTTAGCACTCTTCAACAATAAAAACAAAAAAATAAAACAAATCTGATATTTATCTAAAGTAATTTTTGCTTATTGGTATGTTTGAATTGGATTACTGAAGGTCAGCAGGAAAGACATTGGTTAATAAAGGGAGATTAATTACATAAATATCTTAAAGTCCCTGTAAAGGCAATTTAAAAAAAAAATTCTAAACACATTATAAATGTTAGAAATGTATTGCTAAAACACATTACGAAGACTGTGAACTATGAAGTACCGAATTGTGGAGTTAGACCGTTAAACAGTTTTTCACCATTGATATTTTACGGATTCTTTGGGCGGGGCTAAAAGGGTACTCGATGACGCACTGGAGTGCCTGAGCTCCAGGCCCCGCCCCTACCTGATGACGCACTGGAGCCCCTGAGGCTGGCCGCTCCCCTAACAATATAAATAGAGCACATTCGCATCAGTTTGCCGCTCAATCGCGACTTACTGTCAGTATTATTAGTTACTACAGCTTACAGTTTGCTAGTTAGCTATGTCTTCGTCATGGAAATGCGTACTACCTGGATGCGATCACGTACAAAACAGATCAGTGTCCTTATTTAAATTTCCTAAAAACGATCACATCAAGAAGAGGTGGATTCATTTTGTGAAGAGCCACCTTGATAGAGAGCTGAGGATCAGAACCAAAGCCCGCCTCTGTAGTGATCATTTTACACGGGATAGTTTTATAAACTTTCGTCGGAGACAACTGGGATTCACTGATAATCCGCTTTTACTGGTGAATGGGAGCGAACGACTATCTCCCACCTCGGCCTTCATCCTCCCGTCGCGCCGACAACTGGTGCCATCATCGGCAGTGCGTGCCCACCAATGAGTTTAAGTTGCCTTGTGCGCTTATGTTATAATTAACCTAATAAGCTGCTAGGAGCATCCATTCCGGCTGTAGCGGGTGCAGTTGAGTGTGGCAACGGCAGCTGTCCCGCGAGTGGGCGTGGTTACAGCGCAGCCAGCGGACACGCCCCCAGCGTTTGAGAGTAGAGACTACTGCTCATTTTTTCAAGATTTTGATAGCTTATTTTATGTACTTGCCGGCTTTTTTATCATTCAAATTTGGCTGGGTGTCTAAGAACACATTTTTCTGTGATATGACAAACTCAGAACACATACTTCATTTTGACTTTACAGGGACTTTAACACAAATATACTTAAATTAGCGCAGGTTTGCGTAATATTGGATATTCTGAGTTTGCATTTCAATGTTTTTATTCATTTTGATGAATACTGAATCTGTTTTTGTGTAAGTAAGATGAGTAAATGCCTGCTCACATTTAATCTAGAACTACAATAACCATCATGTTTACACACAACGCCTCTATACTTACTGATGATTTCTCTCAACATGTGGACAGGAGAGCTATCAGTCAATAAATGGGGAATCAAAGTAAATTAGGTCGATTTGAAAATGTAAATATTGTTGTAAATTTAAAAGTAATTTATTACAAATTTAAAAGTAATTAGTTACTTTACTAGTTACTTGGAAAAAGTAATCTGATTACATAACATGGATTACTTGTAATGCACAACGCCCACCACTTGCTACTACAAGGCCAGCTGTAATGTATGCTGTTTGGTGTGTTTAGTGTCAGGACTAACATGGAGGAGCCGTTGTTGCGATCCCCTAATAAATATCTGCAGGGGTGACTGTGGTTGCCTCAGCCCCGGTAACTGAGGGAATGTCTGTCTGAGACGAAACATTCAAGAGAGGTGAAAAGTTCAAAGAGGAAAGTCAGTGACTGTACGAGAAGCAGTTCCATAGAAATGTCCAGTTGTTCCCTCTTCAATTCCTTCTCATTTTTTGTTATTCATTCTCTTCTTTTTATCGTTACGGCTTGGTTTCATTCTCTCAGGTCTAAAAACGTTAAACAGCTGATTCATGTCTTCAGTGTAATGAGGCAGGAGTGAACAGCAGAATCCTAATGACGTTTTCACTGACTGATCATCAGCCAAGACAAAGCCACAACCAGACTGAGACTGCACCTCTCTGCCAAACTATGCTTGTGTGCATTTATGTTTATGCGTGTGCATGTCGATTGTGATTCACACTGTGTAGAAGAATCTGAGGAATACAAATTTAAATATGGGAATCATACCTAACAAGACAAATAGCAAGTCCAGTGTACAGTGAAAATTTTGCCAAAAAAATCCAGCCAGGTGCTCTGCTTAGAGGAAAAGATACATTTATTGTGCTTCTAACGCGGCAGTGTTTTTAACAACTAAATGTTGGTTAAATTAAACGGAAAAAAAAAATGTAAACTACAAAACTAATAAACGACAATATAATGAATGGCCACAAAATATCTAAAACTAAAAATAGCATAATTTTTTTCAGTAAAAAAACAAATAAAATGATTCTCCATTTAATTAAAAATGTTTTAAAAGTTTTTAACCTGGTATGAAAATGGCAGTAGATATCACGATGGTGAGAAAGTTCTGAAAAATTTTCATGTTAAACATATGAAATGTTTTTGGTATCATTATGCATCAACTTTGGCAGCCCTAAAATATTGAAACTATTTTAACTAGTTATTAAAAGGGCAAATTAAATGTTAAAAAAAAAACTGCCCATGTACTATGGCATTTTCAAATTCAATTAAATAAAATGAAGATTAAATTTTTTTTTTTACCCTAACATGCAATTAAACATTCTTAAGAGTATGAAAAAACTGACAAAGAACTTGCCATTCTAAAGAACGCAGGTGTCTTAGCCCGTAGCATTAAGATAATACAAGTAAAATGTTCTCACATGAATTCTATAGAAATGCATTCTTTCTCGGTCACAACTGGTCTAACAACATGCGCAAGATTTACTTATTTGTCTGACTGTCGAAAGACCCGAGGAACACTGTGAAAAACAAATGAAGCCTTAGAAAATGCAGTGAACAGAAAAAAAAAATCCAGTGAAGAAATAGACTTCGCATAATTCACTTCTTTACTATTCCTGCCTGAACATAATGTTTCTCTTCGCACTATATTTCACTGAACTGAGAGACGAGGGGGAGGAAGTGCTATAAATTCAGTCACTCCATCCTTGATACCACAATGGCGTGTATTCACAGAGAAAAGCTGTTAGTTATGTGACTGGCTTAGACTGACTCCAAATAGACAAAGACTGATGCTGCGAAACACACTGTTAGCAAGAATCACTGACAAACACACATAATAGGTATTAGAGAACACTGAAAATGATACCATATACTGTATATTCAAGACTAAAAACAAGCATACAAGTTTGTTTAATGCATTTTATTTTATTGGAAAATATACACTGGACTTTGCACTGCAAGTCTCATGTCAAGATACATAATCATATACTGTTCATCTAACCTATTGGTTTGCATTCTTTTGCTTATCCCAGGGTTCTCAACTAGACTTACTGTGACATTTGGTACAATATCTGATTCTTTGGTACAATACTGATTCTTAGCTGCCTAAACAAGAACTAGCAGCTTTTTAAGATCATATTTGAGCCATTAAACTCTTTTGAGGAGGCCAAAATGCTTTCAAAATAATATAAAAAAAGGAGGACAATTGGTCCTGCGGTCAGTGGTGGTGTGCCCGTATGATGGACACCTGTCACTCAAACCCTGAGCTAAACAAAGTCGTCAAGCTGAATGGAATATTACCCCTGGCCTCGACATACCCTTTCACTTGAGCAACGCCCCATAATACATTTCCAAAAAAAGCTTGGCACTTTTTCATACACTTTTCTCAGTTCATCACAAACATTCCAAGTCCTACATGCTTACTTTCCAAGTATAAGAACACTTTCCTGCATTCTGAAATACACTACTAGTCAGACAATTTTTTATTTTTTTTAATAAGTCCTTTATGCTCACCAAGGCTGCATTTATCTGATCGAAAATAAAGTAAAAAACTTAATATTATTGCACATTTTAAATGAGTGTTTTCTATTTTACTATATTTTTTAATGTAATTTATTCCTGTGATGTAAAAGCTGAATTTTCAGCATCATTACTACAGTCTTCAGTGTCACACAATCCTTCAGAAATCATTCTAATATGATGATTTACTGCTCTAGAAAGATTACTTGTCATTATCAATGTTGAAAAGCGATGTGCCTTTTTTTTCCAGCATTTATTTGAAATCGAAACCATTTGTAACATTATAAATGTCTTTACTGTCACTTTTGATCAATTTAACGCATCCTTGCTGAGAAAAAGTATTAACTTATTTTACAAAAATCTCACTGACCCCAAACTTTGAAAGTTAGTGTACATCAACCTATAAACCATTCTTTTTTTTTTTCTTAACGAAAAAAAAAAATCTCTTTTACACCTCTAATTTTTCTTTCTAACACTGCAACTTTGAATACATAAAGGTAAATCCATCTCTGTGCAAGTCATTCCTCAGTGGCAGCAAATGTGAAATTCTGTGTGTACATGTGAATGAGAATGATTCAAGGCACTGGTCACTTCCTGAACAACCTGCATTCAAATCCTGTCCGCAAGAGATTTTCTCCAACACACACACACACACGAGAGTACAGAGGACTTGTGACTTGCACAGATCAGACTCGGCATAAATTGCTAGAACTCAATTTCCAGCCAGAAATAAACATGTAAAATCATGTTGTAGTCTCTGCAATACCAGCTGCTTTTACAATTCTTGTTTCTAACTCATCTTCTGTTCCTATTAGAGCAACTCGGTTCAGAGTTCAGACAGAGTCACTATATAAAAATAGATTTATACATAAACATATATACTCGTATATAAAAATGGCTGAACAATGGGATATAAATAAAAGTGAAAAAGGCTTCACATTCTGTGTAACAAACGAACAATTTGGTAAATTCAACATTCATTTAATAAAAGTGCATCTGATTCAAATGAGTCAGATATACTGCCATACGACACTTAAGGCACTTTCTTAATACGTTTTCTTTGGCTGGGCTGGAGAGAAAACTAATATACATCTTAATATGCTCTCAATATCTCACCACACCCTAAATAACCAATAAAACGCCTTATGAGATTCCCAATTTGTCATCTCATCACTAAGGGAAGACTATTAGTGAGATTAGCTGCATCTTAAGGACTGTACTGCTGCTCTCTACAGGACACCATAAGGCACTACAGTTTAACAAAACTACGCATTACGCTTCATCCAAAAAACCTCTTCACTATAACCTCATGCCCTGACCCTCAAGTCAAAAAAGAGAGTAAGCTGCTTTCTGTAACAGACTAAACGCTACTTACAAACGACAAATCAAGGAAGTGCAATTCTATAAAGATTAATCAAAATATAAGATTAACCACAAATTCCAAAGCGTTCGAGACTGACGTGCATAAGACCCTCATTTGTCAAAGGCAGAAACAAAACGAGACACAATTGTTACGCTTCTTTTAACACTAAGTGCCTGTAGTCAGAAACAGGCGCACATGGAGATCCCGGGAAACTGGCACGTAGGGCATTGGCTTCACAACTCTGCCGTGGACTGTATGAAACATTCATTACTAGGAGTCATTCTTGATGTCTGAAAACCTCATTCAAGGAGATTCAGACCCTGTTGGCTTCAGACGGCACATTTGGCAGTTGTCGTAATAAACAGCTCTAACAGTAACATGTTTGTTTATTCTGCTCTTACACCATCAACCTGTTTATTCCTGAACTAAAGAGTGTATGCAGCACGAAAGTCCTGTAGCGCCCCCTGCTGTCACAAAGACACCACATTTTAAACTGATGGAGAATAAACCAGTTTTGTGACCTAATCCAGGCAACAGCTGATTGGGTGCTGGCAGGTCACATGCTCTGGAAACATAGATTGCCTTTGAAACTGAGTCTATCACACTCTTAGATGTTTTTGAACAGGGAAACTAACAAGTTGAAGCAGTTGGATGGACAGTGGGCCTCCTCAGCACAAGATCTGTGAGAAGGGATGTCTGAGCAGCTCCTCCGCACTCGGACGGTATTTGGCCTCCACGAAGATGCAGCGTAGGAAGTCCCGCGTGTGCTCGGAGATGTGGGAGGGCAGCTGGGGGTTGGTGGGCTGAGTGGCGATCTTAAAAATGGCCGCCATGGCCTCGTATTCAGCCCAAGGGGGTTTTTCTGTCAACATCTCCACCACAGTGCAGCCAAGACTCCTGTTCAAACAACATATACAGTTTAAGATTAATGGCCCGTAATGTCACATGATATTTTTTATTTTAAATGCCACATGTTTTCAAGTACCATCTGTAAATTTTTCAGTAAAGTTATAGATTCCAGATGTTTCAGATTATAGTTCCAGGTGTTTATCTAATACATTTGATTGATGTTTGGCAATTACCTTTTTCATTTTGCTTCAAATAAATTTATTAAACTTTTTATGGATGTTTATAGACATTTTGTAACTGCAAAATAAGATGAAAATACTGATCAAGAATGTTTTTTATATAGTGTTATATGATAGTGGCCTATATTGAGACCCAGACAACCACAAACTTTCCGAGCTGACTTTCAGCCAATCATAATGCTCCCCTGACCTGACGGGAGACTGTCCAATCAGTTTATGTCGGGGAATCCCTGAGCAGCAACTAGGCCACTCCCACTGAATGAGAATTTGTGCAGTTAAGGTTAAAAAACAGGCCTGTTATTTTTCTCCAATTTTAAAAACCTTTTCTTTGGCATGTTAAAATAGGTTCTTAATATTTAGAGACTGTTGCTTTTTTTTTTTTTTTACTCCCCGCACCACAGATCACAATCATGTCTGTTTAACAAACAATTTACAGAAAAAATTATCTAAATGGTGCAAATTTGTTGCTGTTTATATTACTGCGAGCATCACGCTAACACTGACTTCCCTAAATCCCAGCTGCTGTTCCAAAGCATGCACGTGCTTCTCTCAATTGGCAAAATCTCTCCGTCTTAAAATATTAGTTAAAAAAATGTATTTACAAACAAAAAACCTGCTCTCACCAAACGTCTGCCTTCCGGCCGTACCCCTCTCCGCTGATGACCTCTGGGCTCATCCAGTACGGCGTTCCGGTAACAGAACGGACCCCAGTGCTGGACATGCAGATGGTCTGAAGCCGCTTACTGGCGCCAAAATCTCCCAGCTTCACATTGCCGGCTGAATCTCGCAAGATGTTGGCACCTGAATGCACCGGAGGAAGTGACCACGGTGAGAAGTTAACATGCAGTGGACCGAAAGTTCTAGATATTTATAGATATTAGATATTTTATAGATTGGCTTTATTCAGGGTTTGAAAAGAAATCTTTCACTCACCGGGCAATTTGGCTACTACATTTTTAAGTACAGGGTTCGTACACCTTTTCCAAGGTCAAATTCAAGCACTTTCAAGGTCCATTTTAAAGCTTTTTCCAGCACCTTACACCACCGTAAATTACATAGCAATACATAGTCAAAATTATTATTTTGTGTTTTTATCACATTAAAAGAGATAATGCTACAGCCAAAATTGTGTTTCGTAATAGCAGAAGGATCAGACATTTAAGCAAAACAAAGGTTTTATTTTTCAAAATGTATCACTGTCTAGTAACACTGAGTGGGAGGATTTGAGCCAAATGACATGCAGCTGGGTCATGTTGGGTCAAATCAGACAAAATCCAGGAAAACAGTTGCTGCATCCTCCTCAGTCTTTTCACACTTTTTTCCAAATCTAGGGCATGCCATACAAACTTGTAATGGTTCAGTCATATTGACATGTTTGTCTTTCACCCTACAAAGTTTGGGCTGCTTCTGATTAATACTTTTCATTATATTAATGTCCAAACATTGCTTCCCAGATAATGTGATTTTCAGGCTGTAAAACTGAAGTAATTTCAAGGTCTGAAAATATGAATACATAGGATTTGAACAGGAATATTTTACAGGCTTTGGTTTTGGGACACATTATTGATATAGACAGTGTTTGAACAAAATCTGAGGCAGTGCAACAACAACCTGTAATTCAATTTTAACCCAGAAGACTCTGACAGTGCACAGGCACCTGCCTGATGAATAGCCTATATTAAATGAAAATTTCATTGTCAAGACATATACACTTATCTACTGGAATAGAGCAGCGTAAATATTGCATAAGGAATCCTCAACTTACAGTTGGCTACTTGTGTGACACTCCATCTGACACGATTTCTGTTCAGCAATCAACGATTGTTGTTGTGCACTGGGCTAACGTTAGTTACCGAACTAAACTGCCAGAGTGAAAGGACACTAATTCACAGTCTGTGTAAACAAATAGGCGCTAATGTGTACAGTAGGCTACTTCAGTTGGCTTACTTGAAAAGTCTAGGGTGCTTTCACACGGGCAGTTTAGTTCGTAACGGAACGGGGTACGGTTCGCATGAAAAATCGCTAATGTGAACGCTGTAATGCGGACCCGGCTGCGCACCAGGGTACCGAACCCGAGACTGCCTGGAGGAGGTGGTCTGAGTTCGGTTGCATTTGAACCGTGCAGCGGTTCGCGTGAATGTGAAAGCATCATGGACTCGGGTGCGCACTTGTTCAGGAAGTAAAGTGACCTGCGCATGCTTTTTAGCTGATTATGATGTATTTAGTTAAATAAAACACATGTTAGGGATGATAGTGTTGATAATTTACCTTGGATATGAGCGAGAGTGAGTCTGCAGTGTATTCGCACACACATAGTGCGTGGACTCAGTGCCATAAATTAATGGAAATCCACTCTCTCCTGCGTTTGCAATAAGCAGAAAGCCAAATGCGACACAGTAAACCTGTGTTGTTCCCTCAGCTGCGCATAATAGCACCAAATTAATAAAAAACATTATATTGACCCGCGTTCTGTTTTCTATCATGAGTCGTGCACGGTTGGATGACGAAAGATGCACACAAATGCACCAGGTTGCGCCGGGAACAATCGCGTTCAGGCCGCAGCAAACGATTTATTTCTCCATTAAATAAACAAACTACTAAGTCAGATAGGTATATGTTGTGAAACAAATAGTTACAATTTCAAGCATTTTCAAGCATTTTATCCAAAATTTAAGCACTTTTCAAACCTTGAAAACACATCAAATTTCAAGCATTTTCAAGGATTTCAAGCACCCGTACGAACCCTGTAAGCGGCCATTCATAAATTAAATAAATAAATAAAAAAGATTAACTACGTCACAGCTTGTATATTATAAAATTTGTATTTCATACGTTAATTTCTTATTCAAACAAACTCCTGTCGTCCAGCAATCTCCTCCCTTCCTCTTTCATCTTCATCACCAAAAATTGACAGACCAATACAGTACAAAGAACATAAAAAAAATGTAGGATGTTGGAAAATAACAATGCCTTTTCTATTAACCAAATGCTTTTTAATCTTCGCTATTGCTTCAATGAAAATGTACAAGTCCGCCGTTATTTTTTGCGAATTGACGTGCATAGTCAAGTAAGCCAGATATGTGCAGATTCTGTGCAATACGCTGTATTTAATATATCATTATGACTCACGAGTTGAGCATTTGCGCTTAATCTGCGCAGATTTGGCTCACACAAACTTCTCTACCAAAATGAGTAAACATAATAAGTAACACGCCAAATTGGCTAGTGTTTTGACAGCGTTACGCCACAGTGGGTGTTAATTTCAAACCCTGGCTATATTATAGATTTACAAGCTATACTATGTGATATAAAAGTAACACACTTTTTACTCAGAATAGTCACTCTTCAAATATTACTAATTTTCTACAGAATACATTTCCCATTGGTCAGCAGTGTGAATTTACAAACAAATTGAACTTCGACATAGTACACGTTTCAAATAACTAATTGTAAAAAAAATTGTTTTTGACTATGTGAGGTCTAATGCCAAGCTGTACCTTTGATGTCCCTGTGGACGATCATGTTGCTGTGCAGGTAGGACATGCCCTCCAGAATCTGTCTCGTATACTTGCGCGTCACATTCTCTGTCAAGGCCCCATAGGCCTTTAGCTGGTCTTTGACTGAACCCTGAGGGGTCAAAAACCACAGCACCAGTGAATCACGCTAAACTTTACACCACAACCACAGTATTGCTATCAAACAGGTGTGTGATAGTGACACATTACAACCCTTAAGATAAAAAAAAAATATATAGCATTAGAGTGATAATGAAAATGTAAATAAAAATTGTGTCATTAATTACTCCAAACCTGTATGTTGTTAATTTTTTTATTTTATCACTGGAACACTAAAGTAGTGTTTCCATAGATGTAGTTTGTCATATTATATTTGATTTGTGAGTCGCAGCAGAGGTGCATAAGCCTCAAATTAATAAGACTCTGATCAATGAACAATAGTTTTGGTTCGTTTCTCAAAAAAGCCATCATATGGCTTCAGAAAATTTATATAATGATCTAAAATCTAATCTGTAGGTGCATATATGAAAACGTAGTGTAAATGTAAACATACACTACCACTAGAGTTTGGAGTCAGTAACATTTTTGGAAAAATAATAATGCTGAATAGCATTACATTTTGAAATATTCAAATAAAGTTATTTTTAATTGTAATAATATTTCACAATATTACTGTATTTTTTATCCAATAAATGGGTGGCTATTAGAGACTATATTCGAAAAAAATAAAACCCACTCAAAACCTACCAACTTATCCACCCAAAACCTTTGAACTGTAGTGTACATACATACATAGTGCAGAAGTCATGTGGATTCCTTTTTTGTTGTTATTTTTGGAGCATGACACCCCGTAATACGTCATTTTATATAAAAAGATTCTTTCCATGAGTTCCATGGAAAAAATAACAGAATACAGTTTTGGAATGACATGAGGCAAATGGAATTACAGAATTTTACTTTTTGGAAATCTTATCCCTTAAGTCTAATTATTGTTGCTTTCCCAATACTTGATGACCCAATGCTCTTTCAAACTCACCCCAGGCATATACTCCATGAAAATAGTGAGGGTCTTCTCACTGTGGTCTCTAAAGCAACCGTAGTACTGGACGATTCGTTCATGGTGCAGGTTCTTCAACAGCTGTATCTCACACTCTAAAGCGCTCACCTCCTGCAGAAAGGGGGGCAAGAGTCATGACACGACCACAGCTGAGCCGAGCGGCTGTGACCAGCGGGAGCATGAGTGAGATGACTGAGCATATAAGTGTATATAAAATATATAAAACCACAACACACTAAAGCCAAACAGTGGATAGGAAAGCACAAACATAATGGAAGCACTTTGTTTTTGATTGTGTGAGTGAGCATATGTGTGTGTTTGTGTCAAGTGAGGGCATGATCAATGAGAAATGTGTTGTTAGACTACACCACTTCCCCTCGCCTCAAAACCCCCCTCTGCCCAACACACACAATCATACACAGATACAGGAAGCAACAGTGCATGTTTTTGCAATGACAGACAGGAAAGTGTTTAGAGTGGGGAAAAGTTTGAGAAAGAAAGATATAGACATAAATCAAGAGAAAAGAAAAAAATATGCTGATAATCTCAAAGAGAAAAAGAACAAAAAGAGAAAGAGAAAAGGCTAAATAAAATAAATATGTGTAGTGTACCTTACTGGTCTCTGGACTGGCAGGGTCAAAATGAACCTGTTTTGCTGCAAGTTCTCTGCCTGTGTCCACATCATAGCACAGATAAACCCTTCCAAAAGCACCCTGGCCCAGCAACTTCCCCCTACGCCACGTCACTGGAGCTGTAGGAGCTGCACATGACGCATAGAATGATACAACAATGATGAATGAAACCAATCAATTGACAAATGCTTATAAACACTACTATAATGTACAACATCATAATCTATCACACTCACACTTATGAGGGACAGGGCGGTCCTGTGGGCGGAGTCTGGCCTGAGTATCCACCAGCTGCCAGCTACCCAAACTCTCCTCACTGCCGTTCAGCGATCGCCGTGATGGCACCAATGTGAACAAGTTTCCATGGGGACGACGGATCCGCGGAAACGTCCGTCGACCTGAGGAGCAGCATTATTTGTTTAAAATATGACATGGGAGGACCTGGAGTGTTTGAGTACACTCAAATTTATGAAAGGCCTGAGGATATCGCACCTTCACTGTGGTCTTTATGATGCAGGGACACATGATACCTTCGAGGGTACGTCCCTCCCTTACCCACAATCTTATCATTTGCATGGTTTTCCCGGTCTAAAAGAGGAGAATGGGAAGAGGAGAACGGACAATTGGGTCAATGGAAGAGCAGATTTGTAGAACTTTATCAATTGATTTACTGATTGCAGCAGCATCTTTATTGAAACACACCAGCACAGTCCTGTCGGTTGTCAGAGTAACTCTTAACCCTGTGTGTGCGAGGTTTCCTGAGTGAGGGGCTACGAAACAAGAGACACCAATCAATGCAAAATAACAGTAACAGGTGCTTACAATTACAGTATCGTTCAAATACATTTCCGATTGTATCCGTGTCCTCACCTGTCAGAGTTGCTGTCCAGTGACTGACAGCTGCCGGACACTGAGTTTTCTGCACTGCTCCAAGGATCCAGCACCTTTAAATACAGGTAAATTATACGTTTAATGGACTCAGATGGCAAACTAGATGATTAGGGGATATTATGTAAATTCGGCAGTGGTATATTTACTTGAATTCTCTCACAGAGCTTCTATTACAATTGTAGAATGTGGCATTTATATGGGAACATCTCACTGTTTCAAGGTAACCCTGACACCTTTTCTATACAGTATTTGAAATCTATGCTGTACATGTTGCTCTTTTTCAGCACATACTGGCTGCAAGAATATGCAAGTTACCAATGTACAGTATCTCACAAAAGTAAGTACACCTCTCACATTTCAGCAAACATTTTAGTATATCTTCTCAAGGGACAATTCTACTAGTGTAGTCAATGTGCTGCTTGCATGGTAGTATATATTTACTGTCCTCTGAGAATAACTCAACATACAGCCATTATTGTCAAAATAGCTGGCAACAAAAGTGAGTAATACCAAAGTGAACATGTCAAAACTGTGTCCAAAATAGGGCTGGGTATCATAACAAAATTTTCGATACCGATACCTTGACTTCGATACCGGTTCCTGAACGATACTTTTTTCGATACCAATTTTATCAATATAACATTACCTAAAAAAAAAACTTTTTATTTTTTCAGTTTGTTGACTTTTTTAAACTCATATTTTGAGTCTGTAAAAAAGCACCAATGCTAAAGTTTTCTATCATTTAACAACATGTATTCTTTACTTCAATGAGTTCATTGTTTCTGCCTTAACTTAATGCATTGTTTAACAATGAAACTGAATGAAAATTAATTGAAATGCATTACACACAGAAAAATGCTATACAAATAAATGTGAATTGAATTAAATATAGGCTACTGGGGTGCGGGATATATGCCTCACGCTCAGCACACATGAAGCTTGCGCAAAGCACTGGCAAAAGTAGCCTAATGATTATGGATGTGTCGGGAAACGATAGCAAGGAGATATTTTAATTGTTTATTAATGAACAAGTGTTTACTCAACGTGTTGGCTGCAAAGATGATTATTGCGAATTTGCGATGCTGACTTGTCATCCCTGCAGTAGTGAACGCGCGCGCGCCTATATGGATTTGTTAATCAAACTATTTATTTCTAATTGTTTCGTTTAAAAGTAGACATATTTTGAACATATATAGAACTATTTCTCATGTCTGTGAGGCAAGTATCCTATACGCTGAGTTTTGGTTTATATGTGACACGCTCCAGTTCTTGTAGTCGAAGGCTGATAAACTTTCTACTCTCGAGTGTATTCTGTGTGTTTTTAAGTGCCTTATCAGATTTACCGTGTTACCGGTCTTGGCAGCAATTATCTTGTCGAAAATTTTGCATCGTGTGCTTATGGCATCGAGTCGGGTACATAGTTACACTTTTGATCATTTACACACACACACACACACACACACACACACACACACACACACACACACACACACACACACACACACACACACACACACACACACACACACACACACACACACACACACACACACACACACACACACTCTCTCTCTCTCTCTCTCTCTCTCTCTCTCTCTGGGCAGCCGTGTAAACTAGTGTTTTTCCGCCACAGCCAATCATGCTGCATGTTTATTGTTTCACTGACGTTGACGAGATTAACCACTTAGGTACCGAAACTTGGTACCGAAAAACAAGACGTGTTTCGATACTCGGTAGTATCGAGGCAATTCTGTCGGTACCTAAAAAGTACCGAACTCGGTACCCAGCCCTTGTCCAAAATGTCAATATTTTGTGTGAGCACCATTGTTATCTAGCACTGCCTTAATCCTCCTGGCCATGGAGTTCACCAGAACTGCACAGGTTGTTGCTGGGATCCTGTTCCACTCCTCCATAATGACATCACGAAGCTTCTGGCTGTTTGACACATGGCGCTTCTCCACCTTCCGCTTGAGGACACCCCACAGGTGCTCAAAAGGGTTCAGGTCTGGAGAAATACTTGGCCACTCCATCACCTTCACCTTCCTCAGCAAGGCAGTTGTCATCTTGGTGGTGTGTTTGGGGTCGTTATCATGCCGTTCAGTCCAGTTTCTGAGGTCATCATGTTCTGCTTCAGAATGTCGCAGTATATGTTGGAATCCATGTTTCCCTCATGAAGCTCAGCTACCCTGAACCAGCAGCACTCATGCAGCCCCAGACCATGATGATACCACCACCATGCTTGACTGTAGGCAAGACACAATTTTTTGGTCATCATCTGAGCCAAACAAGTTTATCTTGGTCTCATCAGAATACAGGACATGGTTCCAGTAATTCATGCTATTGGACAGGTTGCTTTCAGAAAAATGTTTGCAGGCTCTCTTGTGAACCAGCTTCAGAAGAGGCTTCCTTCTGGGACGACGGCCATGCAAACCGACTTGTTGCAGTGTGTGGTGTATGGTCTGAGCACTGATCTTCCGCTTCTCCAACCTCTAAAGCAATGCTGGCAGCCCTCATGCCTCTATTTTTTGAAGCCAGCTTCTGACGCACAGCACGAGGACTCACCTTCTTTGATTGACCCTTGCAAGGCCTGTTACGAGTGGAACCCGTCTTGGAAAACCTCTTTATGACCCTGGCCACTGTACTGTAACTCAGTTTTAGGGTGTTACCAATCTTCTTATAGCCTTGGCCATCTTTATGGAGAGCAACAATCCTAATTCTCAAATCCTTAGAGAGTTCTTTGCCATGTTGCCAAGCACTGTTGCCATGTCCAGTGGTCAGTATGAGAGAATTGTACTCAAAGCACAAATTTGAACTGCTCCAATACAAGATACACAAATTTGTATGGTCCTGTCAAGCAGACAAAAACATGAACCTGATGAATAGGACATGTGGCTTTGCATAGTTAAACGATGACAGCTATTATCAGTTAGGTTGTACTCACATTTGTTGCCAGCTATTTTGACAATAATGGCTGTTTGTCGAGTTATTCTCAGATGACAGCAAATATATACTGCTATACAAGCTATGACAACCAATGTCAAGCTATGACACTGACTACTCTAATATCTATCCACTTTTCATTTCTATAGTATTGTCCCTTGAGAAGATATACTAAAATGTTTGCTGAAATGTGAGGTGTACTCACTTTTGTGAGATACTGTATATATGATTTTAGGGGAGTACAGTAATTGCAAAAGTTAGCATGTTACCAAATTACACATTCCCATGATTTGATCATTCATTTCTGCTTTAGAGTGTAATATACAGCACAACAGTTTTGACAAACTGACACAGCATATGGAGGGTATATATAAATGTAACGTAATATAATGTTATAGAATAGAACAGCATATATACTTTTATACAAATACACTACTGTACAAAGTTTGGATTTAAATGAATTTAAAAATAATAATAATAATAATAATAATACATTTATTCAGCAAAGAACACATTAAATCGAACAACAGTGATGAATATAAAGTTCAGAAGAACAGCATTTATTTGAAATATTTAAATATATGTGTGTATGTATACGTCTTTACTGTCAAAGAATCCTAAAAAAAAAATTCCACAACTGTTTTCAAACTTGGTATTAATACAAAATGATTCTTGAGCATCAAATCATCATATTAGAATGATTTCTGAAGGATCATGTGACACTGAAGACTGGAGTAATGATGCTGAAGAAATTTTCAATTATAATACTGTTTCTCAATATTACTGTCCGAACGACTCCAAACGTTTGAATGGTAGTGTATATAAAAAATAATTAATATATTAAAATAATTCTGTATAATTCTTTATATATAAAAATGATCACAAAGCACTAAACCTGTTATAGTTTTAAAGCGCCTCGAAAACATATGAACTCACACACTGGTCACTGGTTTCAGGTATGAACTCCCCCTCGCTATTGATGCTGGTGTAAGATCCCTGACGTGCAATTCGCTGTTGCCGCTCAGGAACGTAACCAGGGGGCGGAGAACTTCGCCCAGTATTCTGAGAGCCTAGGTAATGACAAGACAAAAGACATAAATTGATAAAACTAATAATTTAACAACTGCAAGAAGATATTTATCTGGTCTTACTGTTAAAGTGCATATATCTCAGTAGGACTGTCAAATGCTGTGAAGCGAGATTGAGAATGCACACAGGCAACTATTTGTATTCACATCATATTTAATTACTGTTGTATATTACCTCTCACTAAATCAGTACAGTGATTTAGTGAGAGGGGGAAAAAGTACCGTAATTACTCTGAAAATCGACACCTTACAATTCATACAAGTTAATATTTATATTTTAATTTATATTTGCAAACTGTCATTAATGCCACTGTAAAATAAAGCATCTGTATAACTTTATTTCAGCTATGGCCTTCCTGTTAGACTTACATGCTCAAACAGGTTGCATGATATAATCAGACAGTAGATTATTTCGAGCTCAAACAAAATCTGAAGTAAAAAAAAGTCCCATGCTACATGATACACTGTGACAAGGGCATGATCTAAAGTCAAAACAGCTTAATCATGAGACTGAAGGAAAGTATAAACAAAAGTCTTTTTCTTCCAGTTACAGAGCCTCAAGGAGTTCACGCTTTTCTCCAGACGCCATCACAAGCTGTAACAACCTCCCCTCCCCCTTAAAATCAACACTCTCTCCACAACAGGCCATTGGCCCACCATGCTAATAATGTCTCGCAATCTGATTGGCTGGGATCCAGCAAGCCATTGTGCAGCCGCCAGTGATGGTGGACAGGAAAAGGAAGAGGACCCACTGCTCACAGAGGAAGTCAGAGAGAGAGAGAGAGAGAGAGAGAGAGAGAGAGAGAGAGAGAGAGAGAGAGAGAGAGAGAGAGAGAGAGAGAGAGAGAGAGAGAGAGAGAGAGAGAGAGAGAGAGAGAGAGAGAGAGAGAGAGAGAGAGAGAGAGAGAGAGAGAGAGAGAGAGAGAGAGAGAGAGAGAGAGAGAGAGAGAGAGAGAGAGAGAGAGAGAGAGAGAGAGAGAGACCAGGGCAAGAAGATTGATAAGAAAGGCAGTGATTTTTCAGTGTGTGTGAACTCACTGGTGGAGTGGTGGCGTCCTCTGGGTTCTGAGGACTGGTAGGCAGTGCTGACATCACCAGTGGACTGAGAAGTTTTGATGCGAACCTGCTTACTGACTGTGTGATGAGATGGAGAGGAGGCCTACACACACACACACACACACACACACATTAAGCATTTAGAAAACATTTTGTGCTCTGCACCATTTGTCTTCTTTCTAAATTGAATTGGTAGATATTAACATAGATTGATTGTAAGTCTCACATTGCTTTGTACCTGTGTCAGCAGCATGATCTTGATGCTCTTCATGTTCGAGCTGCGGTCCAGCAGATCAATGGCTTTATCCAAGTCATCCTGATCACGCAGGGGAATGGACAGCTGTGTGTACAAACAAATGCGCAAATACACTTAATACATACATTTAGTAGAGCTGCCTGATTGATAAAAGGTGCAGTCAGTATTTTTTCGTTTGCTTAAACATTTCAGAATAAGAAATTATCTTTTGGGGGGAAAAAAAGTTTAAAACGTATTAACTAACGCTATCATCTGTTTCGTGTCCAACCGCTGCAGTGTAGTCCAATTCAGGAGCAAATAACTCTTAGTTCCCGATGCTTTAAATGAGTCATTCAAAAGACTTATAAATTTAGGAGTTACAGTGAATCAGGCTGATGAATCCTTTATACAAAATAATACACAAAATTCAATCAATCTACCCAAGAAATAGGACTAACAGGACATTAAATTATTGAGTATTTTTGCTAAGTGACCAGACATAAGCGAGTGTCAGTGAGTGCATTTGAATGGGAATCAATACCTCATTATTCATATAATGCAGGTCTAACTGCTGACCGAAGAATGTTTTGACTTTCTGCTGGACTTCCTCAAACTGCACAGGCCGCCCAAACATCAGAATCCTACACAAACATATATAAACATACACACACGCCACACACACAGAGGGGGGGGACATCAAACAGGAAGCTGAGATTTCTTTAGATGTGTAACCCAAGGCGGCAAGTCAGGTCGAACACACAGTCGGATCTGCAGAGTGCACACATTCCTGCGAGTACACCTAGCATAGCTGTGGTCTGTCCTGGCAGCCACAGACAAACCACAGTCCTTTCCCTTTCCACTGTGTTACCAGTCTGAGAGCTGAGAGAGAGCATGCCTGTGTGCATCTGTGTGTAATCTCTCAAAATCAAAACCCCAGTGTATTTTATTATTACTTTTATTTTAACACATACATGCATGCACATTCAAGTAGAAAAGAAACTTAAATTCACCTTCTTTCACCACAGAACTCAAACTTAATCCTGACATCCTCCTGAGGAGAAAGAAAAAGAGGTGAGGTCACATCAGGGTCATATAGGACTAGGAGTCACAAGGTCACTGTTTCCACTGTATGTATGTGTATTACCATTCTGTTGGAAGAGCTGGCAGTGTTGACAGGTTTAGGTTTTGCCGTCTCGTAATTTGACGCAGGCTGGCGCCTGGTCATCTGCAGGGCCACTAGATCCTTCATAATTGAATGGAGAGCCTGTCTCTCATCTGGGGAGAAAGACAGAGATACATATTGCAAAAACTTTAGATAGACAAAGACCGCAAACTCACATTAAAACAACATTTATGGGACAGATCATATTTTCATATTAATTTTGAGATTACATTTAACAGTGTTAATTAATTTTAATTAAAGATTTACTTTAAGTGAGTCTTAGATGAGGCAAATTGTATCTTAATGTAAAAATAGGGGTAGGGCTGCATTATTAATCGCAATATGCATGAAATCGCATTTAAACCGATATGGCTTATCACTATTATGAAATCGCAAAGGCTGCAATTATTTTTTATGCGTAGCTTGTCATTGATGCACGGGCTCTGTAAACGCTGCTCCATCTGAAAGCACTTTGAGTTTGAGTCACTTATAACGCGCAATTGAAAAAGCAACACGCGTCAAACATCTTTTCAAACATCAGAAGCATTTATGAACCGCTTGTCCAACAAAAAAAACAACATTTAAAGGGGTCATATAATGCCATTTTTGTACCAGCTAATATGATTCTTTAGGGTCTAAATTAAAAGTTTGTAATATACTTCATTTAAAAATTCTCATTAGTATTGTAAGAAAACACTTATTTGACCTGGTCAAAACAGCTCTGTTGTCAGCACGCCGTTTCAGTGCATATGCCTTTAAATGATAATGAGCTTTGCTCACCCCGCCTCTGTTCTGTGCGTACACCGTTTGTAACACAATAACCATAACGCGTTGTTCATTATAAACGTGGGATTATGAATTATATTGAGAACGTTGTACATAGAACACATGCCGTAATGTTCCCTGAGTGTAAACCTTAGCCGCATTCATCGTGAAGCTAGCGATTTGCAAAGATTAATATAAAGGTTAATAAAACGCTACACTCACTGCAGTTCTTCTGGAGGTGCAGGAACACGAATAGTTGGTATCGATTCATTTTTTCAGGAGCAGCTTCTTAGTAAAACCAGCTTTATACTCCTCGTTTATAAAGCAGTCTGGTGTGTGAAATGATTCGCGCAAACATGAAAGCATTGACTTTGATAGTGGCAGTGGGGAATTTTCCCTTCGAAAACAAACTCAGGCACTGCGTCTTCAGCGGATTGGATTTAGGAACATTAAAATGACTGCGGTGTTCCTTATTGCACCCAAGAACAGTACACCACTTCGCTTAACGTTAGACTCCATTCTGCTCATAGACTGTGCTCCAGCATACTTTTCGGCACAACACCGGTCCGCGCGCACTATGATTGACAGCTCGATCACGAGCGAGGGCGGGTCTGTGTTGAAACGCTGCTGTCAATCAACAATCATGGGAGGGGCGTGCGATCGTGTGACGTCACAAAATCGAACGGCTCGATTTGAGGCAGGGGAAAACATATAAGGAGATTAAAACAAAATCACTGGATGGATTTTTATCATTATATGATGGATGTGTACAGGGACTGCCAACACACATTTCAGTACAATCAACTTATAAAAGTGCATGTACCATTATATGACCACTTTAATAACATGCTTTTCCTCCAAACTCACTTCATAACGACAGTTGAGCTCATCCTTCTTTGAGATGATGTGGCTTCTTACACAAAATAAGGAAGTCGTGTGTTTATTAGTCATGTTTAATCAATCAAAGCGTTTCAATCTTCTGTTTATCCAGCTACAGCGATAGGGATTTCCTGGAATGATGTGTGTTATCGTACTTCTACTGCGGGGCATGTTTGGCATAAAATAAATGTATTTTATGTACATATAACTGCGCATAAAATAAATCGCAGCCTTTGCCAAATCGCGTTATTATAAAATATTATCAGTCAATAAAGGTAAAAAAAAAACTCTCATACCAGGTAAGTTATAACCGATATGATATGCAGCGTTTCCTATTAATTTCCTAAACTCATGCGGCCCGCCATGGTTTCATTAAGA
Source organism: Siphateles boraxobius (assembly GCF_051911475.1). Taxonomy (NCBI): domain Eukaryota; kingdom Metazoa; phylum Chordata; class Actinopteri; order Cypriniformes; family Leuciscidae; genus Siphateles; species Siphateles boraxobius. The sequence goes on from NW_027509193.1 coordinate 19,038,520, forward strand.
ATTGTTTTTTTAACTTTTCTCTTAATAACATAAAAGGTCACTGACATTGCACCATTGCTTTGACAAAGTATCCATCAAACAAACTAAAATCAAAAATGAAACCAATTTGTGTCTGACCCTAACTGCGGTCAGTGAGTGGCTGAATATTTAAACCAAACAAGAGATTATGTTGCAGAAACTATAAACTTGCTATACTGTTACAACACAGGTGCAGAAGAACTGAGAGGATGTTCTGCCCTCCTTTGTGAATAAACACTCACAGTCAGACGACTAGACCTGCGTCAATGCAGAGAAGTCTGAGAGAGGGAGATGACCGTGTTTTTGAGATCTCTGTTCTCATGTTTGATGTAAGAATGAGCCGAGTCTTGGCTAAGCTCACTCAGGGAAAATATTTGCAGTGTGTTCTTTGGATGGACTTCACACACCGCCTGAGAGGGAGACAAACAGAGAACCCACTAATACTGGGAAACCTGTGTTAGAAAATGGCAGATCAACCCAAGCAACAGACTCAACTGCTGAATATCTGTGCGTTCATGTGACCAGTGAGAACGTAAACATCACTTTCTGTCTCCATGTTTCCCTCTGTCTCCATTTAATCATCTCACAACATCCTTTTAATTCCAGATATCACAGTTGTTTCCAGATCAACAGCAACTTGTCTGTCATTTAGGAAGGCCCTGATATACTCACAGCAAATTTATTTTCCGTGTTTCACTTAGAGGTAAAGGGAAGTTCGAAAAACCTTTTCAGCGGAATAGTGTTAACGAACATTCGAATGCCATTCAATTAGATGACAAAGTAAATATGTCCTGCAGACTTTCCACTCAACAACAAAATAAACACAGCAAAAATGACAGAGGTGAGAAAACAGCAATACATATAGCACTTTGTACAATTGATTGGGCTGAAGCAAGCAGATTTACGGGATTAAAAATGATAAAGTGTCGCTTTCAATTAGAAGTACTTGTGCAAGAACTTTTACAACTCACCATACACTAATCTATACATACATAATTTACAAAGTAGGTTTGGGGTCAGTAAGATTTTTTTCAAGAAACTTCATACTTTTATTTATTTAATCACATAAACAATGCAACAGTTTCCGCAAAAATATTACGCTTGAGCTTCACATCATCATATTTGAATGATTTCTGAAGGATCATGTTACACTGGAAAGTATTGATGCTGAAAATTCACCTTTCCTTCACAGGAAAACATGACATTTTAAAATACATTAAAATAGAAAAGTTCTTTTAAATCTTAATATTTGACAATATGAATGTTTCTACTGTATTTCTGATTAAAATGCAATATTGGTGAAAATAGGATTCAAACGTTTGGGGTCAGTACGATTTTGTAGTGTTCACTTCAGTGAGTGAGGGGGACTTACATTTTTTTACTTTATCTATGATTGAAATTAACTTAATATTGTATACATTTAATTTTCTCTATTTTTATTTTCATAAAAGAATTGTTTGAGCTCAAGCAATAATTGAAGACCTCTTATATATGATTTTAAAAAACAAGAGGACTCACTCATTTTGACGGTATGAATGTATGTGCTATTGATTGAAGTTCAGGTTTGAAGGTCCTCACACACCCTTTCCTCTAGCGTCACCCATCAATGGCCTAGAAATGGAACAATATTCAGGTTATACAGAAACTCCCGATAAAATGATTCATCAGCTGTAACTTACCTATCTACCAACAAATGTAATCTGAGCCACCAAACAATGATATCAGTCAACAGCACCACCACAACAACAACAACGACATACACTTGTTAATGCTGATGGTGAGGAATTAGTTGCAACATCTTGTAATGTAGGCTACATCAAACTGAGTAGCGCATCACTGAGAAACAACCTGCTCAAGTCATCCTTGCGATCGGATTGATATGGTAAAATCGAACCCATAGTTACGGTCTTTACAGTGTGTACAATCGCTGAGCTTTAGGAAGCCTACAGAGCTGAAATTCAGTTATAGTAATAGTTTCGTTTCCAATACGTGCTGTAAGCAGTAGACCAATCACAACAGACTGAGCCATCTGGCCAATCAGAGCAGAACAGGCTCACGCAAAGGGATTTAGAAAGACTGAATCTTCGGAGTGCTTTGGACGAATAGTCTCATAATCATTGAAAAAAGTGATGTGCAATGTATGTTATGAGGGGGAAAAAAATATATAGGCTATATATATATATATATATATATATATATATATATATTTTACCTTTGATGCATGTAAACCTGTTGTAGGAGACATCCAAACAAATTAGGAACCTTTAAAATAGCATTATAGGGGCACTTTAAAATTGAGTGATGCTAGATGCTCACAACCCCCATCTGAAATGCAGGAAAACTAAATGTGGAATGTTTTACATATGTGACGGGATGATGAGAGTATATGCTGTGCGTGCATGTTAGTGCACGTGAGACCTGAAGGACTGTAACATGATCCTCTGCTGGCACAGAGGAACTAAGGCACAAACCTTCCAGCCAAGGGGAAATGAACAGAGGGAAATATTTACCATTTAAAAATTGCCAGATTTCAGCTCCACAGGCTCGATTCCAGCCATAAAAGTCCCTTTCAACAATGCCATATTCCCTATAAACACTATCACTGAAATATTTTCAAATTTCATTTGGCCATGAATAAAGGTGGCTCACATTAAGAAAAAGAATGTGAATCAAAATGGCTGTACTGTACATTGGATGTTCTGTATTTTAACTGAGGTTTTGTCTTATTTTTCAAGGCTAAACAATTTTACAAATCATTTGGTGCATAACAATATTGTTGACCATGTACTGGGAATTCTAAAACAAATTGCTAATTTTTATAAATAATTAAAACTCTTACCTTGTACACTTTTGATGTCCTTCAAAGATATGATCTGTTCTTTCTGAAAGAAGAAAAAATTGCTTTACCACAAAGGTGTCCAAATTATAGTTTCACATAATGTTAACCATTTCTCTGAAGAAATCCATTTAACCACAGCTAAACTCTGTGTTATGCATGGAATATGTAGTGCCAGTATTTATTTACCAAACAGTCGGATTTTATTAGCTTAATTTTTTCTGTATTAAAATGTTTGAGCACATTTCAGTATTCATCGCTAGTATATTTCACAAACTACAGTATTTTCTACAAATGCATTTGATGGACAATATCAGTGTTGATTCTGCTGTAACTGAGGTTGTGCAATTTTTTTGATTAATCGGGATATTCATTTAAACAATTCTTAAAACCGAAAGATTAATAATTTACACTATGCCTATTTTCAGTGGCTGTGTAAAAATGACTATGCAGCAGGTGTCAATGCGTTTTGCTGAACTCCCTCGGCTGAATCTTTAGAGCCATGACAAAATAAATAATAATTTACCCAAGCTGTGAATAGGAGTTCTGCATTGACTGATGCAATAAAAAGGTTATGTACCACTAAGTCAAGAAATTAATTTTTATTGAGTTGTCCTTTGCAGACTGTATGCAAAAACAAATGTATATCGTGACCAGCGTAGTCAGATTCATGAACAAATTACAATATGAAGTGTTCAAAATCAAACTGAAACTAGTGTAGCCCAATTTATCAAAACATTATTCTTATGAGTTGGTTCTTTTAATAAAATTAAAATAATAGATGAATCAGTTAAAAAAAACTGCCTTTACCTTAATAATTTAAATAATTTACAGCATTAGCCTAGAGAAAATTTCATATGCAACTTTACTATTCAAGTAAAATGTATTCCATATGTTATACGTTAAATTTGTACTAAATTAAACAGTTATATTAACTGAAACATACACAAGTGAATCAGAATTAAAATCTAATAATTGAATCGGATGGAAATCAGAAAAGACAGGAAATCTGTATCAATACTCAAGCCTTAGTTAATTCAGTTATTTTCATTAAATACAACACTAAATGCATGCAAAAATGCCATATCAAATCTATACAATGTAAAGGAGATTTTACATCCTGAAGAACTCAAACCAGGTGAGCTTTTGAGGGGCAAACCGTCCAATGGTTGCACTAGAAAGTCAGCAAAATCTCATTAGAATTCTTCCATCAGCATATCCTGACTTTCAACAATGAAGCGCTGGATAGGACTGCATCATTCCTAATGACATTACCTGCCCTGCCTGTGCTTCACTGTTAGACTTCATTTGACCTGCAAAACTCTTTAGATGCAATTACAGCGGCCTGAAGAAGAGAGGACTAACTGGACATTGCTAAAAAAAAAAATTTGCTCATCCTTCCATATTTATGGTCAACGCTGAAATTATTAACTAAATGGATGAGGTAAGGAACATGTGCACACATGCGTGCGTTTGTTTCAGCGCCTCCAGTCATGCAACTTCAACTGAACTGAGAGAAATTACAGAGGTCTTTCATTTGCACTCGTTTAGTCAAATATGGATGGCACCAGGTGGCCTGACCGACTGAACCTATGAACATACTGGACTAGACGAGCAGCGAATCCATGCGGCTTCCTCTGATATTAGGCTTTATATACCTCCAAGTCTAAGTGAAACAGACCCTCACCAGGAACATCATCGCAGTTTCCTACCTGACTTTAGATCCAACCTCTGTCTTTTCTTCCTTTCCAATTAAACCAATTTCACTCTGTAGGATAAATCTAGAGTCTAAACTCACAAATGTAATATTTTCAAGCGGGTTAAAAAGTAAGGCAGAGATTCTTAACAACAATTAAATTTTTTTTTTTTTAGATGATATTTTCAAATGGGTTACATTTATTAATAAATACATTATTAAAATAAAAAGTTGTATTTGTTAACATTAGTTAAAATTAGTTAACTGTGAACTAACATGAACAAACAATGAACAGCTGGATTTTTGTTAATTAACATTAATTAAGATTAATAAATACTGTTACAAATGTATTGCCCATTGTAAGTTAATACATTACAATAAGGTCTCATTTGTTTAACATTGGTTAAAGTGCTGGAGGCATCTGTTGTGACAACATGCCAGGACACCTGTTCTAGGGGAACTGCTGCCCACAGAAATGCAAGGTCTTGTGCAAAATGATGCGCAATACAAGCACTATTAACCGGAGTGAATGAGACATACAAGTGAGAGGAGGCAGGTGTGTGTCACTTTGCCGTCGGAGAAAAGAGAGCGAGAACTAGCAGGACCGCAATTTCTGCATGCAGGACAGGAGCATCCTGACACTGCTGAACCTGGGGGGATGCCGGGCAAACTGAATCGCATAGCCAAGTTTGATCATTTGAATGACCCAGCGAGACGGCCTGGTAAGCCAGGCTTGCAGAGACTGCGCAAGGGGGACCAGTGGGACAACAGATGTGCCTGCAGTGTGGCAGCACTGTGGAGTGCAGGGGCCCGCCCGTCCCAGCGTGGGGCCGTGAGTGTAGTATCACACTTACCTGGCTCCACAGTTACCGTGAGGGAGAGGCTGGAAACACGTGAGAAGGCATTGCGTCCTCGAGCCGTAGAAAGAGAGAAAGAGGAGTGGAGGGGCCGCGGGGATTGACCTGACGACGAGAGAGATCCCACTATAATGCTCAGATCCCCCTGTGTATTAACCAAATGGCAACCTTCCGGTCTCTCTCTTGAATCCAACACGAAAGTGACTTAAACTGCAACTCATCGTCTGGCCAACTTTACAGAAAAAAAAAAATAAGTTTACAGCCTGGTACAAAAAGCGGTTTGGGTCTATATAGCTAATTTTGCCCTTCATGACAACTGTGAAGGGAATGATTTTTTAATTTTTATAACTCGTCCGTTTACATTATATTAAGCCTCATAGTTCTGCATAATTAAGGGTGTGGTCACTTGAGTAACAGTTGGATTATCACTGCTGTCACTACTAGCCGTTTGTCTGCTGTCTGTTAGCCGTCACAGCACCTCAGTTTCAGTTATCCAGGAGTGATGCGCTGCCAAGATCGTGACGGCTGGCTCTGCCCACTTTAAAACCTACGGATGACGTCACTGACACTACGTCCATATTTTTTTTTACAGTCTATGTCATTAACCGATGTGGCTCTCTGCTGGGCAGACAGACCAGATCTGGGAACAGCAGAGGGGACTTCACCTTTCTCAAGATATTTGAGACTCAAACTCAACATCGCGATGGTCATCTTCCCGGAGTGGGTACATGACTCAAAGAACGCTACCTCAGCACTCTTACGACCCAGACACTTGAGGCATTGATCGTGGCTGTCAGATTGTGGAATATTTTTTTAAATGTACTTTAGGCATAAGCATTTTAAGAATTTATTGTAGATGATGTGGTTTTCTTGTGTCTAAGACACTAAGCAATATGTAGGCTAAAAAACACAAAGGTAAACACACATTGTAATGAAGTGTCACATAGGCTGAATATGCCGAAAAGGCACTAGCTGAGTTTCCATCTATGTATTTTTAAACAAATTGAAATGGAAAATATAAAATGCTGTACAGGAACACCAACATGCAAATTGTATCCCTAAAATGAACACACAAAAAGTATAGGCCTAGATTCCATAAGATTTGTATATGATGGAAACACATTAAAATAAAAGAATTAGTGGTTTCCCCAGTGGCTACTCTGGCTACAATGGCTATTCTCACTTCCATACCCATTTTTCACAAATTTCCTGAGAAGTGACCTTTTTTTCTGTTAAAAAATAGTGTTTTTAACAGAAAAAAATGTTTTTTACTTTCTTTCTTGGATGGATATTAGCTACTGACCAAGCACCAAAAAACTGCTGCTATGGTCTTCTGTTGAAACCTTAAAATGGTTCATGGAGCGAAACATTATAGAGAACCCCTGAATTAAGGTTTGTAAAAGTTTTTCCTTATTGAATCTCTAATCCCCTCTCGGTCTCATTTTCCTTCTCTCCTGCTAAATTACGTTGTGGTAAGTATGTGTGGAATCTGGAAAGGGGAGAAGGCTGCCCATGGGCCCGGTCAGCTGGCCTGGGCCTGCATTGTTATGCTTGTATCCCCTTTCCAGTACTTGCCAGAATCTCAACAATTTTCTCTTACCATTCCCGCTCTAAAAACCTCCCGCATGAATTTTGGCTGTTTAGTCTGTGGCTGGTTTTCCCAGCCACGGCGCTGAGGCTGTTGGCTTTTGCTCGTGGAGGGGATTACAGTACATTCCCCTCTAGGGTTCCCAACACTTTGGAGTGGCTAGACTAAAACTGTTCCTGTCAGCTCTGGGGTAGAGATGACAAGTTGTTCTAGATGGTGGAAAAGACAATGTTTTATCACTAGGTCATGAACTGGCTAAAACCCCACGTTACATCAAACATAAACAGATCTGACACAATCTGTGTAAGTTGTGATGCAAAGGCACATTGACATTCAAAACCTGCTAGGGATTTTCTCAACACAGGCAAAGCACAAAAATCATATTCACAAACTTATTAAATACATTCAAACAGGAATAACTCTTTGCTGACTGTCAGCTCTGTACCATGCTGCTGTTATCTTCTTGTATATACTGTAAACAAATGTCTGATTTAAAGCTCCTTTGGTATCTGAGCCCTTTCTTTATGAGGCAATTCCTAAACTTCAACATTTCTAAAATGTAGACCAGCGTACTTGTAGAAATGTTAACAGATATGCGTGTAATTTATGGTTTATTCATTTATAACAGAGATTCCAGACCAGCTCCCCAGGGTACTCAGCATTGGAAATATTTCAGTTTTACTAAGTTAAACATGTGAAATAGATGTATTCACTAGTGGTCAACTGATACAGGTTTTCAGTGGCCAATGCTGATATCAAGAATCAAGCTGATCAATAAAAGGCTGATACATGTATAATACAATTCAATGGTAGCAAATAAGTTAATGGTAGCAAAAAAAGGTACACATAATGTGTGTCCATGTACAGCCTAGTTCAAGTTCATTTAAGCTGGGGAGATGAATAAATTAATCGGTCAAGTGGACATGGTCTATTTATAGAACTAAAAAAATCGAATTGATAGCTAACTAATGATTACTCTCCATTTTTTGTGCAAACGTTTTATTTATTAGTTTTGGGCAACATTTACATAGCTGCAGAATACGGTTGTCAGTCCTGTATTTAAGTCCATAATACAGTTATGTTCAGACAGACACAGTACAGTTATTTACAGGTGTGACAACAACAGTCTATAACAGAACTCACACCCTCAAATTTTCAGGATTTAGAACCGCACTCTAGGAAAACCTGCATAGTGTGTACAAAATCGTACCGGTCACTTCCAGCAACGGTGAAATAAGCTGTGTGTCATCTGAAGGTTTAAGATATGGTCACTTCTCCACCAGAGTTTCTCCTGTCAGTTTTGTGTTTATAAAAGATATAAAAGCTGCTGTCAGTTAATGAAGATCTGATGGATGAACTTGCAGCATGATTGGACTCTTAATGAGATTTTTAGTTTTATGGATGTCGCCATCTTTGATATTACTTTGGTCATGGTCGCTATTGTTACTGGTTAGAGTATAGGGGCTTGACTCCCATTGCAGGAAATACAGACAGTCAGGCCCAGTGGCCATCGGATGAACCTGGAGAATTCCCGGTGGGCCGCTCATAAATTGGGCCGGTAGGGCCACTTTGACAAACGCAGGTCTCTACTTCATTTTCAATGAGAAATCACAGAAATCGGCATATCGCAGGCGGTTCTAGTAGTGACAACCGTATGCAAGCTGTCCTCGTACAGCTGTCCTCGAAAATTACTTGTGCATCCACAGCTCTTTGTATTGGTTATAAATGTTATAAATATTATTATATATTTCAAAATTGTGCACGCAGTAAGGGGAGCCACTTGACTTCTCCCCGCTTTCTCTACTATTGCTTGTCTGATAATGGAACTAACTAACACTGCAGACATTATGCGAGACGCTATTGTAAGTTGCTGTGTGAACGGGACATTTTGAGACTCACACCTGTAAGTAGCTAAATGTGGTTGTCAATCCCAAAAACTGACAGTGTGAACAGCGCCTAAAGCCCTATTAGGACTGGATTAGTATTATCTGGGGACCTCGTGTAATTTAGAAATTACCCCCCCCCCCCCCCCCCACACACACACATCTGAAATCGTGTGGCGCATTCGCACGGGATAAGTGGAGTCTGTGATTTTACTCGAATTTACTGACTTATCTCCCAGATATGATGTCAATAGGCTATTGCTTGGAAATGTCTTGTCATTATAGGTCTAGCTGTATGATATAACATAAACAGAAAAATGTTCCTTACCGCATGCTGCTATAGCCTACATGCCATTCATCTCAATCTAATCATTCTTTTTGTTTTTGCTCTTCTGATGATTTTCAGCTTTTTCTTTCTGCAAATTGTATAGTTGTGTATAGCAATATGACCAAGCACCCAAAATACTAGACTCTCAGACAAACTCCGCAGTTATTACAAATGACTAGAGGTCACCAGGTCATACATATCCCATGCGAATAGGGCTTTTATGATATGAATCAAAATAAATGTGCTTAGTGAGTGTTTTCCACCTCCACTATCGGTTACTTTTTTGTTTGACATGGCTTCAATAATATTGTAAGAGCTAAATGATACAACAATTGCAATGTTATAGAGCATAATTTAAAGCAAAATTAACAATTTCTGGTTTTGTCGATGACCCCGTCATTAAACCTTACTGATGTTGCTGAGGGGTTCATAAGACAAACAAAGGTTGGGAAACAATGACCTTGAGCACTCATTCCCTACTGTAAAACTCCAACAATTTGAGCATTCGTTTGTTTGCATGAGTAGCTACTTGCATGTCATACAAATGATCGAGTTCATACCAGAACATATAGGCAGGTTAAAATAGAAAACTTATGGAAACCGAGTTATGACTTATTACCAAACATCAAAATATAATTTCTAATTCCATTTTAATGCAATATCATATTTTCCCATTTCAAATCAAACACATGAGCATGGAGACCTCCATGTACCTCCATGGTAAATAATATTCGTTTTTCTACACGATTCCAGCACTAGTGAATCAGTTTACACCTGCTGTTCGTCACACATTGTGTGCATATACGGTGCATATTTTATGAATGACAAGAGGGGAAAAACATGGGCATGTCAGTTTCATTAGTCAAGGCTGTCATCCACCCAAAATACAATATCAAACCTGTAGCTAAGTTGTACATACTGCATTAATAGCAAGAGTATCAATGAACCCCACGTTAAAATACTCACCTGAGCTTGGGGTGAATTGCACGCAATTGAAGAGGGGCTCTTCACTCAGTCACTTTCTGTCCTGTCTTCGGAAACTCGATGTAAATCGCGATGACAAACGTAATAGCAACAGTTAATGTAATATGACTGTCCACAAATTTCCAGGCCGCTGCCATTGCTAACGCGCTTTCAGGCGCGCGGACCCCTGAGGGTCTCCCATTTCATCCATAAAACTTATTCCTCAAACCAGTCAAGAGAAGAGAGCTCTTTAATACACAAAAATACGTAGTCTCCAGTTTATGCTGAGAGAAAGTAGCAGTTTAGTGACTACGAATACAGCATGGACGTTTCATGAAGCGACATATCTTTATAGCTTTGTGGAGAAGGCATAACTACTGCATGGAGAGTTCAAAATAAATCTAAATAATAAGTTTCACGTCCAAAAGCTTAAGCAAGAATGTCTCGTAACAACACTAATGTTGCAAATATAAGCGAGTTGCGTACATAAAATCCATTTGTATTTGCAGACTGGAGGAAAAGAAAGGATTTCCGTAATTCTGGTGGCTTCTTTTCCTGCTAGGTTTGCAAATTTTCCCCCTCCGTTGATGTGTCTGGCCAGCTCACTTGCACGAACGTACAGTTTTCACTTTTCCTAGTGAAAGGCGAATCGGTAAAAGTCCGTAAATGTTCGTTAATCCTGCGCGTAACAACTTTGTAAAGCCAAATAAACCAGAAAATGAGCCCTCAGCTCGATGATTGGACAATCTGCGCATTATTATGCGACAAATGATTATGAGTGAAGGCATGTGACAGTGAAAGCAGCATTCGTGTATCCACTTTACCGAAGGAAAGGCGAAAAACGTATGAGGATAACTGCACAGGAAAACCACTGTCGAAGATCTGGACAAAAGAGCGTGCGCATTACAGTCAGCGGCTACTTGAACTTCGAGAACAAATTGCCTTTTCCGTTGATGACGGTTAAAACTCAGCGAAAGTTAAAACTCCGCGAAAGTGCGAGAAATACGCTCCCCGAGGGCCGTTCAAGCGCTTTTGGTGATATTAAGAGTGAGATGAGATTATTCGGCGACATTAATCGAAGCATTCTCGTGATGTTGAGGATGATAAACAGCAGATGCTAGAATGAATATTTAGCGCAGTGAGTTTCCTGACAGCGAAAAAGCAGTTCGTCACCGGAACACATAAGCTCGCTTCCTTTAAACCAGCCAAAAGTTCGTCATGTTTATGCCCGTGCACGGATAAAATTGCTTTCACTTTTTTTTACTCGTCGTCGGTGGAAAAATGCATTGTATAACGTTTTTAATATCCGTAACACGTTCAAGATGACAGCTGTGTTTAAGCACACGGACTTCAGTGTACGCTCGGGGGCGTGCTGTTCCTTTCTTAAGTTCTTGTTTGGTGACGTAAAGCGCACACGCACAGCGTCGCTGCCGCGCACACATTTATGACGTAAGATTCAGACGTGAACTTTTTCAAAGGGCGGTGCTGTGTTTAGGTGAATAACGTGATGCATTAAACAAATGCACAACATAACCTTTCACACTGTTATCATCCAGGCAATAATTTTCAGCAAAAATGTCTTACTGTGATTTGTTTTTGTATTTGTATCTGGGACCAGGATTAAATTACAATATTAACGATACTTTTAAATAGACATTTCAAATGAAAACGCTAATAATTGTGAATAAAAGGCAATTACATTCATCTCATATTTATTCCCATCTGCTGTATTTTACACATGCTGTTATTTGTTTTACTGTCTTTATATTTTAAAAGTTTTTATATTTATATAAAAACTAACTTTTTAATATATCGTTTTAAAAGTAGGCTATTAAACACAATCACACTTTTATTTATAAAGATGGCAAAAATCATTTTATAAATAAATTTAAAAAAAACTTGAAAATAAGCCTCAGGTCACACACTTTAATGTGAGCTTTACTGTAATAAAACATCCAACTAAGGGTTGATCAACACCGGCATATATTTTATTTATCTATTTGTACAAAAGAGTGTACAAAATGACAAATAAAGAGGAGGAAGAAAGGACAAGACAAGTCTGTGGGAAAAGAGAGAAAGAAGAATAACATTTTATTAAAAATTGTAGTAGCAGTTGAACTGCAGGGCTGATAAAAGTACCAAACTGAAAATAAACCTGATGGGGACAAAAGAAACAAATAAAGAGCCAAGACCTCCTTCTGCTTTAAGGCCACCTTGTACCACTGATCAAGTTTTAAATATAGAGTAATACACTTTGCGTACATTTATCTCCTCTCACTCAATGCATGCATTTAAAAATAATCTTCTACAACCTTAACTATCAATACACTTACAAAGACACACTCACACATTTCAATAACTACAAATCCATCAGAAAAGAGCAAAGAAGAGTGTACCTTTTCCTGTTTTTTCTGTAGTTTATAAAAGACAGTGAGTGTTTGCAGGATATTGTGTCATTTGTACCATGGCGCACTGTGTGCAATCATAACTAGTAATTGGGGTAAACAGTGATTCGTGCCTGTGGAAAGTTTGTTTCTAAAAATAAAATCACATTTGGACAGAAAAGATTATGACATTACAGAAATCCAAATCATTTACATTTGGTGTAACATTTAGTTAAGAGTGAGAAAGTTGCTTATGACATTTTTAAAACGCTTAAGATTTTGGGGAAATAAACTCAAAAAGGAAGCTGAAAAGAAAATGTGTTCTTAATATGAAGGATTTGAAACAAACTGATATAAGGCTTAATATGAAAATATTATTTCCGTTCATGCCCAGAGCTTTCAATAATTCCTCTAAACCTCGCAATGCATTTCAATTTCACAGTAACCTTAAATATATAAATACACAGGGTATTTTTGTGGCATTCAAGTTGTTGAAAATATTTGGATGATTTTCAATGGCTTTGCAAGTCTAAACGGAGCATGTCAAACGTACAGACAAAAGGCCATTGCACTGGAAGGCAGACAAGACACTTGCAAACACAACAAGCCACTATCATGGACTAAAACTAAGGGCAAATCTATCTAAAGACCAATGCCTTACGGCATTTAACATATACAGACATCCAAATAGCTTTACTGTTCGTTACACTATAAAACCAAAGGGCAAAAGTATTAAAACACAGAGGCATTTCGTTCATTAAAAGAAACTACATGATGGCATAAATGATATTTGTACACAAATACATGAACCACAGGAGAGGTCACAGCTTATGGCCACAGTGACAATCTACAAGATGCAAAGTTGCAGTTTCACGCTGACATGCGCATACAAAACCTGGGATCATTTAGATCATCTTCATTTAGATGTATATCACTCCCATTCCTGCTCAAACCCCAACTGTGTCAACAATTTCGAGTGTAAAAATTATTTATTTAGTGAACAGCGGTTAATTGAACAACAGCTTTTAACAATGAACACTAGGGGTGACGCTGTTAGATCATTGTGACCCATCTATTTTCCTGAGCAATACTTAGGAGCAACACCTTTACGTATGTACTCAAAGTCCTACCAAACCACGTCACAGAGAAGCCTACAGGAAAAAGCCAACAAATATGTGATGACAGGAAGTGGTGGAAGGCAATGGTGCGAAGCATCATAAATGTCACTTCCTCTCAGACCTAGTTCCCTGTGAATATCTTAATTTGTCAAACAAGCTTGGTCCCATGCAGCAAGGCATAAGTACAGTACAGTACAGTGCATCACAGTACATTCACTCTGCTTAGTGGTGCTCATGTACAAATGCCTCTGCAAGAAATCACTTAGCAACAATAAAAAAAAATGTGCAGTGTGCAGAAAAACACTAAAATGAATCAAATATGATATAAGCGGCTTATCTATTGTTGATATGATGAGCATAGATACCACTAGACAGCATTGAGTTTCTAAAAGAACAACTAACATTCAAGGAAAAGCATCCAAAACACTAGAGGCCGCCAAAAAAGAGAGGCGACATAAGACTGTGCAAAGTCTAGATCTCAATTTATAAAATTAACTGAAAATGCTCAATCTTAAGCAAAGGGAATATAATCTCAAATACTTTTATAAATGTTTATAATTACATTTGATAAGGATATCCATGCTTAATAATAATGATGATGATATTATTTGAGGAGTTCGCAGAGGCCCGTCTTACAGGATCTGTAAAGTTCTACTAATTCTTAATGTCAAAAGAAGATAAGATTTAGAAAAGGTAGGATACAGAAAAGGAATGAGGGGGGGTGTAAACTCAAGTGAGTTCTTTACAGTACAGTGTACCCTGTAGATTCACACATAAAATATCCTGCACCAACAAAGCAAAAAAACAAAGAAAAAAACAAGACAGTTTTCCCATCGTAAGGAACATTGTTAGGCCATATAGTCTGAAATAGTACAGATTGATGTAAATAGAGCGACAAATCTCAATCATAAAAAAAAGAAACGAAAAAAAGCACTTAAGTCGACTATGAACATAAAAGATTGCTGTAAAATTGATGCAACACCCCAGAATCATTACCTGAGTGTATAATCGAAACCATCTTGAAACCAGACAATACTAGCACTGCCATACAGGATTGTAATGATGCTAACAAGTGAATCATCCCACCTATAGGGATACAAACATTTTGGTCACAATCAACTAACTAACTTAACTCCATAACACTAGACAAAAAGAAATGGACACAAAATTACATTTGCTAAAGCTAAAAAATAATTAAAACCAAATTAAAATTGAGCGAGGGGTGGGGGATTTGTGACATGGTGAAAGATCTGTGATTGTGTTGTTACATCATGAAGAGCCTGGATCAAGAGTGTCTAAGTGTGTATGCATGTGTGTATTTATTGTGTGTCAAAGATGTGGGCTGAGTAAA
This sequence comes from Siphateles boraxobius, assembly GCF_051911475.1. Lineage (NCBI taxonomy): Eukaryota > Metazoa > Chordata > Actinopteri > Cypriniformes > Leuciscidae > Siphateles > Siphateles boraxobius. Next base: position 19,053,542 of record NW_027509193.1, read on the forward strand.
TAAAGGGTCATCATCATTGGCCAGTGGAGAGAGAGGTGAGTTTTGGAAATCACTGAGGATTATGCCGACTTGGTGATGCTCTCTGCATCCTTGGAGGCCCAGAGCTCCTTATGCTGCTTGCGTCCGAAGCCCTCGTCGTAGTTCCCTTTACTCTTGAAGAGCTGCTGGTAGTGTGGTTTGCAGTAAAACTCCCCCTGCAGTGCTGCATAGGTTCCCAGACTACAGAGCAGAGAAACCAACAGATTACATGCATATACATGTACGCATACATACAAAACTGGGGTCAGTAAGAATAAGAAATGAACACTTATTTACCGAAGATGTTAGCATTATTACAAAAGATGTCCATTTCAAATAAATGCTGTTCTTTTGAACAGCTATTTCAATTGCAATATTTCACAAAAACACTGTTTTTACTGCATTTTTGATTAAATAAATGCAGCTTTGGTGAGCATAAGATTGAACACTTCTTTCAGTTTACAACATGTTTTACTGCTCCGGTTTGCTGTTTTTCTTAGTATGTGCTGGTGAGGAAGTGTCTAACCTGAGTTTGGTGTTACAGTGCTTGCAGCAGAAGCATGTGGCGTGGAAGATGAGGTTGTTGGCCACCAATCTCTCCATCGGATACACAGTCTTCTCACATGATGCACAGGTCTCCTTCTGTGTCTTGAAACTGAAAGACTATTAGGAAACAAAAGGCACTGCCATTTGTTTACAGTCATTTAAAACAATAGTTCACTCAATGAATTTGCAAGGAACAGATCAAAATTTCATCACACGACTTCAGAATATAGACTTGAGATATAGTGCATGGCTCATAAAAATATAAAATCTAGAAACAAATGGAGAACAAACAAGGATGTGAACAAAGTGTCATACCTTAGAACGCTGAACGGGCTTGTCATCAGACGTGTTCCTGTTGTCCTGGAAAAAAAGAAGAAGAAGAAAGAATGAAAAATAAGCGTTTGTTCCTAAGACAGGTTAGCCATGGCAACCCTTTTTCAGTGTGAATACCACCTGCACATCATCCATCCAGAATCACTGCTGTCCTTCTAACCTGACATTACTCCAAAAATGTCCAGTCCCTCCTATATCCCTCCATCTGGTCGCATGCTTTTACAAGCACCTTTTGTCAATGTACCCACACACACACAAATCCATGAAGAGGGATCAACGAAGACTAAGCCTGGTGAGCATTTCTAACTCAATCGCCCCGTTAAATAAAGACCCGTGAACACACACACGCTTTCAGTTTCAGCCAGTCTAAAGCTAAAATATGACATTGCATAACACAAGCCCATGTCCCACGGTCAACTCTGCACCACATATTCTGTAGTGCTTAAAATCAAAACAGCTGCCAATCTGTACAGGCCACCAAATCACGCACGCACACAGGAGAATGGGAATTAAAGAACCAAGCGTTTATGACAGATTTCAGAAAAAAATGCAAATGATAGGGTCAGGCTTTGTGACACTGGCACGACATTGAACCGGTAACAAAAGACAAACAGAGTCTGTTAAAAGTTAAACCAATGCGGTCTAAGAATCTTCTGCTTGATAAAATGCTGAACTGACAGGTTTTTATGCAACAGCTCAGGTCTGTCAGAAAGCCAAGAGCAGTTCTCCACCTCCACTACGGCATCTATACTTGTCTCTTTCCAATAAACCTACAGCTTGAATCGCACACAAATCTGCTGGTATAGCTCACAGTGAGTTCATTTGCTCAGCTCAGAAAAACAGTGCAAGTATCAGTGATGACCATTATATCAGACATCACATATTCAATAACACCACTTTTCACAAATTATAGCCATTATCGAGAGAGATTTCGCTCACACACAAAGAAATGAGATTTCAACCACTCAGCCTCCTCAACATGATAATATTTCATTAAAAACTGAATCAGACAAGAACACCAACAGTATCACACGCCAACAAATGCGCTTCAATCGTTTCATCTTTTCATTAATCATTTCCTCATTTCCAATCATTATCCACATCAATTTCAAAGCAGAAGTACACAATTTCCTGTGAATGTGTGCGACTTCTGGTACACTGGCTGCTATAGGTAAATAACTAGAAGAATTACAAAGTGCAGTAAATGGTAAAACTATTTTGTGCTATTTTTGTGTTTGCGATTACGAAAATGAATTAAAAGTAAATACAAGTGTGTAACAATAGAGCACAATAAAGGTGTTTTTGAACAGCTAAAACAACTGGATGTGACAAGCTAAAAATGACCATCCATGCCAGCTTTTACTTTAAATATAAGACCGATTTTGTCCCACCCCAGTAAACAATGTCACTTGATATTACATTTACCTCTGAAAAGTCAGGCATTCAGTGACCATAAAGACATTAGTCCGCTAGAAAAATTGAACTCGGAGAGGAACATTTTGCTAAATATGCGCTATATTATACATCTTATGGTTCTTCAATATTTAAATGTCTGAATATATCTGTCAAATTATAACAGCCAACATTTACATTTTTATTTCAAAATCTTCTAGAGTAGAAGCATAATAATGTAATTATAAAGTTATATTATATTGACTTCATTTAGTAATGTGTAGTACCAACTGACTCCCTGTATAGGGTTAAAGCAAAAAAAAATTCTCACTTTGGCATACTGTACCTGATATGCATCCAAATTAATCAATATATAGCCTAATCGAATAGTGAAGTTTGTCAATATAGTTTACTCCCCATTAATCTGCCAAAAGAAGTGCATAGGCCAAATGTTTTATGAGAGATAGCAAATCATTTTTTTTTTTACTTATTTCTTTAAATTTTTACACACACCCACACACACACACCTGCAAATGTAAAACGAGAAGCCAACATGATTGCACTTTATCTGAAAAGTCACAACACACCCGAAGCGCAAGACAACCCTCAACCCACTTCCTGTTTCAGAGTGTTTGTGTAACATGTTTGTTTCGGAGCCATTGCCACAGTATTTTAACTAATCATGCTAAATGCACACAAATATCAAAAACACCATTTACATTTAAAAGAAGTAAAGATGGAAAATAAATAGAGCGTGTGAAGGAGACTAAACAAGTTCACAAAGGGAACCAAAAAAAGTTTTAGGGATTTTCTGTCTTCTGGTCAGCAAAAATGCAAAACAAAATGCCACAAACTATTGAACCAAAAACAAAGATGCTCCAATCAGTCACAGTTTAAATGGTGGCAAAAAACAGGATTAAAGATGTGTGAGTGTGTTAATACTTGCACACAAGAGAAGCACACAAACCAGTGGAGCAGGGCACTATCTCAGCCGGTGCCATCTGTCCCTTTTTGCCTTATTTGTACATAGGATGGAGAAAACACGCTTTCTCACCACACACACACAGTCACACACACACACACACACACACACACGCAGATAGCACTGCTGCCCAACCGTCTGCACTGTGGCAGGAAGGAGTGATAACAAATCTTCTTCCTGTGCTGTGCTCTGCTCAGAAGCACTTTACGATGATGTGGTCCAATCCACCCTCCTTAGAGACCCTCAAATCAGCCATCAGCTGACCTGCACACCAAGTCTAGTCTTAGTGCTGTATATGTATGCCATAAGCAGTCATAAGACCCTGAAGATCACGACAGTTCACATTACCAGCTCCTCTGGGTTTCACAATGACGCAAAAAGAAAAAAAACATAATGTTCTCTCAAGTTCAGCCTTGTTTCAAAAACACTACCTTGTGTAAATGTCATTTACAAGAAAAGTATTGCAATCAGGCCATTATGTATAAAGGGATGATTATAGTGTGAAATCTAACAATGTCAGTGTTCTAAATATTTTTCAGGCCCTGCTCAGACTCCAAAAAACTTTTAAGCACTCCAATTATTTTAAAAATGCATCTAAAAAATAGTGCATAGTACAGTGCATTAGTGGGTTTACCACAAAGTGAAAATGATAAGGATAAGGTGTATATATATATATATTTTAATAAAGCTACTACTACGATAACTGGCCATCATATTTAAATTAATTATTTAATTCTAAAGGATGACATCAAAACTTTTCTGATCAGAGACAATGACAGAAAACCCTTGTTAGTTTCAGATTTTAATGTTCTGAGCAAAACAAAGTGGGGCAGAGAGTGTGCTGTGCACAAGACAGAACAAGCTAAATACCAAACCTAATTTAAAAAAAATACAGCCAGCCAACTAGATGGGCTGCAGGCCATACTATGACCCAGGGACCTATTGCTCCCCTCAAACACTGACACACCAGTATGATTTGTGATGCCCTGCCATTGCCAAAGGTCAGCATTGTACTCTCTCCCACGGCCACACCGTGTACACTCAACATTCACTCTCCATTACTTTTCCTCTCTGATACTAGACTGCAGACACTCTTTTAATCTCATTAGCTGGACAAAATCCCATCAGCTGCTCCCCATGGGTCCAGACAGCCAGGGGAATAAGCAGGAGTTCAGTGGACTGAGGCAGCAACAACCATCTTGTGGTCACCATCATCCAAGCCCTGTTCACCTTTTGTCTAATGCATCATTTGATCATGCAAACTTTCAGATGCAACCTGGAATGCACAGAACACATTACATTTGTAGTGCACCTGCAAATTCCAACAGCATATCTTTGGTATGCCTGATCAACGTGCAGTGACATGCATGTTAGACTACAGTTAATAATAGGTGTAAATGGCAATCTGTTTGGGGTGACCACTTGTGCTCATCTGAGCCAGGTAGTACATAGACAAGGAGTGAATGGTTTGGCTGATGTGACGTCCCATTTGCCACATTCTGCCAAGCTAATAATTCTTAAAGAACAAGAGCAATGAGTCAGATTTCGAAGACAAAACTCTATTGTCAAAATTCCTGGCAACACAGATATGAGTTTCATGCAGCAGCCCTGAGGGAGTTTGGCTGGGCTCCATGAATGAGATTCAATATACTAAAAGATGCTAGAGGGCCCATTTTTGCAAAAGTCAAGTTATGTTTGATATCCATGTAACTAGAAAAACAAAATGAGCCTTTGGACACCAAAACAGATACATTCATTTACCAAATGACACATTAGGGTTAGCCTTTTTCCACTGGTTCCAGTCAGCAAGTCATTTTCTGAAAGTTTCAGTTATTTTGTGCATTTCTCCACTGCAATGCATTGCTAACTTTCAGCCTACAGAGACAACTCAAATGAGATGCAGAACAGAAAGGACATAAATACTTGGTTGCCATTACCTTTGGTTGCCAATTACTCTTGTAGATGCATGACTGTTTTAGGTTTTAAATTAAGCCTAGAGTTTGTCTTATTCAAATTTCTACCACAAGTTTTGCTTCGTACCATCGTTAGAACTATTTCCTGTGTTTTAACTGCTTCTCTAACCATTATAGTGCTCATTTTTATAAGCCAGAGCAGACTGAATTCTTACTGAGAGCAGAAACTCTGGGTCGGAATGGAAGATGGAGAAACATGAAAAAATGCTTTGGCTCAAACACTTCTAAAGAAGAATGTGAAAGTCTTCACCAATGTGTTGACTGTTGAGCCACTGACAGAAGCTGACACTGTGACTGGAGTCTGCACGGATGTGAAACTTTAAATGTGTTGAGGCAGAAAAAAAATGCCTGAACTGAACGTTTTAAAGAGAATGCATGTTGGAAGGGTAGAAGAGGAACAGTCTAAGGTTTCATTTGACTCCAGAGTACACCTTTGACCAAGAGAAAGTGCATGGTGTAAGATTTCACCTGTTCAAGCTGAAGTGGCACCATGAACACAACTGCAAAAATAATTATGCTTTCCAAAGAACCATCCCATTTTCCATAGGCTCAGGTATGTTTGCAACACGCTTTGTGTTTATACATCAAAATGAGAAGAAAACCAGTGGATCTTAAACAGTTCTGCCAAGACACATCCCTTTTTTGAAGCTTTTCAAACATGTTCAGACAGAGTACGAAACTTGATCTAGGCACTTTGTGGTACTTCACAAAACACAGCAGTCAGCATCTACCATACCATGATCTTATCACAAGAAAGGGAGTGCATTTTGCAATTCAGAAATAATAAAACATACCGACAGAATTGCCAAGAGACATTGCTCCTGTCCATGGAATTTGACAAACATGTAGAGATGGCAAACCTATTCTCTTTTGCCCTTACACACTAATTTTCCCACAGGAAAGCAAATCAAATAAAATATGCTTCAAAAAAGCCCCTATATGAAGACTAAAAGTGTCCAATACTAAATGGCTAGGAATGTTTAAATTTGGGTTAATCTCAATGCATGCAAGGGGTCAACAGACCAAACACACACAATGACACTTGATTCTCATAAACACCTGCTTTAATGTGATTTAAAAAAAAAAAGTACTAATTTGAACTTACAAAAATGCTCAAGTCAAAGACATACCCCTGGGACACCACAGACAACAACTACATCAATTGTGGCGCTACAGCTAGTCACTCAGTGGAAAGTTCTATTTAAGCCTATGGAGCAAGCCTAATTTCTTCTTTCTCCATATAAGGACACATTTTTTGCAAAGGAAAAAAGGATTTCCATTATCACTCTGCAGAGGCTGTCCCAGAGTCCTTGTTGGCATAATTTCATTAGTATCAAGCTCTAAGAATAGTCAAGAGACTAAGAGTAGTCCATGGACTAGAACCTCAGTGTGAGACGTTCAGCTCGAGTAGGTACATCGCTGATGCACAGTGTTTTCTGTACAAGAGAAAATCTGCATTTGAGAGTAGACTTGAACAAACTTGAATGAACAAACATGCCTTGATGCTCATGATTCCATTTGTATCTGATATTCCTATGAATGAGAACCTAGAAAGAAATTCATATAATGATGTTTTCTTGGGAAGTCTCACACAAAAACCCTTTTTAACTTCTGTTGAGACACCTGGAATGACATGCCTCCAGCACATTCGTTTCTGACAACTGGACAGTTGATGCCGCAGGCTGTCATCTCATCTCCACATGAATAATCTGTGTGTACACAATCTTCAGGGCTTAGTTTCATCTGAAAACACTGAGTGTTTACGCCATCTGCCATCTCCAGTAACTTCTGCGTACAACAGAGATTGACACCTCTAATGAAAGAAGACATCATTAAAAAGCAACACATGCTTCTGGAATAAATTGAAAGCGGTTACATATGCATGTAGTGGTACCATTTGCTTGAGCATTTGCAATCTCTCAAGCACATCATTACCTAAAACCATTTTCCTTATGTTGCTGAATACCCAATGAAGCCAATTTAACTGAGAATGTACATGTTTGATCAGACAATCCACTGCCAGATGATTCCCAAAGTGCCACTATCACTAATGACCGCACAGAACAGCGCAAAAGAGGAAAGGAAGCTTTAAAAGACTAAAGATACAGACATTTAAGTTTTATTGGATAAGTTTAATCACAAAAATTAAATTATACAACTGTTAGTTAGTTCTGTTCATCAAAATTTATTCAGTACCGATAGAGTATAAAAATGGGGCATTTTGCTCTTTGTATCACTGTTTGTTACTTTGGAGTATGCAGAATTGAAGTGGGCTGTCTTTTGCCAAATGGAAGTTGAAGAATCTACATTTTCTCTCATAAATGAGCATGTTGGCTTTTCTCTCAATAGTTAGAAGTTAAACAAATATGTTGCCATGACAACATTTGGCTGAAATTCACTGGTGTGCATGTCAAAACATTTACATAAATTTCCACATTAAACCTGTGCTTACTGCTTACTCCTAGTTGCTTTTTTCCATGATACAATAATAAAAAGAAAGCTTGTTGGGCTATGAAAGTAGACAAACAGTTTATGGTCAACGTGGGATGAGTATTACATATCAACGTTCAATTTACAGCGTTCAAATGTCACACAATGAGACAAGACAAAATGTGAAGCATGAATGCGTTGCAAACCACTTTGTATAAACGTGTCTGCCAAATTAATAAATATGGACAGACAGGAGAAAGGATCCATTGAACACGGAGAGGCTGGCTGGGCTACGTAATTTTATGTATTCAAGCATCATACAAATGCACAATGACACTTAACGTTACGTTAGATAAGTATAATGAATTTATGGTTACAAAATCAAACAAGTCCGTAAGGTTTTATTTGCTTCAGTACGGAAGAAAAAGTCCACCTTTCCGTGAACTAAAGTGGGTCGACATAAACCAGTTGTCAAAACATGGCTTTGCTAACTTATGCGTTTTCGGTTTTAATTCATACACGCATCTCCAGGAAGACGCATGACAGCTTTGGACCCTCAGTCAGAGGCTCAGACCTAGACCCCCACTACACAACAAGGTCTGATTAGTATTCATCTTCTGTTTCCCGTCTAAACGCTCACATAAATAACGTTAACTTACATCTCTACAATAAGAAAGTTTATCATTAAACGATCTGATTTGATGGATCACTGCACCACCATTATGTTTCAGCCCAGTAACCCACAGTTAGCTCTTGATAGCTCCCTAGCTAGCGTACTGCACCTCATCACAATAGACGACGAGGGGGTCGCTGGGTTCACTTCACTCACTGGCTGCTGTTGCTGAATCAAAGCGGGGAAACTCACCATCTGGGTTTCCTTATCAGCCTGATGAAGAGAATCGAGAGATCTGCTGTCTGGTCCAATCACTGTGCAAGAGTCGGTTGAAATCTCATTCGCTTTTCTCTGCTGGTCTAAAATGATGTTCTTCTTCTCTGGCTGAGCTGAATGAAATGTACCAGCACAAGCTCTGACCGCCCGAGCCGTCTAGCAAGAGAGCAGAGCTTGACGTGCTTTCCCCCCACCTCCCTCTTTTCAACGGACGTTTTTTCTCCTCCTCATCACGCCTTTTTTTATTCAGCAGGATGTCGCACGCCATTGGACGCAGCTCGCGCCGCGTCCTCGCGCTCTCCTCCAACCTCAGAATTTCGGTATTTTGCTACGGGTACTTTTGCAAGAAATAACCATATTAACGTTACCTGGATTCCTAATTTCGCTTCTTTGTTTATTTCCCTTACTGACTAATATAACATGAGGTAAGCAAGAATTTAACAGGGCTAATTCGTTGAACCATCGTAACGTAGACAAAACTGATTTAAGTTAGCTTTGACTGACGGTCTCTAACGTTGACTCTACTACTCTACACCGGTTTAATTCAGCTAAAAATGAAACTTTTTGCCTAGTCATTCCAAACCTACGGTATATGACTTCATTTTTATTTATTTTTTTGTAACAGAATGACTCTCTATCTTTAAATATATCAAGACACCAACAAAGCCTCACAAATGTAGGCCATACAACGTTCCAAGTCGTCTGAAGTCATACAATAATATTGAGAACAGATCCAAATTTAAGTTATTTACTAGGCTAATGTTCTATGTCACGCTATTCTAATGTAAGTGCCTTGTTATGGGTAAAATAGAACAAAAATAATATTAAAGTTAAAATAAAAAGTAAAAAAAAATACAGAAAAATATAATGACTACATTTAATTAAAAATAATTGTATTTATTTTATCAAGTAATTTATTCCTCTATTTTTCCCAGTAGTTACATTATTTTCAATTTCTGCAAGTTTGGGCCTTCATACAGGTCCTTCTCAAAAAATTAGCATATTGTGATAAAGTTAATTATTTTCCATAATGTAATGATAAAAATTAAACTTTCATATATTTTAGATTCATTGCACACCAACTGAAATATTTCAGGTCTTTTATTATTTTAATACTGATGATTTTGGCATACAGCTCATGAAAACCCAAAATTCCTATCTCAAAAAATTAGCATATCATGAAAAGGTTCTCTAAACAAGCTATTAACCTAATCATCTGAATCAACTAATTAATTATAAACACCTGCAAAAGATTCCTGAGGCTTTTAAAAACTCCCAGCCTGTTTCATTACTCAAAACCGCAATCATGGGTAAGACTGCTGACCTGACTGCTGTCCAGAAGGCCATCATTGACACCCTCAAGCAAGAGGGTAAGACAGAAAGAAATTTCTGAACAAATAGGCTGTTCCCAGAGTGCTGTATCAAGGCACCTCAGTGGGAAGTCTGTGGGAAGGAAAAAGTGTGGCAAAAAACACTGCACAACGAGAAGAGGTGACCGGACCCTGAGGAAGATTGTGGAGAAGGACCGATTCCAGACCTTGGGGGACCTGCGGAAGCAGTGGACTGAGTCTGGAGTAGAAACATCCAGAGCCACCGTGCACAGGCGTGTGCAGGAAATGGGCTACAGGTGCCGCATTCCCCAGGTCAAGCCACTTTTGAACCAGAAACAGCGGCAGAAGCGCCTGACCTGGGCTACAGAGAAGCAGCACTGGACTGTTGCTCAGTTTTGAATGTCATTCGGAAATCAAGGTGCCAGAGTCTGGAGGAAGACTGGAGAGAAGGAAATGCCAAAATGCCTGAAGTCCAGTGTCAAGTACCCACAGTCAGTGATGGTCTGGGGTGCCATGTCAGCTGCTGGTGTTGTTCCACTGTGTTTTATCAAGGGCAGGGTCAATGCAGCTAGCTATCAGGAGATTTTGGAGCACTTCATGCTTCCATCTGCTGAAAAGCTTTATGGAGATGCAGATTTCATTTTTCAGCACGACCTGGCACCTGCTCACAGTGCCAAAACCACTGGTAAATGGTTTACTGACCATGGTATTACTGTGCTCAATTGGCCTGCCAACTCTCCTGACCTGAACCCCATAGAGAATCTGTGGGATATTGTGAAGAGAAAGTTGAGAGACGCAAGACCCAACACTCTGGATGAGCTTAAGGCCGCTATCGAAGCATCCTGGGCCTCCATAACACCTCAGCAGTGCCACAGGCTGATTGCCTCCATGCCACTCCGCATTGAAGCAGTCATGTCTGCAAAAGGATTCCCGACCAAGTATTGACTATTGTGTGCATAACTGAACATAATTATTTGAAGGTTGACTTTTTTTTTGTATTAAAAACACTTCTTTTATTGGTCGGATGAAATATGCTAATTTTTTGAGACAGGAATTTTGGGTTTTCATGAGCTGTATGCCAAAATCATCAGTATTAAAACAATAAAAGACCTGAAATATTTCAGTTGGTGTGCAATGAATCTAAAATATATGAAAGTTTAATTTTTATCATTTCATTATGGAAAATAATGAACTTTATCACAATATGCTAATTTTTTGAGAAGGACCTGTATAGGCTAATGAATATACAAGATTACAAATTAGGCAATTAGGCAATAGCCTACAGACACGTCATTGTCCCTCATATTTATATATACAGTATATAAATGTATATATACAGTGGTGGTCAGAATTAATGGCACCCCTGGTAAATATGATCAAAAATGTCTGTAAAAAATAAATCTGCATTGTTTATCCTTTTGATCTTTCGTTCAAATAATTTGCAAAAATCTAACCTTTCATTGAAGTAAAATATTTGAAAGTGTGTGGGGGAGAGGGGGGGGGATCACATTATGAAATAAATGTTTTTCTACAAAACACGTTGGCCACAATTATTGGCACCCCTAGATTTTTTTACGAGTAAAATATCTCTAAAGTATATTCCCATTAATATTTACCTTTTTTTTAGCTCACCATGGTGACTAGGAACATGGAATTGTCTAGCTATGACTTCTTGTTTCACAGGAGTTTAAATATGAGGAAACACAAAGGCCAAATTCCCTTAATCATCCATCACAATGAGTCAAACCAAAGAATATAGTTCTGATGTGCATCAAAAGATTGTTGAGCATTACAAAATAGAAAGTGGCTGTAAGAACAAAGCTAAAGAATTGAAAATCGCCACTTTGACCATCAGGGCAATAATTAAGAATTTCCAATCAACTAAAGATGTTTCGAATCTGCCAGGAAGAGGACGTGTGTGTCTGCCTTAATGCACGGTAAGGAGGAAAGTTTGAGTGGCCAAAGACTCCAATGATCACAGATGGAGAATTGCAGAGATTACTTGAGTCTTGGGGGTCAGAAACCGTAAAAATATATATATCAAACAACCCCTACATCACCACATGTTGTTTGGGAGGGTTTCAAGAAAAATGCTCCTCACTCCTCCAAAAACAAACTCCAACTTCAAACTCTGGAACTTCAAAAGGGACTGGATTCTATGGTCAGATGAAACAAAAAAAAACTAAAAATGGCTGCTTTTTGGCAGCAAAACCACCAGATGTGTTTGGTGCAAACAGGGATAAAAAGTACCCCATGCCTACGGTTAAATATACTGCTGGATCTTATATGTTGTGGGCCTATTTTTTGCTGGAGGTCCTGGACATCTTGTTCAGATACATGGTATTATGGATTCTAGCAAATACCAACAGAAAAATCAAAACTTGACTGCCTCTGCTAGAAATCTTATAATGGGATGTGGTTGGATCTTCCATCAGGACAACGGTCCAAAACAAAAATCAAAATCAATACAAAAATGGGTTACTGAGCACAAAATGAAGCTTCTGCCATGACCGTCCCAGTCCCCTTAACTGAACCCTAGCCTATAGAAAATGAGTGGGCTGTACTGAAGAGAAGCGGCACCAACATGAACTTGTGAATCTAGAGGATCTGGAGAGATTCTATTTGGAGGAACGGTCTCTGATCTCTTGTCAGTTGTTCTCCAAACTCATCAGGCATTATAGAAGAAAACTCAGAGCTGTTATCTTGGCAAAAGAAGGTTGCAAAAAGTATTTAATAACCGGGAGTATTTAATATATCTATCTATAAATTACAGGAACGTCTGTCTGTCTGTGTTTGTTAATCGCATATCTCTTGAACCGTTAGTCGATGGATTTCAAACTTGACAGGTGTCTTGCTACAGGCCCGAGTGGAGTAAGTGCAGTGCCGAGTTTGAGGTCGTTTGGTTTAGAAATGCAAAAGATATCGGTAAATATATCGGTAGAAGAAGCACACATTGAAGTTGTGGTTTAAAAATAAACATTCTGACATTAGAGAGGGTTGTGGTTTAAAAATTATGTTTTAAAAAAAATAAACATTCTGACATTTGAGGGTTGTGGTTTAAAAATAAACATTCTGACACAAACACTGTCAGCTAAACATTAAGTCAGCTACACTTTTACTTCTGAATATTGTAGTTATTCAGAAGTAGTTAGCTATCAGTAGTTAGTTATATATGTAGTTCAGTTTTCCATATTTATTGTATGTCATTATGTCAGTATCAGTATTTGCTTTCAACCATGCAAGAATAAAAATGTCACTGAACTTTTGCTGTTGAATTGTAACAACTAGTGCAATGCCCGTGCAAAATGACCATGTTTTTGTGTGTTTTTAGTAATTGTTGGTTTGGTATGTTTGAGTTGCTGGCCTAAACTCTGAGAAAACGATAACGTTAAGCGCACCAGAATAAAATATAATATTCAGAATTAAACAGTGTAGCTGACTTAAAGATTTAGTTAACATCCACAAATGAATAAACGCGACGATTCAGGGGAGGTTCAGACCTTGGCTGGAGCTACACAGTGAACTCAGAGAAAACGCTACGCTTGAGCAAGCAGTTTGTGAATAGGCTACTACAAATGATGGCTGTGAATAAAATATAATATTCAGATATTTTCAATCCACAACCCTCTAATGTCAGAATGTTTATTTTGGGGACTGGCCACTCAGTGTGCAGTGTGAGCCATGCCTCAAAAGCCAATGTGTGCTTTTACCGATATATTTAACGATATCTTTTTCATTTCTAATCCAAACAACGTCAAACTCGGCACTGCACTTACATGTTCCCGTCGCAAGACACCTGTAAAGTTTGAAATCCATCGGACTAACGGTTCGAGAGATATGTGAATAATAGATATGCCCTTGCAAAATCTGTTTTTGTGTGTTTTTAGTAATTGTTGGTTTGGTATGTTTGAGTTGCTGAATAGGCCAGAGGTGGACAGTAACAAAGTACATTTACTTGAGTACTGTTAAGCACTGTTGAGTATCTGTACTTTACTTTTACTTGGGTATTGTTTTTTTCTGGAAACATTTTACTTTAACTTCACTACATTTGAAAGACAAATATCGTACTTTTTACTCCACTACATTTCTGTCAACGTCCTTGAGTAGAAAGTAGTTATGTTTGTCATGATTTTTTCCGTTTCTAAAACGTGATTGGTTTTTCTTTCGGCTGACAGACAAGCCTATCGGTAATCACTCCTGTAGGGTCATGTGTCGTGAAGTTTGACGATTAGTACGATTTCTCTTTACTAGTGATCTGTGAGAGACATCGTTGTCACAAGTAAAGGTTTGAAAGTTTCGTTTTCATGGCAAATAAATATTTATGTTGTGCTGTTTGTTAAAGCAGTATTGCTGTTGAGCAGTTATACAGTTATGGTTGTAGCTAGTTTTTTTTTAGAATTATTTACAGACCACTTGATTCATATGTGCATGAATGGATACACATACTGTAGATGTGTACTTCTTTTGTTGGGGTGGTAGGAGTTTTAAATAAAAAAAATGAAGATGATTATGGCTGTCTTTTTTATAAATTCAGTTGTTTAATTTCTATAGGTTTTGTGACATTCTAAAAGCTCCACACTACAAAACTACAAACTGGTCAGTGTATTTGCTTCAGAGGCATAAGGTCCTGTAATAATGCAACAATAATGTAACAATGCATTGACATTTACTTTGTACTTTTGATACTGAAGTACTTTTAAAAACAAGTACTTCTGTACTTTTACTTAAATAAAAATCGGTCTTTACAACTTTTACTTCTAACGGAGTAATATTCGACCAGTAGCTATCTGTACTTTCTCTCAAGTAAGGAAGTTGTGTACTTTGTCCACCTCTGGCCTAGGCTACTATTACACAGGAGCCTAAATTCTGAGAAAACGATAACGTTAAGCGCACCAGAATAAAATATAATATTCAGAAGTAAACAGTGTAGCTGACTTACAGATTCAGTTAACATCCACAAATGAATAAGCGCGACGATACAGGGAGTACCAAACCAACAATTACTAAAAACACACAAAAACAGATTTTGCACGGGCATTGCGCTAGTACAGCCTACTTAATTAAAGGAAAAACTAACACGTCTTAAGACAAAGGAGAACAAGCAGAATTAGAGTAACATTAGATGAATATGAAGAATATATCACCATATGCTGGTAATGAGTGGTGATTGTCTCATTGATACTTAACAGTTTTTAGTGTTACATGCAGGGAAGTCATGTAATAGGGTGAATAAGCTTCTGCCACCTTGTGGGAATATACCAGCATTTCAGTTGGGATGTAAGAAACACTATTTGCATTTTCTGAAGGAAATACAGTAGCAATTAAAGTTTAGGAAATTTTAGGTTGCCTCAAAGCCACATTTGTTTGCCATTATTGTTGGGTATAGAATCCACACTTAAAATAGCATATTTTGTACAGTGTAAAACTGTAGCTTGATAAACATAAGTATGGCCAGTTCAGTATGCAAATAAGAAATGTAGACAAACTGCAGGTGCAATTTGATTGTTCAAAATTTTGGAAAAACAAGTGCCAACAAGCTTAACCTTCAGTTGTTCAGATATTTCTGGGCAGGAAAGTTAGAGACTGGATTTCAATGATGCATCGTTTAAATGCCACCATATAGCCAGGTTAAACTGTGAATAGAAGTTTAACCCTTGTGTCAATTTAAAAAAAAGTTAAACATAGGTCCATAAATGTTTGTGTCCCAAAAAAATCATAAAGATTTATTTTAAAAAAAAATTTAAAGAAGTGAAACAAAAAAAAATATAGAGGTTTTAAGTTTATAACATTGAACATATGAACATTATTTTATATAAAATATATACTTTTTGAAACAACTCTAAAACTGCTAGAAAATCAAAGTTATACATCAAAATAAGTTGTGTTCTAAATTTGAGGTTGATATCTAAAAAAAAATTAGCTTTCAGTAAGATTTTGTTTGGGCACAGAACCAGATTTTCCCCATTAAATTTGCATTAAATGCCAGCAAAGCTCCACTGGATTTGTGATTTGCAGTAGAGTTTTTCTCTCTCAAATATAACAAGAAACACACACATTTATATACAAACCACACTCTGACATACCAACACACCCACACAATTTTAGCTGCATAATTTATCAAATTGGCTCTACAGAAGCAGAAAACCAAAATAAAGAGAGTATTTGCTTTATAGGCCAAACCTGAGAAAATGGCACCATCTGGTAAAAAAAATATATAATAATTTGTACAAACGTTAATTTTAAAGCCTTGCTTCCTAGTTAAATGGACCTTGGATTAAAAATTGCAGTTTTAATGGGGACATTTTTGTCCTTAACTTAGCCGTCAAACGCTGAGTCCTCTCCCTCACGAAAAGCAGCGCCTCTAAAGTTACTTCAGTCATTACAAGTCACTGCACAATGCAGCCACACTTTCTCGTTCAAGCTCTTGTAATATCGCTTCAATGTAAAATAACACATTTTTTGCTGCTTTTCCCTATTCAGATGCCATTTTTAAATCTAAATCGCTCACAAAATACAAATATACCATAGACAGTAAAATAAATATACCGACAAATCTTCCCTCACTCGTCTCTGTCTCTGCCAATCAATTGTCACTGAACATGACGCGCCTCTCACCAGCAACGTCTTGAACCTGCTCCACTGATTCGTCGGCTGTTTCAGCTTCTGACTTGCTTCTGACTGGACTAGATGGATGATTGACATGTGATTGGAAAGCTGACATCCTCAGCTTTGAACACGTGCCTGATATGTATATCATCGTCAATGACTAGGGGACGCTTGCACGTTTTGATGTTGATGTGTAGATCGCGTGTTTCTCCCGTCGAGCGCGTTTTGTGTTCTGGACATCCGCGACATAACAGTGGATTATTTACCAAGAGGAGCTCATAGAAAAGTACAAATGGGCTCATTTGAAAGAAAACATCCTAAGGTAAAAGATGATATAGAGTTTGTGGCTGATTTTAGCTTAGAGCACCTGTAATCGAAGTAGAAATGAGACGTTTGTCTTCGTTTTTTCCCAGAAATCATATTTCACTGCGCGATTATTTTGAAGATAATTTGAACTATGATGTTAAAACAATAAAACAAACTACACAGTCACATTTCTGAGAATGAGAGCTTTCTTTTGATATATGATTTTTCTGTTTTGTGAGATACGTAAAAAATACATATTTATGGAAGTAAAATAATGGGAAATGTTTTTGAAACAAAAAGCCTGTTGAATTGTACTACTTGAAAAAAATATGCATTGCATTAACCCTGCTTGTATTTTTAGGGCTTGCATTTTTATGGGCTGAAATTTAGCATGGTTGAATATTTAAGCTGTGAATATTTCAATTCAAAACATTTCAAACACATTTTCATTGGTCAAATTTCAATAATCCATATTCACCTTTCATCTTTCACTTCCAAAATATTCAAACTAATTAAAAATACAACCTATAATATTCAACGGGCGGTTTTCGGTCCATTTTATTTCGCTTTCAAATTCGCTTCCACAAATTCACTGGTTCAAATTCGACAGTAAATTCAACGTTGACATCCAGGAGCTGCAGGGAAAGCAGTAGATTACCGAGCATAATCTCCATCTGCTGTTGGTCGACCTCACCAGCAGGGGGTGCAAGCGCGTGTTGTTGACGAACACCAGAGCAACAGTTAGAGCAAGCCATTCATAAAAACTCATTTACAACAATTGAGTATGCATTAAGTTTTGTGATGATTATCTGGGTCAGTATATATGCAGAAAAGATGATAAAGGCACAAAAGCTGTTTTATGCTGTTTGATTAGGGTTGGAGCAAACCTGTGCATAGCTATGGCCCTCCAGGAATTGAGTTTGAGACCACTGCTCTTGCGGCAGTCGCTACGGCACCTCTTGAGATCAGGGGAGTGAGGTTTACATGCACAGCTCTTACTGGCCGATGACAGTTACACATGGTGCTTAAGAAAAAACAGAGCTAAGAATCACTACTCAAGCCTAGAGAGTCAAGAGGATGGTTTATTGAAGGGGGGGGGGGGATATAGAAGTCAGATGACAGTTTTAAAAATTTGAGCCCCCACTGGACTACACATCAATTTAATTACATTTGGCCAGATTCTTTAACACTGATGGGTCCAACAGAGGCTCTCTCCCGCCATAGATCTGAAGAACAAACAAATTGTGAGAATGCTTTATACATAATCATTAAAATATTTGGGAGTTATTTCATACCTGGAAGCGGATCGCTTGCACTACTGATGCTACAGGATGTGTCACAGCAACCACACACCTGTTCAGGTTCATCTGCAGACACCCACCTGCCAAACAAATATTAATTCCTTGCACAGCCTAATTTACCCCTTGCATTTTGATTTGTCAACATACCCATCAACAGTGAACGAACAAGCTTTCTCCTCAGGACTTGTTGGAGTGGTTGATGCAGCCACCTTTACAAAACATGTGATGTAGACCTGCAAACAGAATTGTTTGACCATTTTGCCAGCATATCAAAGTGTAGCACAACCATCACATACCAATCCATGGTCTGCTTCCTGGAACCTGAATGCCTCCAGCTGAAATTGCAGCTTATCACCTTGAGTCCGGGGCATAAAGTGAGACCTGGAGCCTGTTATCTTGGCATCAACCAGGCACCTAGGGTAGAATCTAGTAAGACCTCTGCTATATACCCACAAGCACATTACACAAAGGACTTACCCATTGTTCTCAATAAAGGAGTATCTAGGGACAGCACTGACATCAGGAACTGTTGTAGCCACACATCCATCCACAAATAGACGGAGGGGAACATGGTTGTATGACCTCACAGAGGCTTCAAAATTGATGATGTCACCCAAGAAGTACTGATTAGAAGGCCTCTCGAATTTCCAGTCATCTGTTGGGAAATATTGTTTAAGTTCAAACAAAAGGGGCATTAGTGAATGTTGCACTCTACCAACCAGTCATGAGCTTGAGGGAGAAGACTAAGAGTTCCTCTGCAACTTTAGTGGAGGCATAAGGTACCCAGGTAGGCATTAAGGCGTCGCTGTTCACCTCATTTACTCTATAGATGAAAAAGTGTCAGTCAATATCAAATATAAATAACTTTGTGGTAAATTTGATGGCATTAGGACATCCAATAATCCTTAAGTCTTCACCTTGGATAATGACATTCGATTCCAACCACTGCACCACTGCTCCTGACAACAGGAACACCATATGAAACCTCTTCTGGAGTGTAGATGAGGGAGAACATATAGACCAGCTCATTTTCAGTCACCTTAAGGATTGCATTGCAAATGTTATTCACAGAAACTACTACAAAAACATGCAAAAACACTCAACATCACCATTGATATGCTGCTACATCCATGCAGTTCAGACTCAAAGACCAGCACTTGAGCAGAAGAATCCTCTCCAGTTGCAGTACAGCCTCCCAGTGTAAAACCAGAGGACAATAGTGGGTTCCCAGTCCCAAAGAAGTCCTTCATCACTTCCACATATACTGAACTCTCTCCACACTGAGCAGCTACACTTTTGGCAGGGACAGGATAAGGCAACTCAAAAGGAACATCTGGAAGCTGTGGTTCCTCTGGTAGGCTTGGGAAGCTCCACGTCAGTTTCGCCACTGGACCCTGCAACAGCTCTTTTAATTGAACACCCATAAGATCTTGAGAAGATCTTCTAAAGTCAGTCCTGACTGGTGTCTGGACAGGAAACTGAGCGGGAAACCTTTGGGGTGCAAATACAGTGTTACTGGGAACCAAAGACATCCTGGAATCAACCTGTTGATAAGCTTGAGCTAATGTTCTAGGCCTAAACTCGCTTGGACTCCAATTATGTGCTGCTCTTGCTCTCCATCGGGCTTCAGAAAATCCAAGTGCAAGAATAAACACCAATCCAAATCCAACCTGCCAAAACCCCATTTTTGCCAAGCTTCATATCAATGACACATTAGGGTGCTTCCATCCAAATTTATACAGATGTTAATCAGAATGGCTCCACCTCTCTCTTGACAAGCATAATTTTTCTCTACACCTGCCAATTTACTCAATCAATATATAACAGGTGAAAGTCATTGATTCTTTATTACTCAGAATAAAATTAAGTACCAAATAAGGGCATGTTATTAGTAGCTAAACCAAACATTGCTTATTTTAAATATTAAAATGACAAATCAATTCTCTGAAACACAAACAACCCCAAATCTTTTTGTGTCTTCCTTTTTTATTAATTCAGAAACAAGGCCGCATACAGAACTGTACACTAGAGTATTCCATTATAATAAAGTTTAGTATGTTTCAGGTTTAGATTGTAACAAACATTCTTCCCTCACATCAACAGCAATCTTCACAAGGGACTGAAATGGAGAAATATAGTTCAGAAACAAAGGATTGCAGGATCATAAAATTATTTTATTATAGATTCACTGATGTTTTCTCCCCATTACAACTGTTATGTTTAGGACTGCAAAGCTGTCTTTATGAGTCTCTGACCTTTCACCCCCATTTGGTTCTGACCATCCTTCTCTATCCCTATGGCTCCCTTCACCATTTGGGCTATTGCAGTGATGATCTATCATCACTACTTTCCAAAAATGGAGCGCAGTTGGAAGAAAACAAAACTAGACGTTTTTCGTATTTCGTGGAAAGACAGCACTATTGCATTCAGAAAGGCAATTTTTTTTCTCTCTTAGAAGATAACAAATACAACCCTAGGTATTTATTTGATACAGTGGCTAATTCAACGAAAAATAACGCTTCAACCCCAGACGTTTCCAAACAGCACAGCAGTAATGATTTTATGAACTTTACTTGCAAGATTGATAATATTAGAGAGAAAATTATAACCATGTAACTGTGTACTGCAGTATCGCATCAGACTGTACATTGTAGTGTCCTTGAGGAGAACTTCCATTAATTTATTGCCATAGTAGAGGAAAAATTGTCTAAACTCGTTAAATCATCTAAATCAACAACATGTATGTTAGCCCCTATACCTGTAACGATCACCAGTGAGAGTGCCCGGGATAACCATCAGAGGGTACTCCAACCCGGACAATCACCACACATCCACAAGCTACATTTTCCATAATCCTTTGCCCAGACTAATCAGCCATGATCACAGTCACCTGTATGTCATTACCTTGTTTAGCTCACCCCATATAAGCCTGGTTTTCACATTCATTCCCTGTGAAGTCTTGTTTAGTGTCTCTACTGCAATTCTGAGTATTCGCTCTATTCTTGGTTTTTGATCTTTGCCTGTTTCTTGGATTCCCCTTTTTGTGTGTTTGGACTTACTTTGTGTTTATGTCCTCTTGCCTGTTATCTGGGTTATGTCTTTGGATTACCCTTTCAAATAAATACTGCATTTGGATGGTCCAAATGGTCCTAGATCCTCTTCTTAATATCATTAATTTCTCTGTCATCAGGATACGTGCTAAAAACGTTTAAGCAGGCTATTATTAAAAAAACGCAACTTGATCCTACAGAATTAGTCAATTACAGGCCAATCTCGAATCTAACTTTTCTGTCAAAGATACTAGAAATGGCTGTATCCTCACAATGTTCCTATTTAAAAATAAATATTTTGGAATTGTTTTGGAAGTGTTAATCACTGTAACCAATCACAGATATGTTGAGCGCGTGAACACAATGGCCAATCAGAGGTGTTTAAGAAACCGCTCAACAGCGCTCAAAATGCTAGGGGCGAATGCTGATGTCGTCACATTTTTTGTCGGAACCTTTGACAACACTATTCCCAGGTTTATTTTCAGGAAGCTGGTAAACAATATGGCTGCCGTCGCATCATCCAGCTGAATGCTGCACATTGGTGGTGGTTATTCATAAATTAGACAGTAATGCAAAGTTATTAGCGCATGTCATGTGGTTGATGTCCAGTGCTGATAGCTAAGCAGAAATACATAGTCATGTTTCGCTTGGCCCCCTCAGTTGCATTGGATTTTCTCCTCCATGTAAAGGTTAAGAGGTTCCTCTGGTGCAAAAAGCCCCTATAGACCTTATGCACCAGATAAACGAGGGCGCCGCCATCTTTAGAATATTGTCTTTGAACTTCCATTTTTGCGTTCGCTCTGTTTATTTCTAAGGCATCGCTGTCCAGGAGTAATTAGCTGGTGAAGTTGATTTACTTATTGTAGAGTTAACGAAAGTTATCATGAGCATTGTAATGTTTATCATAAGCATTGTAAAGCATATGTCTTAACAAATGGGCCTTGGACATTTTTTAAACGAGCCGTTAATTCATAACTACGCAAGATCGCTGTGAAAATACAGACCGGAAGTCAAAAGACAACGAGCTCAGCGCTGAAAAGGGGCGTGGCTACATAAGGTCTATAGAGAGGGCGGGTATACTAGCATCCCTCAAAATTTCAAGTCCTTACTTGGAAATTCTATCAAGTACAATAGGGTTTCAGCATACACACTTGAACCCCAATTAATTAAATAATCCAGCAAGCACGAGAAAGTATAGGATGCTATTGAAATGCTCTTTTGTCTTGTAATAAGCCAAGCCCCATAAAAGACTTGAGAAAAATGTCCCCCCACATAGACCAGTAGAAATATGCTTTTTGTGGTACATATCTGAACAGAAACCATGTAAATGGGATAAATGTTTAAGTGTAGTATTTGTGAAAGTAAAGACAAAAAAACACCAAATATTTTAACATTTATTTAAAATCACCAGAAGTCACATGACATTTCCAGTCATTTTTGGCCATAGCCAGATTCTTTAACATTGATGGGGCCGACAAATGCCCTTTCCCAGCGTAGATCTGAGGAACAACTGATTAGTGAGAACTAAAGTCATGTATGACAATAAAGTTATGTAAGACAATAAAGTTATCAGAGTTAGTCCAAACCTGTAAGCAGTTGATCACTTCCACTTCTGATGCCACAAGTTGTCACAGCAGCCACACACCTGGTCAGAATTATCTGAAGACACCCACCTGACAAAACAAACCCTCAATTAAGTTAATGCAGTGAATTCACCTGTACACTCATCTAGCAGGCAACATACCCATTAGCAGAGAATGAACAAGCTTTCTGTTCAGAACTTGGAGAGGTTGCTACAGCCACCTTCAAAATGCATGTGAGCTAGACCTGCAGAGACAATTGTTTGTACACCATGGCAGCATTTCATACAAAGAGTTGCACAACTACAAGACATACCAGCCCACTGTCTGCTTGCTGGAACCTGAACGCCTCTAGCTGAAACCCTAGCTTATCACCTTGAGTCTGGGGCATAAAGTGAGACGTGGAGCCTGTGAGCTTGGCATCAACCAGGCACCTGTGAACAGAACCCAGTTAGAAAATCACACAACCCTTCTGGAAGCTGGGATACATGAGGTAGCACCCCTTACTCTCAATAAAAGAGTATCTGGGGACAGAAGCAACATCAGGGACTGCAGTAGCCACGCAGCGGTCCACAAATACACGGATGTGAACATGGCTGTACAAACGCACTGATGCTTCAAGAACTATCATGTCACCCAGGAAGTAATGGTTAGAGGTCTCTCAAATCTCCAGTCATTTGCAATGGGAAAAAAAAAAAAAATATATATATATATATATGTGTGTATGCAATTCACAAGCATACTACAAATCTGTTTGGGCTACACCAACCAGTCATGAGCTTGAGGGAGAAGACAAAGACTTCCTCTGCAACCTTAGTTAAGGGTATATGGGATCCAAGTGTGCATTAAGGCATCGCTGCTCACATTGTGTTCTGTAGTAGTTAAACAAGTTGTCATCTCTTGCCCATAAACTGCAGAATTAGAACATCTGGTGAGCCTGAATTAATTGAATCCTCACCTTGGATAATGACACTTGATACCAACCACCGCACCACTACTCCTGACAATAGGAACACCATATGAAGCCTCTTCTGGGGTGTAGATAATGTTGAACCTATAGACAAGCTCATCCTCAGTCACCTAAACAGAGAGGTTAATAGAAGAGTCACATGGACAGTTCAGAATACCTGATTGTCACAACAGAACCTTACCATTGATCTGCTGTTATATCCATGCAGTTCAGACTCAAAGATCAGCACTTGAGCAGAAGAATCCTCTCCAGTTGCAGTACAGCCTTCCAGTGTAAAAACTAGAGGACAATAGTGGGTTCCCAGTCCCAAAGAAGTCCTTCATCACTTCCACATATACTGAATTCTCTCCACACTGAGCAGCTACACTGTTGGCAGGGACAGGATAAGGCAACTAAAAGGAACATCTGGAAACTGTGGTTCCTCTGGTAGACTTGGAAAGCTCCAGGGTCAGTTTCGCCACTGGACCCTGCAACAGCTCTTTTAATTGAACACCCATAAGATCTTGAGAAGATCTTCTAAAGTCAGTCCTGACTGGTGTCTGGACAGGAAACTGAGCGGGAAACCTTTGGGGTGCAAATACAGTGTTACTGGGAACCAAAGACATCCTGGAATCAACCTGTTGATAAGCTTGAGCTAATGTTCTAGGCCTAAACTCGCTTGGACTCCAATTATGTGCTGCTCTTGCTCTCCATTGGGCTTCAGAAAATCCAAGTGCAAGAATAAATGCCAATCCAAATCCAACCTGCCAAAACCCCATTATTGCCAAGCTTCGTATCAATGACACATTAGGGTGCTTCCATCCAAATTTATACAGATGTTAATCAGAATGGCTCCACCTCTCTCTTGACAAGCATAATTTTTCTCTACACCTGCCAATTTACTCATTCAATATATCACAGGTAAAAGTCATTGATTCTTTTTTTAAGCCGAATAAAATGAATTAACATATAAGGGCATGTTATTAGTAGCTAAACCAAACATTGCTTATTTTAAATATTAAAATGAAAGATCAATTCTCTGAAACACAAACAACCCCAAATCTTTTTGTGTCTTCCTTTTTTTTTATTAATTCAGAAACACGGCCACATACAGAATTGTACACTAGAGTATCCAAAATAATAAAGTTAGCCTAAGTATGTTTCAGGTTTAGATTGTAACTAACGTTCTTCCCTCTAATCAACAGCAATCTTCACAAGGGACTGAAATGGAGACATTTAGTTCAGAACCAAAGGAATGCAGGATCATAACATTATTTTATTATAGATTCACTGATATGTTTTTCCCCCAACTGTTATGTTTAGTTAAATCAGAGTGTTTGTGGATTCATTGTAGACTTCATTCTTTCTTGAACTATACTAGACAATAATCTGAACAGTCTACTGAAATTTTTTAATTTAAAATATTAACAGGTAGTATGAATAAATGACAAGCTCATAATTGACATTAAGAACTTAAAATGTTGTCTGAAACATGACATAGCACACATTAAAACACGCTGCAGAATCTTAAAGAAAATATATAGTTCACAAATAGTTTGTGAAGCAGCACACAGTAATAAAAAAGTACTCAACTATATGAAATCAGATTATATTTCAAGTTACACAGCCAGAATCAAAATTTTCTCATTCTTTTAGTCTCTTCATAAAGAAACAACTTTTGTGCCACTGAACAGGTATCTACTTTAACACAACACGTGGGCTCAAGATGCATTTGGTTACTCATCCTGCCAATTCACAGCTCTAAATGGTTGAAACAGCCTAAAAAAAAAAAACAGACAAATAAAGACACTGCTGGGGAGACTGGGTCAGCTGTGTGTTCGGATCTAAGAACAGTTGACTGCTTCTATCCTATAACCTTTAATTGTCCCATCTGCTTTTCTTGCGTTTGGGGGGATCAGGAACTGCAAAGTTGTCTTTATGAGTCCCTGACCTCTCACCCCCATCTCGTTCTGACCGTCCCTCTCTGTCCCTATGGCTCCCTTCACCGTTTCGGCTATCGCCATGACGATCTCTGTCACTATAGCGGTCCCTTTCCCCATAGCGATCACGGTCTCCCCCACTATGCCTGTCACCATGGCGATAATGACTTTCTCCATGACGACCCCTGTCGTCAGCATTCCTATCACTACGGGACCCTTCTTTTGAAGAAGAGCTAGAGTAAGAGTCTGAAACTGAGCTCAGGGAGCCAGCGCTACTGAAGCCGCTCATTTTGGTGCCTGAGCTGAGGGCAGGGAGCGGCAGCATGGAGGAAAAAGAGGAGGATGACGATGGAGAGTAGGACAGTTGGGGTCTGTCAGGCCCCTCAGGTGCTCCTGAAGGCAAAGAGCTTAGACTTCCTGCACTGGTCCACCCAGAAGAGCTACTAGACTTTGTAGTAAGTTTAGGAGGAACACCAGATGCCGCCACAAAGTGGTTTTTATACTGAGCCTGAGAAAAAACAAGAGCATGTTTAACAAACTGCATAGATTGGTATATTTACACATATGTAAACTATATCTATACTGAAAAACATGAGAGAGGGCTTTTTTTTTACGTGAAATGCTTGCTTCAGGGCAGACATACGGTCTCCCATGGCTCCAGTGGAGGGTTTGTAGGCCTCATAGTTACCAAGAGCAGCACCACCACTACTACTACTGCGCTCCTGATTTAAGAAAATGAAAAACGCATTAGCAATTAATTGGCTCGGTTCCTGTTTGTATGGTAATTGCAAACACAGGAATAACTAGGTATTATGGAAAAAAGTGGAGTAAAACCACAAACAGACATTTACATAATAATATATTAAAAAAAGGAAAATACTAAAATAAAAAAATGAAGCAAAAGTAATATCAAACTAACAGTGGATTCAGATCCAAGGCCAGGTCTCTCTCTGTAACCCAGGCCTCCACCTCCAATATTTAGCTTCTTCCCTTTCCCTCCCTTAAAGCGGGATTTCCGGAACCAGGGGTTCTTAGAAAAGAAAAAAAGAAAATGCAAAGTTGGTGAAAAAAAATCGATAAAACATGCACAATGAAAAATATACATTTTAAACAGGATGTTGTTTTACCTGCATCGCCAGGTCCATCAGCTCCTTTGAAACACTCTGATTGGCTCCCTCTAAATTGCGAACCAGGTCACCAGCAAATGAAGTGTCTTTAGTGGTGAGCAGAGTGTAAGCTACACCTTTCTCTCCTGCACGACCTGTTCTACCAATTCGATGTGTGTGTGTGTCAATGTCTCGTGCTACATCGTAGTTCACAACTGTACGGATAGATGGAATATCCAACCCACGAGCTGAAAAATGCAAGAGAATTTTTATTTGAATGAATACAGAGATATTTATAATAAAAGGAAAAAGTACACAAATGTAAACGGTTCATCTATCTTGAACAGATGCAGATAGATACACAAAATAAGTAATGTAATGCCTCAAGTGACACTAACCAGCAACATCAGTAGCTACCAATATGGGCAGATTCTTCTTCTTAAAGTCAGCAATGACTTTGTTCCTCTCACTCTGATCCATGTCTCCATGGAGCAGCCCCAGGCTATAACCTTCCTGATTCAAATTTGTAGCCAGCTCCTCACAGTTAGCCTTTTTAGTGACAAAGACCAGCACTGAGCCAGCGGAGGTGAACTCCACCAGCCTGCGCGTCAGCCAACCCCACTTCTCCTTCCCACTCTGCAGCACCTCCACTATCTGAGTGACATCTTCATTAGCCTGGGAGGATGAGAAAAGAAGTTCAAATAAACTTATTCAAATACTATGTGTACAAATTATTTTATAAGAAACAAGGGCTGTACCTCTCCGATATCTCCCTGCACAACACGGATGGGGTCGACCAAAATATCTCGTGCCAGCTTTTCGATTTTCTTCCGAAAAGTTGCACTGAATAACAGAGCTGTGAGAGATCAGGTCATGAAGGGCTTATAAGTACAATAAATGGAATCATGCTGGAAACTAGTAGAAATGTTTTCAAGCAGCACAATAATATGAACATGAAAGATACTTACTCTGTCGATCAGGTCTGACATGGCTGGCGATGGATCTCACTTGATATTCTGTATAATGCAGGTTAAATTTAAGACAAGGGCATCACAATTGTACTTTTTTTTCCTTAAAGGAATAGTTCACCCAAAAACACAAAAATTCTACCATAATTTACTCTTCCTCATGTTGGTCTGAACCTATTTAATTAACTTTTATTCACATATAAACACTGATCAATGCACATACATCGACCACATCGAATATGGTAAACGTTTTGTGGAGTGAGAACCAATGAGGTTTTTTCTTGCAAGCGCATTTGAGCTTCCATTTACCATATTCGATGCCCTCTATGTATGTGTGTGGATCAATGTTTATATGTGAATAAAAGCCTAACTTAAATCTGTTCACGTCTCTTCAGAAGACTGAATTAAACAGCCTTTATGGACATTTTGAAGCTCGTTTTGGTGGAATAGACTTAAGTGGGAGGACAGAAATATCTTAGATTTCATTAAAAAGTTGTTCATGTCCGTTTCGAAGATAAACAATAGTCTTATGGGTTTGGAACAACAGGAGGGTAAGTACATGATGAAAGAATGATCAATTTGGGTGAATTATCCCTTTAATTCAATACTTTGGTGACCAAACAGCAATTGTGAAATGCACTGCTGTTTTGACTGAGCTTTTAATAGAAAAAAAACAAACAAACATGGGATACAAATGAATGAGATAATACAAAAAAGTGACATTTCACACATACCAAAGCCCATATCAAACATGCGATCAGCTTCGTCAAATACCAGGTAGGTCACTCGCTGCAGAGATGTAGCTTTCTTCTTCACATGATCGATTAGACGACCCTATGTGAGAAAAGCAAACATATGAATGAAATCTTCATACAATATATTCACTTTCAAAGACAAACCAAGGAAAACCTTTAGTAAATAGAAACAAGTTGAATGAGGCTGTGTATTGAAAGACAAATGCCTGGTTTCACAGACAAGGCTTAAACCTAGTCCCAGACTAAACTGCATGTTTGAGCTGTTTTAACTGAAAGTAACTTGCATCGAACAAATCTTAAAACCAGGCAGAGATGTTCTTACTGGGGTGCAGACAACAATTTCAGCTCCTTCCTGTAGAGCTTTGGCTTGTTCCCACATGCTGCCACCTCCGTACACTGCCACTGAGCGAAGGCCATATACCTTCCCGAATCGCTTGCATTCGGAATGGATCTGAACCACAGAGGTAAGCATTGCAAAGTGATTAAAACCAAAAACACACTATCATGAATCAAAACCTTGAATTATGAACAAGACTGCTTTATAAGAAGAACACATTTCATTATTTGGCTCAGTAGTTATTTTTTCATTTCCTTCCACTCATTCATCCCTTACACCTTCCCCTAACATGAAGGAGCTTTCTTTCTCACTGACCTGTTGACAGAGCTCTCTAGTTGGGCAGACAATCACAGCAATAGGTCCTTCTCCTGGCTCCAGCTCCTTCTGGTCCATGATGTGCACCAGCATTGGCCAAATAAAAGCTGCAGTCTTTCCGCTGCCAGTTTTGGCAATGCCAATCATGTCTCTGCCACTCAAAGATATGGGAACACCCTAGTGAAACAACACACAAATTACTTTAGAAAAATAATCCAACACCTAAAATGACTACAGCATAAATGAACAAAGGGTCCTTTGGATGGGTGTGACAGCTCACCTGGCACTGGATGGGTGTGGGTTGAGTGTACTCGGATTTACGGATCTGGTGCATAAGCTGCTCATCAAATCCAAAGTGGGCAAAACTGGTGGATGGTTTAGGAGGGGCTGCACCTGAAACCTGTTCATTTTGAATATGGTTTAACGTTGGTTGAAAGAAAGAGAATGATCAGTTGTGTATGTACTTGTGTGTGCTGCCATTGACCTTCAGGTTCAGTTTCTGTCTCAATTCCACCACTCCAACCCCAGTAAGGCCGCTGAGTTCCTCATGCTCAATATAAAAGTTCTTCTCAAAGGGAGGATAGTCAATCTACAAACAGAAGAGAGGTAAAAAGTCATTGTTTACATCTCATACTTTTCTTTAAAGTACATACAGGGGCTTTTTGAAATGAGAGATCTAATAAACTACAATGTACTTGCTCATCAATAGAGTTCTGCAGGAATGAATAGGAAAAAAGAAAGTTAGCAATTTTTAACTTCCAGTTCCATCGTTCCAAAGTCAATGGGTTGTGAAATGCCTGAAATAAAATTGTATTCTATGACATATGAATCCGTAATAACACCCTTGTGATTTTATTTTTATTTTTTTATCATAAACGTTTGCTAGTCACAGAGCGTATTTTCTGCTATAATCCAAAAGCCAATGCACAAATTCCTAATGGCTTTTGGTTGAGGGAACGAGGAAGATGCAAACTTCTGGCCTACAAAATTACATCATCCCTACAGCCCTCTATTTAGGGATGTTAAAGCAACAACTACTGAAGGGAGATGCAGTAACAGTACCTCTGAGTGGTCTATGGGGGGCAAGGGCAAGATAATCTTTTTGGTAGTAGGAGCAATGGGATTCCCATCGCTGTCATAGTCCACTTCTTCCTCCTCTTCCTCTAGGGTCAACCCAGCTGTTGGATTCTCCGCCATGTAACGGAAATATGCTTCCTGCAAAGAACACAAAACCATGCTTTAGATCAAGACAAAGAGCAGAAGGCCTTTATATCTGAAAATAAGAAAGTCATTCAAATGGAACTACATCAAATTCAACTTTGAGCTCAAATTCAAGTCCGAGAAAATACGTATTGCCTAGGAAATTGACCCAGAATAACTGATTATATGACATAGCAAGTTCTCAACAAAATTTCAAAACCACATATCTGACAGCACTGATATGGTGTCAATGATATTGTAATTGATCACTGATATTTTAACACACACATTTAACATGGACTCAAATCTCATGATTCAGTAAAAAAAGAATCACTCTACCTGTAAACATTTAAAGAAAATAGATAATGACTGAGACCTTTTGAATCTGTTGAGAAATCAAATCTGATGAGTGCATTTATAGCCTTAAACACAAGCTACTCTATTGCACCAACTCCATTACCAAAAGCACATTTAAATGGCTCAGTCTGTAAACTGATGTATTTATATATATAAGTGTATAAGGAAGAAAGATAAAAAGAGGGGTGGGACACAGCCATTGCTGTGGCAAAGATACGATGGCGGTAGTAACGTCAAGAGGGTCACTCACTTGGTCATCTTCTTCTTCAATGTCATCCCGTATACCCCTGGAAGAAACAAGCGGAGAAAAAAAAAACTTCCCTGCGACTCGCTCAATCACCCATGGAAACCCATATTCTACCCATTAACCCCCATTTTCTATTCCCATCCTCTCTGCTATAAATATTATCTGAATGATTGGTCTTAAAATTATATATTTTTTCTGTGATAATTGCCGAATCTTACTTGGCCAACTTTTTCTCTTTTTCCTTTTCCTCAAGTTTCTTCATGTCCTTTGCTGCTTGGTCCTGAAAGAAGTCAAAATAATTACAAGAGCAAGAATTAAAGCAAAATAGCAGCAATGTTAGCTTCCGGTTCAAATAGAGACCAGTTCAGGATCGCAGCTCTCACCTCCACCTCAGCCATAAAGGCATCAAGGGGGTCATCCTCACTGTCTGAGCCTCCTCCTCCTCCTCCACCTCCAGATTGGAACTGCTTTCTAGTGGGAGAGTTCTCGGCAGGTATATATGGCAGATCTGCACTGCTAGACTCCTCTTCATCATCCTCAAAATAACTAAAAATACATTTCAAGCAATGAAATGAATGAACAAAAGCAATGAAAGTGAATGGTGACTAAAAACTCATCTCCTTTTGTGTTCTACACAAAAAACTAAGACATATGGGTTCTGAACAACATGAAGGTGAGAAAATAATGACAAATGTTCTTTCTTGGTTAAACTGGCGTATTTCAATTTTTATTTAGGGGTGCAATGTCTTCATTTTAAAAACAGACACATTTTAAGTACTTACGCATTCTCCTCGTCGAAATTGGCTCGTTTTGTTCCTATTTTGTAAAAAGACGAAAGCTGCTGATTCTTGCCATATCCACCTGATGGTCCTGTACTTCCAAATGCGGAGTGGGCCTTCTGGGTAACAGGAGGTTCTTCTTTCTTCCCACTCGCAAGAGAGAATCCCCCGAATCCAAAGCCTCGCTTGCCACTCGGGCCTCCCTTATTCCAGTTCATCATTGCTGCTGGGCTGCAAAAAACAGCATCAAATTGGAGGTTTAAACACCTTTATAAAACACACACAGACACACACACACACACACACACACACACACACACACACACACACACACACAGGTTACTGAAACAAACAATTACAGATTCTGCTTGTAAATATCGCTCAGCTTTGCTGTTGTTGCCGTAACTTTCATTTTCAGTGTTCTCTTCTTTAAAATTTCTCTCAATATTTTTGTTGTCAAACAGCAGGAAGGCGACCGTGTTTTGTTATGCTGTGCTAGTGGCCGTGGAGAGGCCTTGAGCGGTGTATAAACGGATCATGTTTCGATTACTTTCACTGAGTGCGTGGAAGATTAATCGATATATTTCTTCGCTTTCTGTTTATTTACCTGTCACTGATACGGTGGGGAAAAAGCGATCTTCTAAAGTGGGTGGACACCTTATTTATCCACAGCGTATTTACCACTTTATGCTATCTTGCACACTTCTTGGAGATTGTGTTTTACGTCATTTACAATGGACTCGTTTTGTGTTGCGTGAAATTTACGCGACGCGTTTGGTGTAAACGTAGAATGCAATGTTGCCAGAGCCCATCTTGTTACTTTGTAGGATGTATAGTAATAATCTTAATAATATTATATATTCATAAAAAATATGTAATATTATATTAATAATATTATTTATTTACGTTTATTTTTGCTTTTATTTATCTTTTTTATTTAATTTAGATCTGTTGAACATTTCATGCTAGTTTATTGTTGATTGACTGTTGTTTATGCCATTCATATGTTGTAAAAATAAATAATTAAATAGATCTTAGTGTATGAATTGAGAACAATTGTATTGCTCTGCACAGAAAACATAGACAACATACAAAAAACTTTGATTAAATGATAATAAATGATTATAATGCATTTTCAAAATAATGCAAAATACGATTTCGAAAGATAATTAAAATAGTTTATATATTTTATGCAGACCTTCTAGATAAATTAATAAATCCTTATGTCGGTGGTGGTGGGATATTTCAGAGTTGCGATAAGTCTTTGGACCCTAAAATTGCAATCTGCAAAAGCTCTTCTTTATACGCGATAATAACAAGATATGGCAACACAAAACGCAGAATATTTAATTTGCTCACGAATTTACACCAATAGGGAGACACGCATCCAACATTTGTCGTCAACGACTCTTGTCCAATCACCTAACGTTTTTTAACACGACCCAGCCCACTGCGAGGAGAAGAAATACGTTACATCCCCTAGTTTTATTGATAACTTAAAATCGGACTATTTGATCAATAAGACGAACGCAAGATTTAAACAGACGGTGAGTTTAACGATTATACTGTATTACTTAAACAAGTAAGTTACATTGGACCTCTGAGCTCTGAGAGATATTCGTGTCGCTGCTTGGCTAGCTGAAAGATTCTGAAACTTGCATGCTACATTGTTTATAAATGATTAACCCTGCTTTTTATCCTATAGCGGGTTTGTGTGAGTGAATACACATCTCTCATGCTGGTCACTAACTGAGTAAGTCATTTTATGTGTAAACACATGCAGTAATCTAACGTTAGTCAATAATTTTTGCTTTCGAGCATTGTTCTTCTCTGTTAACGTAACGTTATTAATGAAAACTCGGTCGTTTAATCATTTCTTTGCATTAACCAGAAAGTAACAGAGCAGGAGAAAATAATCCGTTGTAATTTTATGAATCTCAGCAACTTCTGCTATGTTCTTGCAGATCTTTACTCTTTATGTGTTTGTGAAAGTATTGCTACCTGTCTTCACCATCTCCAGGATCCATGTCTTTTTTGGTGAGTGAGCTTGATTGAGTTAAAAAACTTGGTAGTCAAAGTGACTGATTTTGTTTGCATGTGGGTCAATGACATGACTTGCATATTTTTGTGCCCAAGTGCATTATTTCATGAAATTCATGTCACATATCACTAATCACTTTATTTTATAAAACCTATTTAGGCTAGTTTAAATATTTTTTAGTACATTTAAATAATACATATTACATTTATGTTTTGTTATGTCAAAAAATGTCCAAAATGTCAGGTGGTGCAACTGTCTGGACAAATGAACAGACTAAGATTTTTTTTAAAATGGTGTCTTAATACATTTTTTAAAAACGAAATACCATGGCATCGTTTTAGGTTTCAAACCTTTCATATAAACAAATTTGATAAATATCAGTATTTATAAATCAATTTGTATATTCTTAAAGGGTAACTAAACCCCTGGTCAGAGCCTGACTACACCCACTGGCAATATTTGAAAAATGCTGGAAAAGTGGGCAGAGCCCAGCAGAGGGGGGGCGTGCACCTGAAACGCATCTCTCTGTATGGAACCTGCCTACGTCACCTGCAACCGCTACGTCACGAACCACCGCAAACATCCAATAGGAAAATTCAACTGCAGTAGCCACCGTTCAACCTGAAGAGGGCAGCACTCAGACGTTTTTACACCATATACTGTAGAATTAAAACTCTTTAAACCTAAATGTCAAAAAATGGTACACTTTCCATGTCAGTTGGGACATCTACAGTATATAGAGGGTTTTCACTACACGTCATCAATCCGGAAGTCGGCCATTTTGGAGGTACTGAACGTAAACAATGCCCATAGATATATACACTAGATGTCGCCTTGGCTACGGCAGTTCATTGGAACGAATGCGTCAATAGAGCCGCCATCATGGAGCAGGGGAGCCCCTCCTCTTTAAGCATCAGCGTCAATGTAGGAAAAGGTCTAACGGAAATAAAATCACCATAAATCGTCATGAATGCGATTTTCTAGTTGTTTTGGTTCGTTCCAGCGGTCAGACATATAATTATCAATGAGTCCAGAGACATTTTAAAAAATTTACAAAATTTCACATTCTTGTGAAATGTAATCCCTTGCTGTCTGGTTTTTAGATTTTGTTAGTGTAAACATCGATACGCAGCACATTACTATTACTGCACTTCCTACCTGATGGCTGAGCGACTGCGCAGGCTCAAACTGACCTTGACGACAGTTTGACAGTTGTAAATCTTCTAGTAGCTGTGCCAAAAACAAATCTGAATCACCT
This sequence comes from Siphateles boraxobius, assembly GCF_051911475.1. Lineage (NCBI taxonomy): Eukaryota > Metazoa > Chordata > Actinopteri > Cypriniformes > Leuciscidae > Siphateles > Siphateles boraxobius. The sequence continues at coordinate 19,088,531 of NW_027509193.1, forward strand.
AATTCCTCAAAAACGTTGTTGAAATATTTTGTCCCGTTGCTTTTATGCACTCTCTATCTATGGGCTTCTCCCTTGACTTTATTTCTCCATGTCCCCCCGATTGCCGCATAGACAGTAAAAGATTGCCTGCGAGCTAGAGATGCGCGGATGGGCTATTATTTCATCCGCAACCGCATCACAAAACTCATCATCCGTCCGCCATCCATTCGCACCAACGTTTTTGACCAATTTTCCCGCCCGTCATCCGCTTATACAAGGCGCTGCTGATGACAGCCGCGAGACTAGAAACCGCCCGCTACCCGCCCGATTTTAATTAAAATATTTTTTTTCGTCACGTCATCCGCCCGATCCGCGGAGTCCGTGACTATAACCGCCAACCGCGCATCTCTACTGCGAGCTTCTACAAAGTAATGGAGCCTTTTATACATTGTCGTGTTTCATTAGAAATAAATAATGGACAAATTAAGTCTTTGGACGCCTCAGATGTAAAGTTATTCGCTGTCAAAGTGACGCCAAAATGAATGGGAGTCAATGGAATCCTAACAGCAGGTGAAGTTCTACTACAATGGCGGCTCCCGCGAGGCTTCAGTTTCTGGCTGATGGATTACCCCCTTGGCTACTTCCTATGACAAGACCCCTGTTCCAAGATGGCGGCGGTTTTGACGCATGCTTAGAACCCCAAGGTGACATCTACTGTATATATCTATGAACAATGCCACTGAACTGAACGGACTTGCATATTTGGCTGATTATTGCCGCTGAAAAAGGGTCGTGTTTTGGTCTGTACTAATCGGTCGTACCAGGAAAAAAACATTTTGGAGTTCTATAGACTGCCAAAAGTTAAAAACAGTGTAAAAAATGGATGAAAGAAGGCATTTGTGGTTGAGAGAGGCACAGCATTAGCCACATATGTAAATGAAGCGTTGGCTATGGCTAAAATGTTGACGTAAAGTAGTTAACTATGGCTACATTCACACTGTCAGTCCAAATCCGATTATCTTTGTATCCGATTGGATTCTGATCTAAAATGATGTCCACACTGTGAATCGCAACTGTTCAGATCCGATTTGTGTGTTCATGCAGCTCTTTTGCAATATTGCAGTGACGTTGCGTTGATGGAGGGGTTTGCATTTGCAATAGAGATGTTGTCTTATTTAAATGTTACAACATGGAAATGTGTAGCCACCACGCTGGACTAACTTACTGCGTCTTGAGCTGCAGAACTGTAGGAGACTGGTATGCACGGCTTTTTTTCCGTGCTCTTATTTGCGCCGGTTTCAAAAATAATTATTTTCTGCTTGTCCGGCACTTTGCAACAACACAACCTTGTTTCGGCAGCGACTTTCAGCATGTTCCCTATAACAACGTCTGACGTTTACATTTTACGTGGCGTGAGAAAGTCACATACCACGCGAAATCCGATCAGAGCGTTCAGACTGAAGCGGATTTCCTGATGGTTGGTTCACTATGATTTCACTTTTCTAAGTAAATGTGTAATGTTTTAGTTAATGTGTAATGTTGCTGTTTGAGCATAAACAGCATCTGCAAAGTTATGAAGCTCAAAGTTCAAAGCAAAAGGAGATATTTTCTTTCAAAGAAATTGCTTTTTAAAGGTGCATTGTGTAATATTTAGGAGGATCTGTTGACAGAAATGCAATATCATATACATAACTATGTTTTCAGTGGTGTATAAAGACCTTACTTAATGAACCGTTATGTTTTATTACCTTAAAATGAGCCATTTCTATCTACATACAGGGCTCCAGACTAACTTTTCCACTGGTTGCACTGGTGCTACCAACTTTCTCAGTTGGTCGCACCAGCATATGATTTGGCCGCACCTTTTTTTTTTTTTTTTTGCTACATGCCATGGGATTAATCAATGCATGCTGATGAATAGTGGTTTTAATGGACCAAGGCTAGCAAAGGCTTTCTGGGTTGCAGCAGAAATACCTATAATATATTAATTATCATTGCCAAATTTCAGGATTTTCATGGATTTTGGACAGTAATTTTAATCTGTAATTTTAAGCATTTTACATTTTAATTATATACAATCTATCTATTTACTTTTGAATCATATTCTATCTATCTAGCTATCTATCTATCTGTCTATTATCATCTTTCTATCTTTTAAAAATCATTAAACATTCAAATGTATGCATTACATTTTAAAAGATTAGAGTATTATAATAAACTGATAAAGTTTTTTTGTTATCAAAGTTTATAGTTGTAACAAAAAGCAGAAATCTCACTCTCCTTACCTTCTGCATTTCATAATAAGTTCCTTTTCCTCTGTCGAGCGATCATGAGAGTAATCGCTCGACAGAGGAAAATTTAACCGCTGAAAAGACGTAGGAGGAAGGGGCTCTGTGTTTCGTGAGACCATTTTTATCATTTTTATATGCCTTAATTCGTGAATTCGTAATTTGCGCGTTTCACCATCAGTGTGCAATGCGCATGGCCTCTGCGTTCGTCAATAAATAAACTGCACGTGTCTTGCGGAAGAACATTGTAGACGGATCTTCTCTCCGTTAATGTCTATGGCGAGTCACGCAGGCACTGGGCTACTCCGCAGCCGAGACGACCCCGAGATAAAATAGTCAGAATATAAACACTTATTATAGGCGTACCGTAGTGATTCAGAATAAGTCAAAAACACGGTTTGGAAAATGGATTCATGATGTAGCCTACTCGTTCATTTTGAACTTAAGTTACGGACTGCAGCAGCTGATACAACGGCGTTCTGTTGCTCAAGCGTCCACTCGCACAAATGCGACCACATAACATTTTAACTCGCACATTCTCAAAAAATGGTCGCATATGCCACCAATTTGGTCGCAGTCTGGAACCCTGACATACACCGCGGGTCCCCTTACATTGAAATCACCGACATGTTTGTACAGTAGCCCTTAATGGACAAACCGTCACTATGTTAGTAAAATATGTTAGTAAATGTTTCGTCACCATGTTGTTCTTCGTACAAAGAAGCTAGCTAAAGTCAGCGAATAAAACACTTGCACAATGATGAACAAATATTTGCAATAACATATCGTTTTACTGAATAATTAAGTAAACCTAATTTCTTAATTTATCTTTGTAAAGAAACCTCATTGCTTAACTGGCTACTCTCTGACATCTTTTGCTGTCGGCCACCGTAACTTCTTTTGGTTGCAATTGGCAACCTCACCACTAGATGCTGCTAAAAATTACACAGTGCACCTTTAAGGACTACAATAAACGACTGGTAGGGACTACACGAGCTTCCTCCCGGTTTAGTGACATCACTAACCCTTAAACACTAACAACAGCCGCAGCTCATTTGCATTTAAAGGGACAGACACAAAAACGGTGCATTTTTACTCACCCTCAATTGTTACAATTTTAACATGCTATATAAAAATATCTGTGGGGTATTTTGAGCTAAAACTTCACATACACACTCTGGGGACATCAAATACTTATTGTACATCTTGTGAAAAGGGCATTATACCACCCCTTTAATTGTCAATGACCCATGTACATCCATCTCTCACTTTCTCTCAGCGCTGGGTGTCAGAGAAACTTAGTGTGGAAAGCCTGAGGGACCTGGAGTTATTTGGAGGTGAGTTCAATAGTCCACTCCAGCATCTGATGTCGCTGTGCTTCTCGTACCTCTTTCAGCAAACCCCACCCGCCTGAGCTTATTCCACTGTAGCCAGGGTGAGTGTGAAGGGGAGCTCTAGAAACTCAAACTTAAAAATTAGTTCCTATAATACATACATTTTTCAAGATACTTCTGCAATATTCAAATGGTCAATTGGCCCCTCTTGAACTTGTCAAGAAGATGCACATTTTTGGACACAAATCCCCCTCATAGTCAGCTATGCAGGCAGATAGCAAAAGAGAAGCTCTGCATATGCAGATTACCCATGATCGCAACCAACCAGTACCTTTGAAAAGCAACAATACGGCTTTTGGCTCGCTGTTTGTTTTGCGTGCGCTTCATTAAAGGTTTTGTGAATTTAATATTGTCAGTCGTTGTGGGTTTTTGTTGTAAATGTGTTATACGGTGTGGTGTGATACTGCTCTGTAATGAAACAGATGCGTTTCATGTGTTTGTGTCATGGTGACTGACGATGGTGGTAACCGCAGATTCTGTTTGTCCTTGTGCCTGTGAGGCTTTTTAATCTCCTTTCTGCGGTGATGTATCTGTATGTATGTAGGATGACTCTGATGTGGTGTAATTGCTAGCTGTTGACGGATTGCTTATGTGGTGTAACTGACAGCTGAGTCACTGCAACTGATCGGCAGGGGAGGTCTAAGGTGAAGCCATATGAAATCTGTTACAGGAATGATTGTGGGCTTTATTTATAGACTAGTTTACAGAGAAATCCAGATAATAAAAAGGCTTCATATCTTTTTACATTTTGATGCGATTGCCTTTTGACAGCATTGTTCTTATATTAGTATAAATGTTCATATTTTCTCCCATTTAGTTGCAATACATACAATTATAATATACACAACCGTTCAAAAGCGTGGGGTCAGTAAAATATGTTTATTTTAAAGAAATTATTACTGTTTTTCAGCTAGGATGCATTAAACTGCTAAAAAGTGAGTCTATTCATCAAAGAATGCTGAAAAAAACTAAACTATCACAATTTGCAAAATAATATTAAGCAGCACAACTGTTTTCAACATTGCTAATTATGAGAAATATTTCTTAAGCAGAAAATCAGCATAATTTAATGATTCTGAAGGCCCATGTGACACTGAAGACTGGAGTAATGATGCTGAAAATTCAGCAGCTTTGACATTACATCAATTACAGTTTAAAATCTATTTACAGGAAAACAGCTATTTTAAATTGTAATAATATTTCACAAAATTATTTTTATCAAATAAACACAGCCTTGGTGAGTGTAGGAGAATAGTCTTTCAAGAACATTAGAAAATTGTACCGACTCCAAACTTTTGAATGGTAGTCTGTATTAGACTATTGAAAATAATCTGATTCTAAACAAATATGTTAGTGGTACAAACAATAACTGTCATTTAAAAATGAAAAGCATTATTTCAGACTTGTCTGGTGGTGTATGGTTCTCTAGTTCACACATGTTTTTGCTGACATCGGTCTTGTACAAGAGATTTATTTTAATGGAAAGTTGCTTTGATATATCTATATATATACCTAATATCTATTAGTTTTCAAAGCTCTAAAATGGTGTAATCCATGGAAAATGAAGGAATTTTTTTTAGTTGCTTTTTCTGTCTGCTTCCATTCCTTTTGTTGCAGTCCATAATTGCTGCTTCATGTCTGCTTTAAAGACGCTAAGTTCTGTTTGCTTTTGGCTGTTACATGTTCCATGGCAATGCGTAAATAAAAAGGGTTGATCACCAATATTGTTCAATTTAAAAAAAAAGATGTTAATATAGAAAGAAAGAAGATATTAAAGAGTGCTTTTCTGATGGTTTATCCTTTTTTGTTGAATTGAGTGTTCAAGTATAAAAATAATTTCTGCTTTCTTAAATGATTTTGATCATTTAGTAGGCCTATATGCAATTTGCTGCCATATAGATCATATGTGGTGTCAATTTTGACTAGACAAGTAAAATAAATGGACAGATACTGTGTTTCTTATATTTATTTATGTTAGAATCTTTCTTATGTTTTGTTTGTTTGTTAGGAGAAAGGGTGGAAAACTATTTAATAAATAGGTGTATATTTTTATTTTTATTTTATACCAAGGATGTAGAGCGTTTTGATTGGCAGGATGTTGATAATAAGTTAAGAAGAGAGGCTCTCAAAAAACTAAAGATGTTCTTGATGTTTCTTAAATTTGTGAGAACCACTTTGAAGGCAGATTGTTTGTTTGTATGTGTCTTTTGCGTCATTTACATGGTTTCTCTACGCCAGAGCAAACTCAGGCAAGCCCACTAAGGAAAGTAAGTGTGGAATATCTTCCATCTTTTCCATCCGCCTGTTGGTGTGGATGAGCATGTGAGCTGGTGTGCGCTTGTGTTAATGTGCAAATGTAAGATTAATGGTGTGTGTGTGTGTGTGTGTGTGTGTGTGTGTATTAGGGCTGGGTGATATGGCCAAACAATCACATCTCTGTTTTTTTTTTTTTTGGTTAAATGGCGATATACTATATATATATATATATATATATATATATATATATATATATATATATATATATATATATATATATATATATATATATATATATATATATCTGTACTTTCTATTTTTTTTCTATTTGGATAAAGAAAACTGTATTTATTTAAAAAAATATATATTTCATATCCAGCCCAATGATATCATACAAACAATGTTGATATTGAAGGATATGGAAACAAATATAGGCTAGTGAATGTAATGTAGGCTATGCAATACATTATGTGGAAAATGGTGGTTAAAATCACATTACATTCTAACATTGTAACATTACAATCTAAAATCTAAAATAATGCTTTTGTTTTTAACTAAAGTTTTTGACTAAAGGCTAAAATAAAAATGAAATAAAAACTAAAGCACAAACTAAATATATTAGCCTGCATTTGATTACCCCATTATAATGGTCACTTTCAAAAAAAATATATACTTATAGGTTTCAAATTCCACATATGGCACATTTGTTGTTGGAGACAATAAATATTTTAGCAATATGTATATATTATTGAGAATGATTCCGCTATTGTTCTATTCTGCTGTTTGGCGCGCATGCTCACGGCGGCGCTCATTCACGGAAGCTTGCATTTTAGCGGAGATTCACTTGTGCAATGGACATATTTGTTTGACTTTCTGGAGTGAAAAAAAGATGGAGAATATACCTGTGAAATGTAAGTTAAGCACTGAGGAAAGGACCACATCTCAAACGCATTAAAGGATCACGCCGACTTTTTGGGACTTTAGCTTATTCACCATATCCCCCAAAGTTAGATAAGTCCATACATACCCTTTTCATCTCCGTGCTCTGTCTGACGCACCCACCGCTAGCCTAGCTTAGCACAAAGACTGGAAGTATGATGGCGAAGCACTGCTCCTTGGGCGGAGTGATTAGCGCAACACTCTGAGCGAACTCTCTGCTCCTCACCACGGGGCATAGATATAAACACTAGATGTCGCATTGGCAGTTCATTGGAACGAATGCGTCAATAGAGCCGCCATCTTGAAACAGGGGAGCCCCTCAACAGCGTCAATGTAGGAAAACGTCTAACGTAAATAAAATCACCATAAATCGTCATGAATGCGATTTTCTAGTTGTTTTGGTTCGTTCCAACGGTCAGATATGTATTTATTACAGAGTCCAGAGAAATTTAAAAAAATTTACAAAATTTCACAATCTTGTGAAATGTAATCCCTTGCTGTCTGGTTTTTAGATTTCGTTCGTGTGAACATCCATACGCAGCACAAAAGTCCGGCATCATTCATGAATTCAGCGTTACCTAGCTACTTCCAATGACAAGACCCCTGTTCCAAGATGGCAGCGGTTTTGATGCATGCATAAAACCCCAAGGCGACATCTAGTGTTTATATCTATGACCACAGGGCTTCTCAGGTGCTGCAAACAAATCACTCCACCCAAGTAGCAGTGCTTCACCTTCTGAGAATATAGTTCTCAGTATGTATACGCTCAGAAGATGCCTGTGTCTCATATGACCCTGTTATTTGTACACACTGTGACTATACAAATCACAACATATAAATAGGAAAATGTTGGCGTTATTTTGTCACTTATTGGGAGCAGTATGCTAGCTGGAGCCATTTACTTCCAGTCTTTGCGCTAAGCTAGGCTAGCGCCGGGTGCGTCAGACAGAGTTACAGCACGCACGGAGATGAAAAGGGTATGTATGGACTTAACTAACTCTGGGGGATACGGTGTATAAGCTAAAGTCCCAAAAAGTCCAGTAGCACCTCAATGCAGTACATGAGATCCACGGGGAGGAGTCGGATCAAGATCCAAGGGGTGGAGATGGGTAGGATTAGGGTTGGATTTAGGGATTAGGGGTGTGTTTAGGGATCAGGGGGCAGAGTTGGCTAGGTTTAGGTGTATGTAAGGTGGGAGGAGTTGGATCTGGATCCGACTCCTCCCCGTGGATTTCATGTTCCGCAGTGAGAACCATCTCAAAAAGTCGGCATGTTCCTTTAAACAGCACAAGTAGGCTATTTATCTGTCAGTCAGCAACAGTATCTGACAGGGCAAGCTGCTTTAAACTTGTTAACTATATCTTACCAGTTATTTCGAAGCCCTTAATATAAGCTTGTGTCATGTTTAGGACAAATTGTACTTTCACTACAGCAGCTCACTCTGCGTCCTCCGCTATTTTTCAGATGTGCTCGTATCAAACTACTGTATCGATATAAAAAAAAAGTATATCGTACAAACTCGATATACCGCCCAGCCCTAGTGTGTATGCTCAGATGAATACATACCCCGGTGCACCTGTGTTTGCTTGCATGCACTCATCGTGCTGCTGTGACACTCATACCTCCACACTTGCTCAGACTGAGGGTCCGGAAAAGGAAACTGCTCATATTTTAATGAGGAAAAGAAAAATGACGGCCCAAGAAACTCACTGGGTAGGGGTTTATTATTGTGAGTGCTTGATAAACCAAAGGGAAGCAAATACTTGGGATTCAGTTACCAAGTAATGTAATTCTTAAAATCATAAATAAGACCCTGAATTAAAGAGCAAACAGATTAAAAGAGCAATGGAAAGCATTTATGCTAAAGAACAGATACAATAGATATGAAGGATAGTTCACCCAAAAATTCATTAGAAGATTTGGCCATTATGTCTCCAAGGGGGTGTGTTGTTTTTGTAATTTTTTCTTTGTCTTGTAATTTGCAAGCTTAATTGTGTTAAGACACTATTAATAGTCTAAATAACTTATTTAATAGTCTGAATAACTACAATGGCAAAAATTTACCTTTAAAATAATTTTAGAGCAAATATATAAATATTGAGAGATTCAATACTGTTTAAAATTTTGGAGCTGGTAAGATTTTCAAAAATGTTTTTACTTTTAAAAGAAGAGTACTATGCTCACCAAGGCTGCCTTTATTTGATCTGAAACGCAGTAAAACAGTAGTATTGAGAAATTGTATTACAATTTAAAATAACATTTTCTCTATTGTTATACATTTTAAAAATGTTATTGTATTGAGTTGATGGCAGTTTTCAGCATCGTTACTGCAGTGTCACATGATCCTTTGAGAAATCATGATGATTTGCAGCTCAAGAAATAGTTCATATTATTATCAATGTTGAAAAACATGATTTTCATGCTTTGAAGAATACAAAGAATTACATTTATTTGAACCATTATAAACATATTTACTGTAGCTTTTGACCAATTTATTGTACCCTTGCTGAATAACAGTATTAATTACTTTTTTAAAAATACTTAACATTTAAAGTTGATATAGGCATGTGGGATCCTAAGGGATGAGTACATACTATTTGCACTTATGGGTGAGCTGTCCCTTTAATGAAGGAGGACATAGACTTTGAGTGAATTCATTGAATTGCTTCTAATAATAATAATAATAATATTTATTAATTTATTAAATATTTATTATTTGTCAATAATAATTAGCAGTCTAATTCAACAGACTAATTCTGCATTACCCGTTGCAATTTAAGGCATCTCTTATGAAATTGACTCATAAGAGATGTCACAAAGAACGAACCAACACCAGGAATAATAATAATGTTGTCATTGGTCACCTAAGCATGTGAAGTGGGATGATGCTCATTGTGTTAATGCAATACATGGAGTCATCCTGTCAAAGCCTGGGCTTGCTGCACTGTGCTTTGAAATAGTCCTGCAAACACATCACAGGGCATAACATTTTTTTTTTTTTCATGAATTGCCATAGACCTGCATGTTCTCCACTAACAAATACTCTCTTCATATTTGAGAGGATGTTATTGTTAATATTATCTGTGACTTCCACGGCAGCGCTAATGGAAACTAATGTAAGTTAACAAACAAAAAAAAGTACTTGATCTTAATGGGATCATGTATATTTATGACCAAATGCAACACAGTGTATTGTAAAGTTTGATGCTTATAACGTTTCTCAGTACTTGATCTGTATGATTCTCTGAAGAGCTTTGCAATGGCTGGGATTTATCAGTGTATGTGCAATAAAAACCCTTCCCCTCTTTAAAACCAGGTTGGTTTGTGCCGTTTTCTGTGATTGTATACTTGGAATGTTTCCTAATTCACTGAAACTGACATAGTTTCATGTCATAGTATATTTGGTTGACATCACAAAATAATTTGATGCTTTTGAAGTAAAGCTAACAGTTACTTCAAATGTTTGCTACCCAAACACTGCTTGCAAAGTGAGTGACACAAATCCTGTCAGAAACACTAAAGGTTGATGCTGGGTCACATTCAAAAGACTTTTATGTTTCATATTATTATTTTCGAAACTCCCTATAATACTTTAAAAAAAATGTCTTTGCATTAGCAACAAAATATCAAACTAAGTGGCATCTGCAAACAAATAATGCTAGACCTTTATCTTTAACTTTTTGCTGTGACTTTCAACTAACTGGTCCTAAGGTCATTGTAGTAGATTTAAGTAGATTTTAAGGTGCACCAGCAGAGTAAGCACATATGTGCACTAAAGTTTGGAGTTTGTTTCTCTTTATTTTTTTGAAAGAGGTCTCTGATGTTCACCAAAGACGTATTTATTGGATCAAAAATACAGTTAAAACCTTAATATAGTGAAATTCTGTTACAATTTGAAATAACTGTTTTCTATTTGAATATATTTTAAAATTGTAATTTATTCCTGTGATGGTAAAGCTGAATTGTCAGGATCATTACTACAGTCTTCAATGTCACATGATCCTTCAGAAATTATTCTTATATGATGATTTACTGCTCAAGAAAATTTTTTTTTTCAAAATTATTATTATATTTTTCAAGTATAGCATTTATTTATTTCTTTCTTCTTCTTTACTGTCACTTCAATTTAATGCAGCCTTGCTGAATGAAAGTATACATTTCTTTAAAAAAAAAAATATATATATATATATATATATATATATATATATATATATATATATTTAGTACCGAGCCCAAACTTTTGAACGGTAGTGTAGTTCATCCACTATTGATCAGATTTCACTATTATTTACCACCAGAAAGTGTCATACTCCAAGAATGGGTTTTCTTAATTTTGTACAGTAGTTCTATTGTTTTATTTTTTAAAACTTAACACGCTTTTTTGTGTGAAATGTCTTGCTTGGAAAAGAGAACAAGAACATTTTTCAAATTGATGCCATTTGATTTGATATTTGATCACCTAATATAATGACATTCATATGTTTTTAAGTGTGAATTAAATGTTGAAATACTGACTGCGTACCCACAAACCACTTTCGCAAATACACCTCCTGTAAAATCACAGGGTTCACAATCTAATAATTCAAGTATGTTAAAAGGATTTGATTGTGTTGAATAGGCTATGCTAGAATGCTGAACTGGGATCTGACGTGTGTCTCAATCCGCTCCCTAGTTTCTCAATATTTAGTGGATCAAGGCCCATTCTAATACCTGATTTTATGTTCAAAATAAACTGTCTGACATCAGGAAGGTGATTGAGACACAACCATATTCAGTTTGCACTTTGTTTATTTGGCCCCGCCCCCAGTGGCATAACTGTAGAGGTTGTAAATACTTTTGTGGGCCACACTGTTGCCTCATTTAACTAATCACTCTTTTCATTGACTCAGGCCCATGAAGACAGTCGAGAGTCTCTGAGGCCCCTCGCACGAAGGGACACCATGGGAAGCTTTCTTCCAGATAACAACGCCTATGAGCTGCGCACTGTCATAGGTGAGGCCAAGACTGCACAGCACTAGTACAGACATCTCTGTGAGGTTCTCTGCGATCGTCTGTGATTCCTACAGCTGATGTGTGTGTTTGTCTGTGCTTGTGTAGGTCGTGGTTTGGAGGACTTGATGACAGTGAATCTGGCCAGGTACAAACCTACAGGGGAACTCGTGGCCATTCGGCGTATTGACCTGGATTCCTGCACTAATGACATGGTCAATTACTTACAGGTCAGTAGAAAGTGACAGCAGGGATTCTCTCAGAATATACTAGAGATGGACAATTCGAGTCATTTTATATATTTATATTTAATGAATGTAGCAAAATAATGAATGTTTTGTTGTATTCACAAACCTCACATCACTGATAACGGTTTCAAAATAAGCTATTGGAAAAAATGGGCAATATACATTAATAATGACATTTAGATTTTTCAGTTTCGATACAGATTTAGTTTTTCTTATTTTATTTAATAGTTTTAGTTAACAACACTGACTCAGTAAGAAAGTTTATTTCAATTTGTATTTCAAAAATCATTTTTGCAATGTTTGAGTTGTGTTTTTATTAGGCGACTACTTGGTGCGGAACAAATACTTAACTAGTCAATTTGTCATGCACATCGCTAGTATATACAGTAAACGTAAGCATTGCAACCACTTTCTTTTTGTTTTTCCAAAGGGAGAACTCCATGTCTCTAAGCTGTTCCACCACCCCTGTATTCTCCCATACAAAAGTGTCTTCATTGCTGAGAATGAACTGTGGGTGATCACACCCTTCATGGCCTACGGTTAGCTGAGACATTCTGCATCAACTTATCAAGTCTGAGCTGCTCATAGTACCAGTTGAAAACTGTTTCTCTTTTCTATCAGGATCAGCACGAGACTTGATCAGTACACATTTTGCTGATGGTTTGAGTGAGCAGACAATTGCCTACATCCTGCTGGGTGTGCTGAGAGCGCTGGAGTACATACACCAGATGGGCTACGTTCACCGGTGAGGAACGCATGTACACTCATGATTATTTATTGTTGTTATTAGTCAAACCGGTTAATATATCAACCAACCACTCCAGACTGTTGGTCTCGTGTTTTTAATGAAGGTGCTACAAGAATACTTTTCAGTTATCTTAATCTATGTCTGTAGGAGTGTGAAGGCAAGCCATGTTCTGATTGCAGCAGATGGGCAGGTGTATCTTTCCGGTCTTCGGAGTATCTTCAGCTTGATCCGTCACGGTCAGAGAGCACGTGTTGTGCACGATTTTCCCCAGTACAGTATTAAAGTACTACCTTGGCTCAGTCCAGAGGTTCTGCAGCAGGTACGTTTCATATACTGTACCAATCTAAATTAGGGGTGTAACAATATCTCGTGTCACAATATATCGCAATACAAAAATCCAACAATATGTATCGTGGATGGTGACAATCTGTATTGTGCATATTTCACCCAAAATGAAAATGACTGAGGGGAAAAAAATTAAGGTTTATAGAGTTTTAGTGTCAGTACTACATTAAACTATATATAATGTTGAATATAATGTATAATAATGCAATGGGGGAATATTTGTGGGTCCTGATAATGCCAAATGTCTTCTGTTAGTAAAAAGTGGCCTACATTATTTTAAATATATGTAGTCAGTGACAGAGTGGAAGCATATTCGTCTAAAATAATTCTGTATTTTCAGCTTCAGAATCATGAATATTTTATTCTGGTGTCATCATTGTCCTGTGCATTTGGTTTCCAGCACCAAGTCCAAGCCTATTCATTTACACCCACAATGTAATATCAAATTTTCCATTTCAATCAACAATAAATTTGTCTATCACAATAATATCGTATTGTGAGTTCAGTATCGTGATATGTATTGAATCTTGAAATGAGGTTATATCGTTACACCCCTAGTAATATATGTATATCATTTTTATGTTTTTTTAAAGAAATTAATAGTTTTGTTCAGCAAGCATACATTAAATTGATTAAAAGGGACCGTAAAGACATTTACATTGTTAGAAAAGATTTCTATTTTTTAATATATGCTGTCTTTTGAACTGTCAACTTATACAAAGAATATTAAGCAGCTCAACTGTTTTAAACACCGATAGATGTTTCTTGTGCACCAATTCAACACATTAGAATGCACTAAAACACACAATTACTTTACTGTATTATTGATCAAATAAATGCAGGTAAGCATAAGAGACTTCTTTCAAAACATTAAAAAACTCTTACTGGCCCCATACTATTGATCAGCATGAACGCTGTACTTATAATGCATCAGAAATGAGCAAATTAATTTTTTATTAAATCTGTTTTAATCTGTGCATATGACAGAATCTTCAGGGATATGACTTCCGCTCAGACATTTACAGTTTGGGCATCACTGCATGTGAGCTAGCTAATGGTCACGTGCCTTTTAAAGACATGCCTGCTACGCAGGTAAGGCAAACACTTGCTTTTTATCGATTCATTTTTTGCTTTCCCTCCTTTTTTAATTTGCATATAGCTTCATAAACGGTCTCTTTGCCTGTTGTCAGATGTTGTTAGAGAAGTTGAATGGTACAGTCCCATGCCTGCTGGACACCACCACCATCCCCCCCGAAGAACTGAGCATGAAACCTTCTCGCTCAGGGGCCGACTCTGGGATCTGCGAGGGCCCCAGTGCCGGTGGTGCTCGCCACACAAACGGAGAGCCCTCATCCTCCTCCGCGGGAAACCCATACAGCCGGACCTTCAGTCCTCACTTTCATGCCTTTGTGGAACTTTGTCTGCAGAGAGATCCTGAGAAAAGGTCAATATAACACTCTAGTGCTTCATTTATGTTTAAAGGACTAATTCAAAACATTTTCATGATTTACTCACCATCATATCATTCCAAACATTTTACCGTGGAACACAAAAAAAGAGAAAATTTCAGGAATGGACTTTACACTCTTTTCCTTATAATGAAAGTGAAAGGGGATCCAGGATGTTTAGCTCCAAATTGATAAACTGTAAAAACTTTGTCCTTACTTTACAAAAGGTCCCATTTCTTAGCAACTATGAGCAATATATATTTTTTATAGCATTAATCTTTAATGTTAGTCAATAAATATACATTTGTTCATTGTTTAGCTGTGTAACGGAGGGCAGCTAGTAGTCGCTGTGCGAGTAAAACCTCACTTCCCTGATCTCAAGAGACCCGGGTTGGTTGTCTGCACAGAGCGGGGCGAGTAGGACCTGGGTGAGGGGTAACAGTTGCGTTAACTAATGTTAAAGAACATCTCTGCGGAGACTAATGTTCAAAAATTTAAATTCTGTCATCATTTACTCGCCATCATGGCGTTCCAAATATGTATGAATTTCTTTCTACTGCTAAGCACAAAAGAAGATATTTTGAAGAATATGGGTAACCAAACATTTGATTTTGAAAATTTATTAGTAAATGAAAAAAATTACTTTAATCATGATTAATAAATTTTGTATTGTTCATTGTTTATTTAACTTATGTTAACAAATCAAACCTTTTTATTGTTTTATCAAGTAGGCTATACTTTTGTGGTGCTATGAATAGATTGAAATTGATGTTATGTCTTCAACAGACCTTCTGCCAACTCTCTGATAGGCCATTCCTTCTTCAAACAAGTAAGTTTTACACTCTTCTGAGCAAAAACCTGACATATTTGTACAAATTTAAACAGAAAGTGGTTGCACACTTACTCTCCTCAATGTTCCATTGTGGTCATTGTAACGTTTCAGATAAAGCGCAGACCATCCGAGGCCCTTCCTGAGCTCCTGCGTCCAGTTTCTCCAATCAGCAGCCTAGACTGCATGCAGCCTCAGGATTTGCCCACTGGACTAGCCAATCTGGAGTCTGATCTCAGCAAGTTGGATGTGGATGACTGGGAATTTTGACATTAAAAACGGATGAGAGATGGAGGGACGATGAATTGGATGGAAAGGGGTGATACCGTAGGACTCTTAATGAGAAATGTGGATTTTGTTTGCTGTCTATTTTTCTTTTTAGTTTTAAGGGAGAAAAAGGAAAGGCCTGTGGTATGCGAGTGTGATAGACATTACAAAAAGCTACAAGAGACTCTGGAATGTTTCTTGCTTGTCTTTGTGATTTGTGTATGTCACTGAAACTAAAATAAGAGACTATAAGAAGAGAAATGAAAAGCCAGCAGCCACTTAGCCTTGCTAATGCATCCAGAAGCATGAACTGAAGCCAGAGGCATGCACTGCGCACCCTCGCCTACATTTTAGTTACTCTTACAGACTGGCCATGTGACAATGGTGATCACTTCAGGCTACTGAAATGTGTTCTATGCGTTTCAACTGAATTAATGACACTCTATGAATGTCTACCAGCTTACAACAACACCAGTTCACAATTGAATTACCATCCTAGCATATTTGTCCAGTGAAGCATAAAGAGCTGTCAGTAAGGTCTAACTCGACTATCCAATTTTTGGATGGATTGTGGGAATGGTGCTCAATAGTGATGCCACAAAAACAATGCTTGATGATTTTTTTTTTTTTGCCTGCTATCTGGTGCAGTTGTTAGTTTAAAAATATTAATTCTGTTGTATTTTTGCTAAGATTAATTTTTGTTCTTGGCATGCGTTACAGAAGGAAGTACTTCAATGGACCGTCTGTGTATTTTCAGCATATTTACATGGTCAAATGGAATAAATGTTGCCATTGATGTTGTTTGCTGTTATATATATATATTTTTTTTTATATTTAGAATGTTGTTCATTACATTACAACTTGTTTTGAAAAACAGCATCTGCAATAGTGATTTCACTACATACTATGCAGTTTATAATAGGGATTGTCCTGGAAATTCTTAATACGAATACAACCTATTAAATCTGACCTCTTCACCACAGACAATTTAAACAACTTCCAGTTGTTAATAATAATAACTACAGTATCTCAAGGTAATTCCCTGAATACTTACAATACAATACAATACAATACTTCCCAGAAGTATGGTGACGGTGTCCCGCCAAGAAGCTACTATCACTACCTCAATCACACATGAGCACACAGGTCTTTAGCATTTATACACTCTCACCATCCTTCTCAGATGTATGCTGGTCTGACACAGGATCATTAATACTAACTGAGAGTATTACAGCCTCACCCCGAGGGCGACTCTATAGTCTCCCAACACAATCACTGTCTCTGCGGTGGTCTTTTGAGAGTAGAATCTTTAATACTTCTATTCCTCAGCTCAATCACACATAGATGTTGTCTTTTGAGCGTATAATCTTTAATACTTCTATTCCTCAGCTCAATCACACATAGATGTTGTCTTTTGAGCGTAGAATCTATTTCTCAGCTGTGCAGGATATACCTGACAAGACTCCCAAGTTGCTCTTTGCAGAAAATAAGTTTTATTCACGGCCCGGGAGAACACTGGCCAGTGAAACAACCAAATGAGTCTCTTGAATAGAATGATACATGTACATTTAAATCATACAGTTGAGTAAAAATCAATGTCACTCTTCAATGTGATTTGTTCTGGTGATTGGTTTGTAATGATCATATGGCTGTAAGTTCTACTGTGTTAAGCAGTTTTTGGATAAGTATATAAGGTCTTTGACCTGAGCATCCTTAGTCTGCACTTCTCTGTACATTTAAAGTTGAAAATACATTATTGTATAAAATATTTCAATTACAAGATGCACTGACATTCAATTTTACAGATAAGCTTATAATTATTTTCATGTTTTGACCAACAATGAATAAATGGCGGATATTAAAATTGTTTACTATTTTGCCAAAATATATAAATCAGTCATTTTAAATGGTAGGAATTTAAGCATTATGCAACATTACATTGTACAGGATGAAAAATGGAAAATCTTTTTGAGAGGAGTTTTTTAGTAGTAAAAATTAACTTTAGCTTTGTCGTTATCGAAGAACACTCACTTAACCCGAATGTAAATATAGGGTAAATGAGCATGAATAATTAAATGTCCAATATCAAATAAAGCTGATTAAAGAAACCTCATTCTAAAGTCCTCTTCACAACAAGAAAGATAGAAAACTATAACGTTTACTATACTAGCATCTACAACGACGATTAATATGTCATCTGCCACCTTGAATGCTCAAGCCCTTTAAAGTAGGGTGGATTCTGATTAGCTTTTGAATGTTTTTATCCATAAGCTGGAAACCGATTGTTTTGAAAGTAATTACAATGATATTGCTCCTCTGCGTCATTACTGTTATAGCTGTGGTGTGGACTTCACTACTCTCATAGAATAAGAACAATTATTAAAACTTGGTGTGAAATATTGGCCAATAATGTTGTGCGTCTCTAGTGAATGACGTACAGATTGTCGAGTTCTACTCCTGGGTGATTTCTGAGAATAATGAAAAAAAGTGTTCTACAAAAGAGTGCATGTTTATTTCAAAGGTTCAGAAAATGTACAACGCAGCTGCAATCTGAATGATTAAAGTAAAAAAACAGAAGGGGAGGCTGTGTGGTGCTATTCATCCTCATCAGAGGGAGGCTGGTCAGCTGCTGCCTGCTGTTTCTGCATCTTAGCCATGAGCTCTGAAGAAAAATACACCAAAAAATGAGTTCCTTATTCTCCATTTCATTTTATATATGACATTAGTGATTGAATTTATCAGGGCTCCAAGAGTTAATGACCAATTGACCAAACCTTGTCTAGTCATTTGTGATTAATGGAAAAGATAAGCACCTTTGGCCGGGTTGAAAACGCCATTGGTCTGCTGATTACAAACATAGCAGCGCTTAGACTTGCGGTAGTGCTGGAGAGCACAGGCCTCGCAGAAGTAGTGCCGGCACCTGGAAAACAAAGAAATTAGGAATACTAGGTCTGCAGTCAAATATGAGGCTACAACATGCAAACACAATGTCGAAAAAAATATATAGATTTGATGTACACCGGCTAAAGCATAATATTGTGGATTTGTGCCGTGGTAAGAACAGCATTTGCAATTCAAACTGGCCATGGCTTGATGTTGCACTTACTTTGTAATAATGGGGTTCTTAAAGGACTCTCTACAAATGAAACACTTGAAAGGAAGATCTTCCTCGTCGCTGCTCACTTCATAGTTCTCATCGTCTGAAAGATAGACAATAAGTCAGAAAGCAGAACAAAAGAAGCTAAATGTTTTCAAAGACCTGTACCTAAAGGTGGCTCACCATTTGCCCCATATCTTCCTTCTTCGAGCTCTCGCTCAATTTGCCAGCCGTGCTTGTAGTCTGAGCGGTCATGCAGAAACTTACAGCTGTCTGAGGATAAAATAAGACATGTTTGTTCCTGCAAAAACATTTGTCATGGGTGTTAACATGAACGTCAAAAGAAAGGCAAAAACAGAGAGGAAACCGGTGGCTTACTAACCTCCAAACCCACAGAAGCCCGTCTCTTTATAGTCTTTACAAATGTCAGGCTGGTAATCCCACCGGACTGTGGCCCTGAGGTGCTCAGGGGCTCTGATTGGCCCTTTCCTATCACATACAAGACATTGTGGATCAGTTAAAAGTTGTGTGTCAGCATATTTAGTCACAGCAAACAGGACCAGCTGCTTGTTTGACCAGCATTTCTACTGACTCACCTGACCATACCAGAGGAGGCGTTGCCCATGGTGGAATCTTTGGGTTTAATGTATTTATGATAGTTGTTGATGCCACGATAAATCTTATCGTCGTCTTTACCAGTCAACTCCTATAAATAAAATACAGACATGCCACTAAATTAGGAGATTGTGCCTATTGAGGCCACTCAAACAATATCAATAATCATGTATCCTTAAAGTCGGTATGAAATGGAAATTCACCGTCTATTTTCTAAAAGCATCTTAATGATCTTACTGTGAATGATTGACCCATGAATGCGTTTAATTTTTTTGGTAACACTTTACAATAAGGTTCGTTTATTAAACATTAGTTACTAACCAACTAACCATGAGCAATACATTTGTTACTGTTTTTGTTCATCTTTGTTAACAATGCAAGTTAATACAAATACAACTGTTCATTGTTTGTTCATGTTAGTTCACAGTGAATTTACTAATGTTAACAAGATTTTAATAAAGTATTAGTAAATGTTGCAATTAACATTAACAAGGACTAACTAATGCTGTATAAGTGCAGTTCACTAATGTAGTTAACTTAGGAACTTTATTGTAAAGTGTTGTAAAAAAAATTACAACGCTATTTTTAATGTTAACATTTTAATTTTAAAATGTCATAACTCATTCTTTCTGTGAAACAACAGACTTCTCTCTAGTGACATGCTGAACTTTTGTGCCACTGTATGCACCAAATTTGAATATCCACATATTTACATCACACAAATGAGATTCGATAGCTGAGGTTGAGAGGAAAAATTTCTGTGCATATTGGCTTTTTGTTCCTCACACAAAGCTACTGTATAATTTTTGAGGACTTAAACATAACACACAAGTTGTGTATATTTATTATATATACTTTTATTGATCACTGTCTTTTTATGTTCATTTCATTTTTAGAGAAACATTAACATCCTACCTTACATCTCCTTTTGTGTTCAATACAAGAACGTTTTAAAACAATATGACGGCGAGTAGATGATGACCTTTTTTTGGGCAAGTATCCCTTTAAAAGCAGTTCATCATAATATCTGTTTATTGACAGATTAGAGATTGTTTCCACCTGTATTTATAGGCCATTGAAGTGTTTTTTCTAATATATTTATTCAATTATATATTTAGACAATTACTGTTCAGTAAAATTTATCAATTCTGCTGTGCTCAAAATTTTTAAATGAGGTCACGAAAAATATGAACTGATTTGATTCTTCTGTAGAGCTAAAATAGGTGTAATAATAATAACTGAAAATAATGAATTCTGATATGACAATTTTGCAATGCAGATGCAGTTTTTCTATTTACTGCTGTAAAGCTGCTTTGAAGAAATATGTAATGTAAAAATAGCTGTACAAATAATCAGTTATTAGACATCAAACCATATCTCTTTGTTTTTTGTATGAATATATATATATATATATATATATATATATATATATATATATATATATATACATATATATATATAAAATCCCTCCGTACCTCTTGAATCTTCTGGCTGCGCTCAAAGATGGCCTGAGCATCTTTGTCCCTCTCTGTGTCCAACTCATAAACAGCAGTGGCCCCCATGTCATCTGGTCCCTCTGGTTTCTGCAACACACACACACACACACACACACACACACACACACACACACACACACACACACACACACACACACTGAATTACAAAAATAAAATGTTTGGAAAGAAATCAAGTGAATAATTTGCATTCTTAAGGGTTTGCAATAAATCATAAGAAAACCCCAGATGGTAACATCTGACAGACTCACCGCTGACCGAGTGGACTTGTACGCGACAGTGACACTCTTATCTTCTTTCTCCTCTTCACTTTCACTTGATGAGACTGCTTCCTTCTCCACTTTCTTTGTCTATACGGTGGGATGTGCAGTATTTAACTAGCGGTTATGGCTTCAGAGTAAACAGCAGCTTCGTAAAAGACTAAAATAATGCAGATTTCATCAAACATTTAAATACCGACATACTTTCTGAATCATTGGGTTAGTAATAGCAGCTTTCTTCTTTCTGACCACAGCACTGCCCTCCTCGCCGCTACTTCTGTCTGATGAACACACAAAAACTGATTTAATACATCAATTACTTGTTTGTAATCAGAATTACGTTGGCCATTCACATTGACTAAACAGACAGTTTACTGTATTGGCTACGGGAAACTGATCAATCAGTTTGCATTACCGAGCACTGAGGGGGAAATCAGCACAAAATACCTTTATCGCTATCACTTGCATTTCTTTTCCGTGCAGAAAATTTCTTGTTTGATTTCTTAAAGAGAAACTTGCAGATTGTTTTAGGCTCTTCTGACTCCGCCATCTTTAACTACATACATAAACCACAGAATAATATGAGGAACTTCATTATAGTGCCTCTTGTGTTTGGGAATGGGATTGTAGCCTATGTCTTACTGCTGCTGTTATTAACATTATTAACATAAATATATTCACATTTTAATTAATAATGTTCATATTTTATTGTTATTAAGTCTATTATTAGACTACCTGTCAGAGATATCTTGAAGCGTATAAAATGTATGGTAATTCGCTTTTCTGTAATTTAATACTGAACTGTACTATTCTTTACACCAGAGGTTTCATACATTCTCAATGCCAACGATCTGTGTAAAATCTAAAAATATCAGATTATTGTGATCATTACATATTGATGTAATATAGGAGTATATTATGCCCTCGTTGCAGACATTAGATTCTTTTTTCTTTTGATTTTCTTTTTTTTTTTTTTGCACAACTTAAGGACTTTTATGCATACATTTTAAGGATTTAAAGAAGATCACAAGACCTTTATTTAAAAGCAAGGCATTGGAATCTATCAAAGACAAGAGTATAGAAGCCAATATAAGTTATTTGAATCTAGTCAGAGCATTTATTTAACAAAACACTTAACCACACCCCTGTCGTAAAATACCATGAGACGGGCAAAGGCGTCGTAAAAATACCACAGTGGTGTACGGCCTCGCGCCATTTTAAGAAAGGAACGACTCGTTCAGCTTGGTGAGAGAACACGTTGGGTATTGTGTGGACCGAAATACAGAAAAATACTAAAGGGATTTAAGAAATTCATGCACGAAGATTCCTCACAGAAACACGCCGAGGTTATTGGGCTAATATCGGAGGTTTCGTCGGAACCGAATGAGAAGTTGAGGTAATTCGCTATTGGAGGCCGCCCGTGGAAATGTTGGCGATCTCTGATCAGTAGCAGCTAGCTGCTAGCTAACGTTAGACTTGAATTAGTAGAGCTGCTGACCCTAACCAGAATTGAGCTTTGCGTTACACGCGTGTAACAGAACGTGCACTACAATTACTTATGTGATTCGTTCCGGTTTGATTATTTGTATATTACATATCTAATTATGAAGAAGCTAATTATTCAAGCATTTATGTAAAGCAAATATAGGGGTGTTGGTTTGCCCGAAGCTAGCTGAGCTAACGTTAGCTGGTACTGCTAACTTTTAGAACCTCGTTTAGGGGGTGTTTCCTTATTGATACAGATACTGAAAGATACTGGGACGCCACATTTTCAGTTAAAGTTTACCAACGTCTTATTTATCCGTGCTGTGTTTTCGACCGACCCTATAGTAGCTGCAATCTCCTCTAACTTCTCAATCACTTAACTTACCCACAGTAACTGCTTATATAAAGTAGGCTATGCAGGGCATCTGCAAATGATTGTTCTGGATTTTAATTGAATCGTTTGTAATTTCTCTTTTCTAGGTAAACAATGACTCAGTTTCTTCCGCCGAACCTGCTGGCATTGTTTGCCCCGCGGGACCCGATACCTTTCCTGACTCAACTCGAGAAACTTCCCCACGAGAAACACCACAACCAGCCCTACTGCGGAATTGCCCCTTTTATCCGGCATTTTGAGGTGCTTTTTGCAATGCTATATTATATAAAAGATTTTTGTTGTTCAATTTTATTTTGGACTGCCAGTAAAGATTACAGATCAAGTGTTCTAATCAGGCGATTGTTGTATGCATGATGCAAATTACTTAAGATCTTTTTTTCAGTATTTTGTGACCATATATAATGTTATTTGTTAACCACTGTTGGTTAGGATCCCAGAGATGCTCCGCCACCAACAAGAGCAGAGACGCGGGATGAGAGGTTGGAGAGGAAGGTGAGAAAGTCCTAACTTTTTAGTTTCTGTGGGAATTTCACTGATTGAAAGGTTTCACTGATTGAGAGGTTGTTTACTCATGCTGAATGGTTTAAAACTCACAGACCTTCACTCAGAAGGGTTTCAATTGGGTTATTATGAGTTGAGAATGGCAAACATTTTATCTTTGAAAAGCTTCAGTGGAAGAGTGACTTTGTCTGTGGGATAATCTTAATTATGAAGAGTTCACGTATTTCTAGAAAATGACAACATGGTATATATATAAAAATGTATGTGTATATATATATCTATATGTTAATGCTTGTATGTAATATGGTGCCTTGTTATTTCAATTCCAGAGAAGAGAGAAGATGGAAAGGAGGCAAGTTGTGGTGGAAACAGAACTGAAGCTATGTAAGTATCTGAACTTAAGTGAAACGCTGAAAAACACTATTATAAAACCTCATTAATTGTTTCTTGTATCTCCACAGGGGACCCACATAATGATACTAATGCTCAAGGAGATGCTTTTAAGACCTTGTTTGTTGCTCGAATTGTGAGTTTTTGTTTTATATGGGCTTGTACACAAGAATAAAAATATTTTGAGATCTTGTCCCGGGAATTTTAATCTTATGTGTTCTATTCATACAGAATTATGACACCACAGAGTCCAAACTACGGCGTGAGTTTGAAGTCTATGGTCCTATCAAACGGGTAAGTTGTTGAATGTACATTTCTCCACTTTACTTTGCTTTTTTTTTTAAATCCCACAGGCTTCCCTTTAATGTTTATGCCTTTATTAGATCTACATTGTGTACAACAAGAAAACTGGAAAACCAAGAGGCTATGCGTTCATTGAATATGAACACGAGAGAGACATGCACTGTGAGTAACCAAGACATCTCGTTCTTCTTTAAACTCCTTAAATGACTTGGAAATACTACACCATCTTTTACAGCAATGTAAAAAGGCATTCATTGTCTTCTCATGAACTATTTTTATTTGAAGCAACAAATGATGTTGGTCATGGTCTATCTATTTAGATTTTTTTCTTTTCTGCCGGCGTCACCACAAATTTAGAATTAGCCTACCAATCAAAAATGTAAAAACATATGAGAATGTGTAACTGTCATGTTATAAAACTCCATTTTGTGTGTGCGTGTGCTTGTATGAAGGCTTGTGTCAACCCTATCATACCTGTGTTCGTAGTATATTCCTGTTTTTTTACCCTGTGTGTGTGTTGCATCTGTGTGAGTGTGACGGTGCAGCACATGTGGGTGAAGAGCGGAGTGTGGCTGTGCTTTAGCCCAACACACATTCTGATGAATGTTGCCACTCTATGGCATCTCTGTAATGTTTAGGCAGTGTGACATAGCAGTGTGTTTCCGGACGGAGCGGTGATGGTAAGCTAAAGGCTAAGGCTGTCTGTAGTGAAAAAGGTGACCCATATACTTACACACCTGTTCATGTCTGGTGCACAAACAGCCGTTATTATCAAGGCTTTTTATACCTCAGTTCACACAGGGGCCTTTATGATTGAAGTGTTGCGGAGCGAGTCAATGCTTTCTATTAATTGTGTGTTGTTCTCATTGCTACTGCAGCCGCCTATCTCTGATGGCTATTGGCCAGAGCTGGCTTGCAGATCATGATGATGGTTTTGATACATCTACACCCTACTACCACAGCTCAGTATATGGTTGGTATGATGGGTTTGTATGATGGGTAAGATTTCTTTACACCCCTCATCTAATTTTAGTTGATAGGTGATAGGTGTACCAAATCACTCCTCATCTGCCCCATTTTAGGGCTAAACTTAGGGCTGCCAGTTGTTATTGACTGTGGCTTGGGCCAGTTGTAGTGAGTGCGAGCCTGTCATTAATCTCTTCTATTAAAGCCATTGTACTACTAATGTGGTTGTACCCTGCAAGATTTAGGCCGTGCAGTATTGGTTACACTTGAAACCGAACTTTGTTGTAAAGAGAGCCCGTTTGTTACATTACAACACACAATTGCTGTGTTAAAGAGGAGGATGATCTCGTTGTTAGATATTAAAAAATAGATGCTTTTTTTGCACACATAGTTAAATGCCTTATCTCGCCACAAGGTTGGGTAATCCCTGCCATAAAAGTTCTGTTACATTTACAGTTTAAGTGAATTTTTGCAGAGGAAATCCAGTCATTTCAATAGTAATCCATGTGATGTAGAATTTTGCAAATCAGTTGGGTAGAAGATTTACCCATGCAGATTTCGCGTAGGGTTCAAGTTGGTCACGTAGATTTGGGATGTTGGAAAAACAGAAAGCTGCTTGGTTTGATAGTGACTTAGCTACACTATTAACAATTTGACAGTGGATATTTTTACCTGCAAAATTTTGTGCTAATGTGATTGCACCTTAACACTGTTGCTATGCAACAAGTAGAAGAAAATGATCTGTGCTTGTGTTGTGCAGTGACAATGTGAATGTGTCTCACATTATTGCTATAACTTGCTATATTGCCAAGCGTTACTATATCAAATAAGCCAGGACCTTGACTGTTTTATAATTTAAATAATGGCACAAAGACTTATTTGGTAATGCATTTTTCTTTTAATAAGAATTCATAGTGTTTGTTGGCACTATATTAGCTGAAATGGTGGTGTTGGCTTTAATAGAATAGGTTAACTAAGGACTTTGGATATTTAAATCACTGCACGGAACATAATTACATTTCAAGATTCTTATCGCCATGGATTCGCCTTGTAGAGCATCAATGGTTAAATTCAGTCCCAGAGTTCCTCTGTGAGACACTTGATCCATAAGCCTCAGAAATGTCTATTTAGGTTAAGTGAGGAGCTACAACCTTTCCTGTGACTTTCCTTGTGTCCAAACTGGCTATTTACCACTATTTACAAAGCTCTTAATGGGCTGAAAAAATTACATGGATACAACCAATAAAATGAAACTTATCTTTACTTTTCTTAACACATGTTAAGGGTTTTTTACAAATTAGTTTCATGATACGCATTTTTCACAATCTGAAGTCTAGGTTTTTTATTATTTTTTATTCTATTTCCTTTAAATTTTGACTTGCAAGGCCCTGTAGAATCGTTAAGAATTTAAACTAAATGGAAAAACTGATCTGAGAGATTTTATGGATCTAAGGGTGGTTGGTAAGCCCCTCTTGTTGATTAGGTAGGTGAGGGTTGTGGTAAGGCCCTCTGTTAACTATTAAATGAGGGTGGCTGGTAAGGCCCTCTTGTTGGGTAGGTGCGCTGAGGGTGTTTGGTAAGCCCCTCTAGTTTGGTATGGTAGTCTGAGGGTTATCGGTAAGGCCCTCTGGATGAGATGTCAGGACAGATGTGTGCGAAATAACTTGAGGGTTTGATGGTAAGGCCCTCATGATGGGTTTCAACTGAACGCCGTCGACAGTGCAGACCAGAATAGCTTCGTGGATTTCATCGTATCCCTTGTTGATGGATTGGATCCCTAATTCCTTGGTTCAAGGTTGTCCAGTTTTGATTTAAATTTTTTTTATCAAATGTACTGAAAGACATTTTGATTCGAGGCTGCTGGAATCGCCAGGCTACATTTCCGTGGGGTGTTCCATCAAGGACTTCATCCTTGGCCAGGTGTTATGGTAAGATAGCATCTCCAGGTAATGTGGTAAGACTGAGATAATGACTAAATACTTAAGGGCTTAGACTTATCTTAGACCAGCAGAAGGAAAAGACCTAAGGGTATTGGCCATATTGAAGTGTGTGGGAATTGTTACTTTCTTAAAAGCTGTACTTCTAGCATACCCATTATTTATAATGTATAGAAGCTAGAAGTAAAGCTCTTCCCTCCCCTTTGGTCTACCGTGATGAGCGTAAATGGTGCTTTAATGCTCAGAAATTCTGTATGAGTGTGAATGAATGTTTGAGAGATTTTGGAGAATGGAAAGAGTGGCTTTTAGTGTAACTATTCACTAAGTGCCTTTTTTTCTTGTGGCTTTCTATCAAGATTAAATGAGATAAAATGGCGTTAATGGGCAGTTTAATGTGGATCAAACTTAATTTGGAGATGACTAGTTGTTCAAGCTGTTGAGTACAATGCTTTTGTTTTTGCGATCCACATTGCACTGTTTTTAATTTTGCCTTAAATTTTGTGTCAGCTTTAAGGTCTAACATAGCACTTAAATGTTCCTTCATATTTCTTTCTGAATACCAGAGAGATGGCATTTTGCCTGAATATTACACGTTACACAGTACATGTTTTAGTGTCTTTAAACTCTAAAGGCAGGCATACACTGCACGAGTTCTGACACTCAGGAGGTCATGCACCATTGATTGACATGATTTTCAGGTCAACTCGTAACATGTGCAAAGTAACTGGTACACTGCACGACTTTACTGCACAGTGATTTTTTTTGTGATTGTTGCAGGCAAAAATCCATGATTATGCGAAATCAAATCCTTGATTTCTTAAATGCGATGGAATATGTGGGATATTTGTGCAATTTTATGCGATGAAATTGCAGGAACTTGAGAGAACTGTGGTTTGATGAAAAAGAGAAAAAAAAAGTGATTTCCCCCAACACCCTGTTCTCACTAGGCTACTATATTAATGTAAAGAGTCATTTCTTATTACTTCCTATGATAAGCAAGCATACTACATCACAGAAAGTGCTGGGAATATTTAAGTTCTCATCTTGTTTTATTGCAGACCTTAATAAACACATGGCGCAAACTTTCAAAACATTGAGTCAAACAAGTTCTGTAGCTTTACAAAAGGAATATGCTACAACTTCTGTAAAAATAAATAAAATATAAAAAATAAAACGTGTGCTTCCTGTTTAACAGCTTTTCGATGTTCACGTCATGTAATTGCGCTACTTCATAATCTTCCCATGGCAACAGGGGAAAATGGCTGCTCTTGTGGAAGTAAACACAACATTTTTCAACTTTCTGCTAAGATGTGTGACTTTTTTGCAACGAAAATGCGGGGGTTATGAAATCATGCAAGCCCCGCTATTTTGCTCGGAAATCGGCAATTTATACGTATTTGAAAAAAAAGCGTCTCCTGCATAAATATGCAGACTAATAGCATTTTTCTGGAGGGACTGCTTAACGCGTAGATTCTGGATTGTGTTGCTGCTCTACCTTTCAAATAGAAAAAAGACCCAAATAAAAGACAAATGTGCAAATGATTTGGTGACAAGCAAAGAACAGCACAGCCATTCCTTTGACAAACACTTAATACATTCTAGTTTATGTTGAGTGCATGCCCTGTAGGGTTGCTTCCACTGGGCTATAATAATATTGATCTAGCCTATGTGATGTGGTTGTGTATTATTTGGCAATAGGGGACAGCATATACATAGCAATTGGGTGAGTCAGCCCAATTTTGCCATAAGTGTTTAAAACAATTATCGGGATGTCTGGAGGTGCTCGTAATTCCTCACACAATGCGAGCCGTGACAATACGAGCATCAGCAATTTCCTAGCGATTTCTCCCGAGAGAAGAAAAATCGCCTGTGAGATCGTACAACATCAAAAATCGTACCGTGTGCGCCCATCTTAAGTGGTATCTGGAGTTTTTATCTTCAGTACTGAGAATTTAGATGCCACTGCAATGTTCTCACATTCCGTGATACATTACACTTAAATTTAAGGTATTTGGGATATTATTCTGCAACCTGCAATATTCAGTTTAGTTTTAACTGCTGAAATTGACATATGGATCATGAATTCATATCATACAGACCATTTCTTATAAAAGCATTATTGTGCTTTGGAATTATTTTAAGGAATGTAATCTGGAAAATCTGTTTACCGGTAAATCTGTAATCCAAAACATGAACCTAAGTAATTACTAAATGCTTTTTTTTTAATACATGCAATGTTTTTGTGATAATTGTTAATGCGTGTCTCAATCCATGCAAGTTCTCATTAACTAAAACTAAGGTAGAAAGTAGCCATTTTATAGCTGCTTTTTTTTTTTTTGAGCTTATAGCAGCATTTTCAAGCAGTCAGTTTATCTCATTCCTGGTGTCTTATCCATTCGGAGGTAAGCGTGTGTCTTCAAATAGCTTAATTTTTTTAATGGAGTTCATCCCAAATTCAAGGTATGTAGTAGGAAATACTGTTGTGTGTATTCTTGTTTTCTCATCGTCCACCTCTTTCTTTCTTTGTACTCCTTATTCTCTTCATTCCTCAATCTCCGCTTTTCTATTGCTCGTCTATCAACTGTACTAGCTGCCTACAAGCATGCGGATGGCAAAAAGATTGATGGACGTAGAGTACTTGTTGATGTTGAAAGAGGACGAACGGTCAAAGGATGGCACCCCCGACGACTTGGTAAGCACTTGTTTCCTAATCAAGTGTTCTTTTCCAGGCCAGGAGTGTCCAATGCTGTTCTGGAGGGCCAATGTCCTGTAGCCTGCCTCCGCATACTTGCCTGAATGTTTTTAGTAATCCAAAATACGTTGATTAGCTTGTTCAGGAGTGTTTGTTTTAGGGTTGATAAAACAACTCTGCATGACAGTCAATCTTGAGGTCCAGAGTTGCCCACCCCTGGTAAAGATGGTATGGTTGGGATAGCAAGTGTTAATACTTCACATAAATATACATGCATTTTATTATTCAGGTGGAGGTCTTGGGGGTACAAGGCGAGGAGGAGCCGATGTCAACATCAAGCACTCTGGCAGAGATGACACCTCCCGTTATGATGACCGACCAATTGGAAGGTAAGTTGCGTAGATTATAATTGTGTTTTTAGATAGGTACATTTCAGTCCTTACCTCTGTTGTCTATTGTCCTGCAGTGACCGTGATCGGGATCGTGGTGAACGCAGGGAACGCAGTCGCGAACGTGACCGAGACAAGGAGCGTGGGGAGCGTGGAGAGCGCCGCCGCTCTCGATCTCGAGAGAGACGCAGACACACCAGATCTCGTGAGCGTGAGAGGGCCCTTGTGGTTCCAGGGGAGGAGACTGGGGGCGGCAGCCGACGTCGAGACAGAGAAAGAGACAGAGGTGCCGCAGGAGACAGCCGAGAGAGGAGTAGAGACCGGGATAGAGAAAGAGACCGCAAGAGGAGAAGCAGGAGCAGGGATAGAAAGAGAGATAGGGAAAGAGGCAAGGGCGCAGAAGGAGGAGAGGAAGGCATGGGCGGGCTAGCTGATGGAATGATTCCAGAAGGAGGAGAAAGGGGTATGGAGGACACCGTGGGTGGTGAACCCGGACGAGGTGAACCAGGACGAGGTGAGGAGGGAGGGCCTGAAGGAGAGGAGAGAGGGAGGGATCGAGACAAAGACAGGGAAAGAGACCGAGATAGGAAGCGCAGCCATAGAGATAAAGATAGAGACAGGGATCGGGAGAGAAGGCGAGATAGGGATAGAGATCGTGAACACAAACGGGACCGGGGTGATCGAGACCGTGGGGACCGGAGGGAAGATAGACATGTATCTTCCTCGGGAGATCAAGAGGGTTTGGGTAACGGAGGTGATGGGGGTGAAGAGCCAGTGCCGCCACAATCAGAAGAAGGTTCACAGGATGGGATGAGGATGATGATGATGGATCAGGATTCCATGCAGTCAGGAGAGGGCTATGCCTCCAATGAGAATGGTTACAGGATGGAGGGCCAAGGTGATGAGTACTGAAAGTGCCACTGTTGTGTGAAATGATCCAAGGTTATCCAATTGTAATGTTGATTTGATTTACAAATATCCTCTGCCGTTATTTAATGCCTACACCCTCTTTTGCTTGCACTATGTCCACAGTGGTGTGAGTATTATACTGTACTACCAACAGCTATCACTGAGAGCTTAATGTCTCCCTGGTAAGAAGTGTACTTTGTTAAATAAAGATTATGTAGTTGAACTGAGTTTTTTTTTTTTTTTATAGCCCGTTTAAATTATATCTGGGTCTTTGTTTGCATAAAACTTCACCTAATAAATAGCCTTATGATGCATTTGAATTCCCTGTTATAACATCAACTAAGTATCAATTGACAGTGGCTGGGGGAGGTCTCTTGACTGAAGTACTGTATCTTTTACGGTTTAGTTTCAGGAAGGGACGGGTAATTGATGGTTTAAAACATTTCTGTACATTGTTCCTTTTACATTAGTCTTCCCCACCCCCCAGTTTCTCCTCAGTGTTTTTCTTTTTTCTTGTACATTTGTTTTATATATTTGGTCAAATATGTGGATCGTTTGCAAATCGTACAGTGGCCCCTCATTTTACAGAAGGAACAAATACAGGAACATTTTTCACAATTGTGTTTTTAAATGGGAATGTTTGCCATGGGTTCACGAAAATTGCTCTTAATTTCTTTTTTTTTTCTTTTCTTTTTTTTTGCTTGTATCTCTGGTCGTATTGGTTCTGCCTTTCATTCTTGAATAAATACTTTTTTATTGACAAATCGAGTTCTTGATTCCTTGTATTACTGTATTGAACTTGCTCCTCTGCCTCTGACGTATAGTATTGCGTCATTCAGTAAGCGGCTGCCAGTGACGAGTCGAGTGCAAAGACTCTTCGCGCATCTCTCCACATAAGCTGAAGCATCTACGCTTTCACTGGAGCTGCAGCACAGATACGATTGATTCTTACAATTGAAAATCCGTTCCATCTGATCCAAAACGTTATATTCTAATTTATAACAATTTTACTTCTGGTGAAACGCTTCAGTCCTCCACTGCAGCAGACTATCTTCATGATGTCATCGTATTATCATACGGGGAAAGATGTGGACATGGCGGCGATGACGGAACCGCTCTGCTTGGAAAGAGGTAGTTTACTTCGTCCTATTTATTATATCCCAACAGACCAGTAGGATTTGGAAAATGCTATGGCAGATAGCTTAGCCAATGAACTGACAGGTTCTTCTGTCTGTTAATCAGGCAGCATTACTAAGCGGGGCATAATGTGAACGAATCTATGTGGTGGTTAGTTTTATGATTGAAATTCATTAAGTAAAACCGATTCATTTACAAGTAAATGTCACATCTGTGCATATGGAAGCATATAGCAGAAAGTAATTTCCCTGATCTAATTGGCATGCGTGTTCATTTTTACTTTGTATACGGGTGTATGTTCTCTTTTCTATCCAACATCTTCCACCGTTGATTCGTGTCTTTTCCCCTCGGTTATCAATAGAATGCAGTAGTAGGCTACGTATATACCGCGGGCGTTTTTAGTCAATTTATTAAAAACTGCCCTTAAGAACCTGCGACCATTGAAATGGACATCACATGGTTTTTGGTTTACCAATAAAATTGTTTTTATAATGAGTACTGCCTGGTCAACCAATCAATGAAAGAATGACCCAAAAGTTAAAGGGTTAGTTCACACACACAAAAAAAGAATCTGTCATATTACTCACCCTCATGTCCTTCCAAATCTTTTTTTACAGCCTGTTCCTCACCCATATGACTTTCATTCTTCGGAACACAAATATTTATATGTGAATAAAAGCCTAAATTCCATCTGTTGTTGCTCATATAAAGTGGTTGAGTCTCTTCAGAAAATTTTGGACCAAACTGCTCGATTCATATGGATTAGTTATACGATCTCTTTAGGAACTTTTTGAAGCGTCAAAGTGCTAGTTGTGTAGCTGTCTATTGAGGGGAAGAATAGAAAGCTCTCACATTTCATCAAAAATATCTTCTTTTGTTTGTGAAGGTGAAATTCTTATGGGTTTGGAACGACATGATGGTGAGTAATTAATGACAGAATTTTCATTTATGGGTGAACTAACCCTTTAATATGATTGAAATTCAGGCATCACACAAGACCTGCGTGGCCGGAGGTGGAGGACCATCTTCAGCTTGCACCTGTTATAATCGTAATAGTATCAAGTGATTATATTCAGTATAAATAATTAATTTGAAGGTCATTCAGCGCTGTAGAACACAGGATTTTTTAATGTCTATCGCAATGGACATTTGGGTTTTAATAAAATGAATTAATTTTATTTATATGAATTTATGACTTCAATGTTGTAACCATAAACTGTCATTCAGTTTTTCATGAGTTTTAGTGAAAAACAGCAAATGTGAAATGAGGGAATGCACAGCAACACACGCACTCAACACACTGATGCCTTGATGCTATATAACACAATCATATGTTTTTTTAAAACATTTCACTCAAAAAATGTATGATATTAGAAGCTCCATTGTTCCCTCTGAACCATGTCATTTACAACTGCCCTGTCCTATGAGTTGCCTGTCAAACTTTAAACCTGTCTCTCCAACTCAGCTAGCTGATATAATCTCTGCCATGAAGTGTTCTGGTTCTAAATTAGATATAATCCCGGCTCGTCTTTTTAAGGATGTTTTTTCTACCATTAGTCATATGGTAACTGCCATCATAAACAGCTCTTTAGCCAACGGTGTCGTTCCAGCTAGTTTTAAACATGCAATTGTGCATCCTATGTTGAAAAAACCTCAACTTGATCCAGAAATGTGCAGTAATTATCGACCAATCTCTAAACTACCTTTTATCTCTAAGCTTTTAGAGAAAGTCGTTTTTTCACAGCTCCAGTTTTATTTGAATTCTTTTAATATTTTGGACATGTTCCAATCTGGCTTTAGGTCATTACATAGTACTGAGTCAGCTTTGTTGAGGGTAACGAATGGTATCTTGCTTGCTTTAGATTCAGGCTCTTGTGTTGTGCTGGTTTTGTTAGACCTGAGCGCTGCATTTGATACCATCGACCACAACATTCTTCTTGAACGGCTAGAATATATGGTGGGTGTCAAGGGCACTGTATTACAATGGTTTGCTTCCTACCTCGAAAAGAGGACTTTTTCTGTAAATTTAGGAAATTGTTCCTCGTCATCTGCGCCTGTTTTATTTGGTGTGCCCCAGGGATCTATTTTGGGACCTTTATTGTTTTCTCTTTATATGCTCCCCTTGGCCCTCATTTTTCAGAAGTATAACATTTCATATCTCTGCTATGCAGATGATTCTCAGCTTTACCTTCCAGTAAGGCTTGACAACACTGCTTCATTTGATGTGTTATTAGAATGTGTAGTTGATATTAATAGGTGGATGACAAATAATTTTCTGCAGTTAAATGAGGATAAAACAGAGGTTTTAATTCTGGGCTGTCCGACAGATTCCATTCTTGCTCTGAAAGCCCAGTTAGGTCCTCTTTCAACAAAAGTATGCAAACAAATCAAAAACCTTGGAGTGATCTTTGACTCTTCACTATTTTTCGACAAACAAATTAGTGCTGTTATTAGAGGAAGCTTTTTCCATTTAAGATCACTTGCAAAATCGAAGAATGTTCTTTCAAGCAAAGATTTGGAAGTTGCAATTCATGCATTTGTAACATCACGATTAGACTATTGCAACTCTCTTTATTGTGGTCTTCCTCAATCTACATTATCGCGATTACAAATTGTTAAAAATGCGGCTGCACGACTTTTGACTGGGTCTAGAAAGAGGGATCATATTTCTCCTGTTTTGGCCTCCCTTCACTGGCTTCCCATTAAGTTTAGAGTTGATTTTAAGATCCTTATGTTTGTATATAAGGCGTTGTCTGGCTGTGCACCACGGTACATTTGTGATCTTATTGTGCCATACTGTCCTGCTAGGGCACTTAGATCTTCAAATCACTTGCTTTTAAATGTGTCATGATGTCGCTACAAATTAAAAGGTGATCGGGCTTTTTCTGTCGCTGGGCCTAAGCTTTGGAATGATCTTCCTTATCATGGGAGGTCTGCTCCTTCATTGGATATTTTTAAATCTACTCTGAAAACACATTTTTATTCTTTAGCTTTTGGAAACTTGTAATTGTTTTTATAGCGTAGTTCTGCTATGCACTATGTACAGCACTTTGGATCAATTTGTATTGTGTTAAATGTGCTTTATAAATAAAGGTTGTTGTTGATATGTTTATCAAAACCAGCAAGTACACACAAATACACCAACAAACGCCCACAGACATGGACACATACTCTAATTAACCCACTACAACAAACAAAAAGAATCAAACAAGTTTTTTGGGACTTCATCGTATCAACTTTTTTTCTGCATTTTTATTGCGTTTATTTCAAATGAGCCCCGCTTCCACTCACTCATAGCAGCTCAGAGATCCACTCAGTCAACTTCACTAAAGTAAACGCTGCACAATGGTATCTCTCTTTACGACATCAGACACCAATTAATATGATGAGCCTTATGCTTGAGTACGTTATCAAACAGTCAATAATGTGTTGCTTATGATACACAAACCATGTTACCGTTCACCATCTCAGACTCAGACAGCTGCCTTCAAAAACCAGCATCCTTATAAACGCTTTGAACAACTCAGAACGTCAGTGTAGAAAGGAATATAGTTCATCATAACATCGTAATATACATCATATACATAATTCACCCACTATATTGCTAAATGTACATGATTTTTCTTATCAATAGAAAAATATACCAGGATAACCTGGCTTCCCTTGAGACTCCACTGCTTCGCAGCACAGTAATGATGATATGCTAAAGCCCTGTCACAAGGTAGTCTGTGATGTCAGAAACACCAGCGATTTCAAACCACGTTTTTGAAACTGTCTTTGGTTCACTGCAGTTTTAAGGAGAAAATACTCCACAATGGTGTTGACATTACTTTGCTCATGTTTTGTCTTAAAGCATATTAAAACACTACATAAACATATAAACAACATTAAAAGCTTGATTTTCACCACAGGTGTCTTTAAATGCTAGTTCACATGCTGTGTTTAAACTCTAGTTTATAAGTACTGTAGGGTTAAAATATATATATATTTTTTGTTGCTTCAGTCCTTGTGTCCATTGTAGAGTACATGAAAAAAATCTAATAAAAAATGAGTTTAAATAAAAAAACTAATTTTTACACTGGAGAAGAGCAAATTTAAAATGGATAAAAAAAATTTGCTCAGTGGAAAAACAATCAGGTCTGAAGGGTTTAAAGCATCATTACTTAAAAATATGGTAGAAAAAAATCAGCAGATTAATAGTTTCATAATAACCAGACCTTTCCATGACTAGTTGGCTTTCAATCCCAGGTTAACTTTGTTAGCAAGTAGGTTTTTTTATGCATATTTCTGTAATGGTTTATTTCTCTCCAGATGTTTGCAGAGTGATAGAACTGTTGGACAGGCTTCAGAGAAGCGGTGAGCTTCCTCCTCCCAAACTTCAGGCTCTACAGAGAGTTCTACAGAGCAAGTTCTGTGCTGCCATCCGAGAGGTAAAGGCTACTTCAGTCCTTCAAACATGAGGACAATTGACTCTGTGAATTTGCTTCTATTCATAACTGTTTCTTGAATTCTCTTGCTTTCTGTTGGAACAAATTACCTTCATTAAAAAACAGTGAGAAATATTTACTAAATTTTTACCTATTGTTTTGTGCTGATTTCACAGAACACTAATGGAACACAAGTAGTTAGGTTAAAATGAAGGTTTGGAATGTTGAAATTGTCACCACATAACACAGGACAACACGGGTCCCTTTCCACCCCCACACATATATGGTCGTTTCTCATAGAAAGTATTGTGCTGCACTGTTCCTCCTCCTGAATGACTCACTTTCCTGTCTTTTTGAGACTGCATCTCACTTCAGCCTCCATGTCTCACTGCTTGACTTGCGGTAATCTGTTCCTATGCCAGGAGCCCATTCTGTTCACAAGGATAAAACAGATATTTACCCTTTTCAGATTTATTCAGTTTTCACATGTCCCTCTGATGTCCTGCTCTTTGCGTAGCTGAGAGAGAAATGTCTTATAGGAAGACAAGGTTTTGATCTGTGTGTCTGCATTGGTTGATTTCTCAACTAAAATTAGCCTTCTACACAAATTTTAAATTGGAATTAACTGATAAAACTTACATGGCTCTTGATTCTGATTGTTCAAAAATGGTATTATGTCAAATATTCTTCTAAGAACACTAAAATGTGTACCAGTATAGACCATTGTTCCAAGAAACTAATATTATACACAAGCTCTTTAAAATAAAGGGGTTCTTTATTGGCATCAATGGTTCTATGAAGGACATTTAAAAGTGCAGTAAGTGATTTCTGAGAAATGCTGTTGAAAGTGGATCGGACCGAGCACCATTACACACTTGTAGCCAATCAGCAGTAATGGGCGTATACACTCATGAGGATGGGTATCGTTAAGGTTTTAACAGTATTACTACTCTTACCTAGCCTGACGTTGTCATACTCAGATTCTAGTCAGAATGTGAGTCTGATACTGCTCCACTGGGCTATGATTATGGGGCGTGTTTCAACCGAACCAGGAAAGAAAATGCCTCTGCACTCAATTGGATAGACAAATGCCTTGATCGCGGTTCTCTGTTCCTCTTTTAACATGAATGCGCTGTCTACATCTTCTATAACAGACGCGATGGCTGAATCTACACATCTAAATTATCCAGCCGCAGCCAATCTTTGTTTTAAACGAATTCAACCCAAGCGCTCGTGACGTGGATAATTACGTTATTGTTGATCATCTGTCCATCATCTTATAAAGCCCGCCCTGACATTTTGATTGGTCCGAACAGCTTTGGTTCGGGCATACTTGCTTCACAACAGATCAAGTCCAGACTGAACTTCCCATCCTCAAATGTTGTGGGCGGGGCTAAGTTCGGCTGGCATCCAGGCAAACTCTTACCGATACTGCTTATCGATCCAGTACTTTAACGGTAAGAATTAAGAATATAATTAACATTGCTTTATATTTTGAAATGTAAAATATCTATAGCAAAAGAAAAAGCTATGCCTTAACAAAACGAATAAAATATATATTTATTATGCAGCAGTGTGCAGGCTTTTATATACATAAGATAGGAGTACAAAAACAAGTACAAACACATGATCAAAAAAAGAATACAATTAAACAAAGATACAAATTATATAAACAGTGCTTTAATTTCAGGAAGGTCTACTAACATTACTTTTCAGGTAAGGGTTTCTGTCTGAAAAGAAATCTAATTTAGTAATCAAATGTAAAATAACACTGTATAGTTTATCATAGATAGATTAATGCTTATTAAAGCTAAAGTTGTGAGCTGTGTGTGATTTTCTCTGCTTTTTTTTTGTTTGATTCGCATTAATGGCTCAATCGTCAGCAGGTTTATTAGACTGCTTCCCCTTTAAGACCGAGTGCAGATCTAATAGGCGACGGATGCACCATACTTTTCTCCCAACTATTTACGTCCATTTAAGACTTAACGTGTGTTTAAGTGAATCTCAGAGCTGGTCATTTTGACATATTTTTTGTGTATATTTGATAGTTTAGATGCGCACACGAAGCCCAAACTTAAAGGGATAGTTCACCTAAAAATGAAAATTCTGTCAGTATTTACTCACCCTCATGTTGTTCCAACCCCGTAAGACCTTCGTTCGTCTTCGGAACAATCTGAGAGCTTGATCACTCCTCCATAGGCTTCTAAGGGATTGAAACTTGCCGGCCGCTAAAAGTTATTAAAGACATTGTTAAAATAGTCCAAGTGACTACAGTGACTCAATCTTAAGTTTATCAACCGACAAAAATACTTTTTGTTCGCAAAAACAAACAAAAATTTTTGGGTGAACTATCCCTTTAAGTATACTTTTCTTGTCTCGTTGCAGTCCGTTTCGGACCGCGCGCCGCCTTAACCGTCTCTTGCGCATATTTTTGTGCTTTTAATAGCTCTTTTTATGATCAAACACGTTTAGCAACAGTAGAGACTACAATTTACAATAATCACCAATCGTGCTGATTCTGATGGTACGTTTGGGTTTTAGGACGAAATGACAGCGCACCGCTGTGAAGGG
Organism: Siphateles boraxobius; assembly: GCF_051911475.1. Classification (NCBI taxonomy): domain Eukaryota; kingdom Metazoa; phylum Chordata; class Actinopteri; order Cypriniformes; family Leuciscidae; genus Siphateles; species Siphateles boraxobius. Next base: position 19,127,848 of record NW_027509193.1, read on the forward strand.
AAGGAAGTTGCGCTATACAGAATCATTCTAGAATTCTGAGAATGCGTCTAGTTTGTAATGGTTTTATATCAAATTTCTTCTTTTTAAAATCTTTGGAAGACAAAATCTAAAATAAAATAGGATAGTATCCCAGATCTAAAGTGTAACCACGTTTGAATTTATAGTTCTGTCCTCATTGTCACTCATTAAGCAGGATCTGTCGTGTCGTGCGCGCTGTGGCTCCGAGTGAGAGGTCGCTCTCTCTCTCTTCTGGACAGCAAATAGCAAAACTGCATAATAGACAAATGGTTTAATATTATTATATGTAAAAATGGCTGGCGAGATAAACATATTCAAGATAACGTCTTTATAGCAATAATAAATAGTAGCCTACGTATATTTTCTTAATTTCTCCAGTACCGACAGCAGAACCGATAACGTCCGAGGTTATCGATACAGCGGTCTTTCAAAATTCAGCCCCGGGGCCCGTTTAATACCGGGTTTCGGTACCCATCCCTACGAGGGTGGAGTTGCCTGTGCTGCATATTGTGTTGTGAATTCGGGAGCAGAGCTATCAAGATAGGGTGATGGGGTGTGATCATGTTGGGTATGGTTGTGTTTGTTTTGGTGATTTCAAATACCAACAGCGCTTCTCAGAAATCGCTTACTGCACCTTTAACATTCATGGAACCTTTCCATTCCACAAAAGGTTATTTATAGTTTGAAAAAAAAAAGATTCTTCAGATAGTTATAATGTTCTTCAAGCTAAGAAAAAAATGGTTCTTTAAACTGAACCTTTAACTGAAAGGTTCTTTGGGGAGCCAAAAATGGTTTTTCAATGGCATCACAGTGTAGATGTGCTAGATTCATGTCTCTCATATCACCGTGATGTATTTTTTTCTTTTATATAATTAAAGCTAAAATCAATAGTTAATGTCCATTTATTTATTTGGTAATCAACAGCCATGTAATAAGCTAGATAATGAAGAGTCACATGGTCATTGTCACAAAATAAGCCCCCACTGGATGATCAAGATCCTGTTGTGAAGCAGAAAGGTTTGTGGCATAATTTGGGGGTTTATTTTGCAATTGTGACCAACTAATTGTACATGATTACCCCTTATGAAGTCATTAACAATCATTATTAAATGTTTAACACATCAGTAGTCTGTGTACATCCCATAATGTATGCACATGAAAATATCAAAGTTTCAGGAAATGTCTGGTATTTAAATGTTCGTTAAATAATGATCTGCAAAGCAGTTTCTAAAGTATTTTGTTAATATTATTAATTATGAACTTTTACAAACTCACTGTAAACTACAAAATACTTTCTCACGATATAGTTGAAATGCCCTTTTTTAGGTCTACGAGCAGCTTTATGATACCCTGGACATTATAGGTGGGCCCGAGGTCCGAGCACAAGCCACTGCCAAGGTAACTTTTTACCAAAAACTTGCCACCAAGTTAAATCAAGAATGATCATAATACACTGAAGGAAACACTTCTTTTATCATCTTTTTTTTTTCAGGCCACAGTAGCAGCGTTCGCAGCCAGTGAAGGCCATGCACACCCAAGAGTGGTTGAACTCCCTAAAACAGACGAGGGGCTCGGGTTCAACATCATGGGGGGAAAAGAACAAAACTCTCCCATCTACATCTCCAGGGTCATCCCAGGAGGTGTTGCTGACCGACAGGGTGGCCTGAAGAGAGGAGATCAGCTGCTCTCTGTTAATGGAGTGGTATGTTGGGACAGTGTGTTTTGGAGATGTATAATTTAGCAGCTATATTTTTGCATGTGACCATGGCTTTGATTTCAGAAGCTGTGGTTTGCCACAATAACGTTAACATGCTTGCAGACTTGAAAATGTCCTTTATTTCTTTATCGATGTGTGTAGAGTGTGGAGGGAGAACACCATGAGAAAGCTGTGGAGCTGCTAAAGGCAGCTCAGGGTTCAGTGAAGCTGGTGGTGCGTTACACCCCTAAAGTCCTAGAAGAGATGGAAGCCAGGTTTGAGAAGATGAGAAGTGCCAGGAGACGCCAGCAACATACCAGCTACTCGTGAGTGTGACTTTATCACTTTCTTTTCCTTTCCTTTTTTTCCCTGTGGTTCTTTCTTTTTCCTCATTTTCTCCAGCCGATTAGTAATCGGAGGACATTTTTGTTTCTTTAAAAGTAAGCTACTTTACGCTAATGTTCAAAAGTTGTTCAGAAGTCTCTGATGCTCACCAGGGCTGCATTTATTTGATAAATATTACTTTAAAAACAGTAATATTGTGAAATATTATTACAATTTGAAAAAAACTCTTCTAATTTGATATATTTTAAAATTTTATTTATTTATGTGATAGCAAAGTTATTTTATTAATTTATTTTATTAATTTATTTCAGTCTTCAGTGTTAAATGATCCTTTAGAAATCATTCTAATATTTATGCTCAAGTAACATTTCTTATTATTATCAATGCTGAAAAAAGTTGTGCTGCTTAATAGTTTTATGATACATTTTTCTCAGGATTCTTTGATGAATAGCGAGTTCAGAAGAACAGTATTTATTTGATTTATTTATAAAATTAGTTTATAAAATCACATTTATAAAAATTAGTTTGAAGCTGCTTTTTTCAGTGTGCAAACTTTTTTCAATGTTTTGTGGTCCTGCACCAGAGTCCAATCAGGCTGTTTGGGATGTGCAGACCTTCGTATTTTTTATTATTTTTTGAATATAACATCACCATCATATTTCTTTGTATTACAGTAGACTATATGTATACAACAGACTGCTAAAATAATTAAATTAAATAAAAAATGGCATGTCCTCTGGCAATTTAAATGTTTTTAATAAAACACGGGACATGCTATTGAACATCCAAGTAGCCTATGGGCTTGTTCACACAGAACAAAGCAAAAACGCGAGACTCTTGCAGTGGAATGGGGGAAAACCGCAAGGTCCGATGTGTGTCTTTTAAAAGTTGAACTTACTTTAACTTGAGCGCCACATTTTTAGAACGGCGTGTCATACGCAAGAAGCTGCAAAAGACACGAGTGAAACAGTCAAACATGACCGTCAATCGCTTTTACATAGAAAAATAATGGAAAAGTAGCGCCGTGGAATGGAAAAACACGTTCTGTGTGAACTTGTTTTTCTGTATATAGAACTGTCTGTATCTATTTGAACATTTCCCCATCATGGTCTTTTCACCAACAGGTCTTTGGAGTCCAGGGGTTAACCAGTCTTTACTTCTGACTGGCCTGCTGATCCATTCTCCCACCCTTTCTGCTCCTGTAGGATGACAGAAGACCCTGGGGAGATCAGTGTAGACTACCCTTAGATATTTATGTTAGTGAGAACGATCTCAAAACATGTAGACCTAAAATATACTATTTTCCCTGGCCATGCAGAGGGAGAGACTGCATAGTGCATCTGGTCTGTCTTGAATCTGATTTTCTATTGTATTCTTGTGTGGAACCTGCACCTGTTGAACCTGTGTGTGTGTGTGTGTGTGTGTGTGTGTGTGTGTGTGTGTGTGTGTGTGTGTGTGTGTGTGTGTGTGTGTGTGTGTGTGTGTGTGTGTGTGTGTGTGTGTGTGTGTGTGTGTGTGTGTGTGTGTGAACACAGAAGAGAGCTTTAACAATTGCCTAGAGGGTGCAAATAGCACGTAGTATGTGTTGTAGGACAAAATGTGTTTCTTTTGCTGTATTGATGAATTTGCTGTATTTTTGCTGTATTATATTCATTATTGATGAACTGAATGGCCTGATGGTTTCTACTTAGACCATTATTCATTCACTCACTTATCGAGTCAGTGTTTCAGAAAACATGCATTGACAATAGAGTTAAAGCTATGCATCACATTTACAGTATAAGTATTCTAGTCTCATGTGTTCCACTCTGTGAGAACTACATCAGGAGGACAAACACTGTTAGTCCAAAAGACACTTCCTGAATGAACTGATTGCTCTGTTCTAAGCACGCCATACTCAAATAGGGTTGTCATGAAAGTGTGCTGCTATGAGTGGCTTTGTGCTGCCAGTCATAGTGCCTATGTTCAATGCTTGAATTGTTTTTGTTTATTTATATATTAATTCATACATTTTAATCAACAATGTAATTTAATAGTCTGGTGAGTTAATTTATGCCCTATGTCAGTTGTTTATAAATGTTAACTATGGTAATCATAGTTTGGACAAAATACCGTACTTGGTTCAGGATACATTCAGGATTGGAGAGACCAAATTCACCATAAGCTGAAAATATATTGGGTAGAAATGGCTCCTTTGTCAATGGGGTACTCATGAAAATCACCCATGACAAATATTAAAAATAAAATTGCATTGACATTTTTATGAAATTGATTTTGATTTATGAAAATTCCCGCTGTAGTCCCATTGTTTGTATGTATGTGTGTGTGTATGTATGTATGTCTCTCTATTAATACTTAATTTAAATGATATAGCATTTATTTTATATGAGAGTGAGTATTTGTTTTGCATTATGGTTTATGAAAGTTTAACTGTGATTAATTGTCATAAAAAAATCGGAATGGTCACAAAAATTCTTTCTGTTGATTTTGGAGTGAAATTTGACTGGCACAGAACTTGTTTTAATAGATTTTTTAAAATTCACATTTAATGTTATGAACCTCCCGAATGTTAACCTCTGTCATAAAAGAAAGAAAACCCAAATGAAAATATGCATTTTAAAATCTTTTCATCGTAGTATCCTAATAGTGATAGAAATTACTGTCATAATTTTTAGTTTTATTTATTTTTTTGCTTTATTTTATCGTTTCCGCTTTTTCTTCAAAAATGAAGCACGCATATGATCGAGGACTGTTTTACCGTTTATTCTTCGCGCAATATTTTCTCTGACCGCTAAAGGACGCGCGTTCGTTTCCATAGCAGCACATAAACTAAACAGACTCCATTCCGAGTGATGATGGGTTATCTGTGACTAAACACATCAAGGGTCTTTTCAGTAATCTGCCACTTGTCTAATTTTCGACTATTTGATTGTTTATTTTCAGTTTTGTGGATAAATCAAATGGATAACCACAGACGAAAGGTCAAAACTAGCACAAATATTGGACATATGTATTTGCAGCCTTCTCCGTTTTATTTAAAAACATGCAAGGTAAGGGTCACCACCTGTCGGTTTATTAAGATATACAAAATTATGGTAACCATAGTTACAGCAGTTGTTGTTGTGACTGTTAAGCTGGTAGCTTGCTATTTTAGCAACTAACCTAGGCTAACATTACTTTGACCAAAAAGGAAACTGAACCAAATAACAAAGAATTTCGTATTTTTAAACGCCTAAATTAACTACATTTACATTTACAAAACAATAATTGTAGAATAAGAATTACACTTTGTCAGAAACTATTAGTATGGGGGTTGGTGTTGTTGTTAATTAGAGTTTTTATACCATGTGTAACTTTACTGAACATAGACAGTAAATGTACTGAGCATGAAAGACCTGAAGAAACAAGATGTGTTACCAACAAATATAGCAGCTAGATACCTTCAAGCATCTTCTTGTCACTGCCAGAATGCCCCTCTTCCTCCAGTTCTCCAGCGTCAGAACAGAGTGCCGGCCTCTGCTCACTTCTCTCTCACCTCACACACTGAGCATGATCGAAAGCCACTAAATGGACCTCTGTACAATGAAATTCACTCTAAAGCCCCTCCGCACTGGACCACACAATTCCTCGCTGATCTGGCCCAGAGGGTGAGATCTGTGTGTGTGTGTGTGTGTAAAAGATAGTTTTTCTTTGGAGAATATCCTTTTTTTTTACTGTATATACACTTTTGTCATTATGTTTGATCCTCTGCAGCTCAGAGATCATCCAACGGTGCGAGTGGTCTCTAACCCCATAAGTGAAATGCAGGACCAGTACAGAGGTCAATTAGCAGCATGTGCACCTCTTGGTGAACACTATAGAAAGATACAGGTGAGATGAAAAAGCTGATCATTATAAGCCCTGGTGAAGTTTTTACACTTGTCCATCTCTTTCTTTTAAAAAAGCTCAAATCTGGGTCACAGTGAAGCACTTACAATGAAAGTGATTTCTGTCAATACTTAAACATTGAAATACACACTGTTTCAAAAGTATATCATATGCTGTAAACAATATGCATCGTAACATGATGTTAGTGTGAAAACATTAGCAATCACTTAATAACTTTTCTGTGTAAAGTTGTGTCCAATTTTACAACTTCATCAGCATGAACACAAAGGCTAAAATGACTTAGAGCTTTACAGCTTAAATAATGCACAAGATTTAACAGGAAAATTAATTATTTTAGTTCTTTTATAAAATTTAGAAGCATGTCTGTTTTAATTCCTCCAAAAATGGCTCCATTCAATTCCATTGTAAGTGTGCCACTGCAATCTAAAATTTAGCTTTATTTAAAAAAAATATTTATGAACGTTATTAGTACTGATGGTAATCAGTATTAAGCTACAAATGCTGTCAAGTGAGCCTAAAGGGATAGTTTGCCAAAAAAAATGTATCATTCTGGCATAAGTTTCTCTCTCTCATGTTTTTCCAATCCTGGATGACTTACTTTCTTATGTGAAACAAAATAATATATTGAAGAACCTTGGTGTTTTGGTGATCTTTGATTTCCACTGTATGGAGAATTCTGAGACAATTTTCTAAATATCTTCTTTTGTGTCCCATTGAAGAGAGGGAGTCATAAAGGTTTGGAACAACATAAAGTCAATAATGACAAAATTTGGATTCTTGAGTGAACTTTCCCTTTAATTTATATCAGCTCCAGAATATTCCTTTAACTGTGCCCTATAAGTGGGCTTAAGGAGCTTTTTTGGAGAGTGTAGAATCGAAATGTATTTTAAAAATGGTGTGGACGAGAGAATTTCAAACATCAATATTAAGAAATGCTAATTCATGCAAAGTATCTTAATGGATGACTCTCACAGCTATGAGGATTCAGCAGCACTCCGGCTGTTTTATCTCCACCCGAGCTTCTGGGCTGATGGAATGACTCACACTTCTCTTGATTTTACTCAGGCACTGTACCGACAGCTGGAAACAGCCCAGGCGTTCATGCAAGAACCAGCCCGTAGCACAACCAAGGCAGACTTCAAGGACTTTCACAGGTAACTCTCCACCCCTAGAGGGCAGTGTGAATGCACTGTTGGATTAAATGCTAATTCAGAGATCTGAGGTCAGCAGTGGTGGCTTCTCAAAAGTGATGATTGAGATCAAAAGGTTTACCGTTCAGATTCAATTCCAGGATGTAAGTGGAGGATAATGTACTATTTGAGTAATCAGCTTTCTGGATACCATTAGAGCAAAGCATCCATCCCAAGAACATCACTTCAGGAGTGATGTAAATCTGTGATCTGGCCCATAGTGAATTATGCTGTTAAAGCTGCAACTGGTTCTTGACTTTTGAACGTGTACCACTAAGCTGCTATGATTAGTTAGAATTACAGTGCGCATAATACACTTTTAGTTATCTAACTGATCAAATAATGTCTTCAAACATGGTCAGTTTAACAAAGCTTCAGGGTCAGATCTGATCACAACACAGATTTGTAGGTGACTTAATGAAATAGTTCACCTAAAAAGTAGAATTCTGTCTTTATTTACTCACCCCCATTTCAATCCAGTCACTTGTATGACTTTAATTGTTCTGTAGAACACTCACAAAAATAGTAATATTTTTTGGGAAAAGTTGTCTTGGCATTTGTTTTTGTCTGTACAATGTTGTTTTGGACCCCATTTGCCTTCATTGTATGAACGAAGACTGTTGAAACATTCTTCAAAATAGTTCCACAATGTGTGTTCCACAAAGTCGTACAGGTTTGAAACAACATGAGGGTATGTAAATTATGACAGACCTTTCATTTTTGAGGGAATGATCCCATTAATAATCATTAGGCTTAAGGTTAATCCAACATTGAATATGGCACATCAGATGGATGCTTTATTTTTCATGTTGGCTTGCTGCAGGCCGATTGAAATGATTTAGTGAAGCATAGCTCATCTCACCTTCTGGCCTGGCCTCCTGAACCTTGTCAGCTCTTGATTAGTGGGCTACACTCAAGGTCACAAACACACATTGACACCAATTCATACACCTCTTCACAGCAGGTTTATATTTGACAGTGTAACATATGGGGAATGTCTCTTTTTGTGCATTTCTTTTAAACTGGTACATCTGCTTTGCTGACTTCATAACGAAGAACATATTGTTTAAAGAGTGCTTAAAGCTTCATGTGTTTTAGCTTATTTTTTAGTGAGAAAGAAGTGTCTTATATGGCAAATATACTAAGATGTTTCCTATGCTAAGAATGAAGAGCTTTAGTCTCAGAGGACCCACAATCTCCCAAATGTGTTTCTATTGACAAAGTAATATATGGACTAAGTGAATGGTCAGCATAGAAATAAGGCAAGAAGATAATGGACCTCGAAGTACTAGTGCGTGCATGCAATGTATTAATACTCTTCTGGGAGTCCTGTGCCTCCTCTTTACCCACTAAATCATTTTCTCTTTCTTTTTCTTAGTCATTGATAATCATATTTTTCAGGTCAGATTTGTCTCATCGCTCCGTCCTGGATGCAGCTACCTTTAATGGAAAACTTACCAAGAGCGGGGCTCACAGCCGTCTTCCTGCTCACAAAGCTCCAACTACTTTATCATGTCAACCCCGGCTGCCTCGCCCACCTCTGCCTTTGCCCCACAGGGGCAAAAGCAGTCTGTATATGGACAGTTATATGGTACCTGTGCCTCCCTCAACATCACAAGCTGCCGATATCGCACAAAGCGGGGTGAAATGGGAAGAAGATGGTGGTAGAGGCCTGTTACTGGAAATTTTAGGTGTTCCTAAAATGTATAGTACTGAGAATCAGACATATGGAAGAAATATGATGTCAGTGGTATAAGAAAAAAGTTTGATTTTCAGTTTTGCTGTAATTGATCTGAACTTAAACAAAAAATGGTTTCATCAATATTGCTTCATTTCTGTTCTTTTCTTGCGTCACTCAGAGGGTCTGTAATAAATGGAGAACAAAACATGTTAGAAGTGATTGGTGGAAACATTATTGATTTATTGATCTGGAGTGTGTGCCTTTTGTGGCTATGTATTCTTTATCCTTAAAGGGATCGTTCACTCAAAAATGAACATTCAAGATTCAGGAAGTATGCTAAAAAAATCCTAGAGAAAAAAGATGCAAGTAAAGAGGGAAGACCATGGGGAGGCAGAAATTTCACTGAGGAGGCAGCTGGCTGCACATCTAGACAACCCAAGAGATTTGCACAGTAACACTCATAAAGAGAGCCAAAAACATAACAGAGTTTCATAACAGAGAAAAATATAGAGAATTTGGAAGAATATTGCAATTTAGTCCAAGTTTTGTCCGACCCAGTTTCTTTCACATACTTGCACTTGCGACACCTCACTCTCCTCCCCCAGCTCTGCCTCCTGCAATGTGCCAGAGAGAGAGAGAGAGAGAGAGAGAGAGAGAGAGAGAGAGAGAGAGAGAGAGAGAGAGAGAGAGAGAGAGAGAGAGAGAGAGAGAGAGAGAGAGAGAGAGACTGATTTAAGGCCATATATGGAAGCTAGACTATGAAGAAGTGAAGCTAGACGGTGAAGGCAAAGATTACGAAGTGGGGAGGCTAGATTTATCTTTTAGAGAAATATTAAAATCAGATAAATTGGCTAAGAGACAGTTATGGTCATTAATAAAATATCAGAAAGAATACACATTATTGACCATGTCTAGACACATTTGACCTCTTATTGTCACATACTATATTTTAATTAGAATGTTATACAATCTAGCCTACCATTTTTAATGCAATTAAGCTAAATTTCAGAAGTTTCCAAATGTTGGTGTGTCCCTTAAGGATTCTTCCAATATCTACCTCCTTTTGCCCAGCTTGCATTATTTGATTTTCTTGGATGTTGAATCAGTTTAAGTAGAATTCTGAGACGTGACCTGGTGCTTGTCCTAAGTGATGCAGCTTTGTTGTCTCTTTCACACAGAGACACAAACTGTGAGTATGTGTGGAACTCCCATAAGAAGGAGACTCAAATATGTATGGAGTGACTGGAGATCAGGGCTACAGATTTACACTGGTAATTTTACGAGCCCAGGAAAAACCCACTGACCAAGGTAAAAGACGCTCATACAGGCTAACTTCCAACCATCTGGATGTCATTTATACTTTCTTATACTGTATATACTATAATTTTATAGTGGACGAAATGCTGGAGATAGCGACAGGTTTGATTCTTGGCGTGTATATGGTTAAATAGCACAGGGTGGGGTTTGGGGAGGGGGCACCAGCTGCCACCTTTCCCTTTAAAGAGCTGAAGGGAGGGAACAACACAGGGATCCCATGTCACCTTTAGATTAAGGACTAAATTGCATGGAAATACAGATTTACAAAACCAAAAGATCGACAGAGAAAGAAGGGAGGGAAAAAACGGACGGAAGAGATAAAGGGAGACAGCTTCAGGAATAACATTTCTAGTCGTGCCCGGCATGCTGCTTGTTCGCCATACATAAATTCACACAGACCTCTCAGTCTGCAACCTGGTTACGGTCTTTTTTGATCCTGGACAACGGGAGCAGGTGAAGATACGGAAGAAAGGATGCTAAAACTGAGAAGAAAGGGATAGACTGTTAATGGAGTGAGTGAATGAAAATTAAAGAAATAGAGAGAGGTGTTTCCCCGCTGCTCGTTTCGCTTGGTTGGATAGACTGTTTCGTTTAGGGAATAAAAGTAGCCTAACTGGTTAACACGAGCATTGGTAAATCATAGAAATGCTTATTTATCAGGCGAAAATTATATAATAGACCTGTAGCCTAACACTCATGCATAACGGGAGTATTTTTTTAAGGTAGCCTAAGGGTAGCATAGGTCCAACATAGGCGATATATAATACATATATAGATATTAAGAAAGCTATTATTTTATATCACTTAAGGAACTGCGCGACTACGCTGTATAGGACGTTTTGAACGGGCGGTTCTTGTAGCAAGAATATATTACATTATTTATAACTGTAGCCATTTTATAGAAAACAAAATCTTATTTTTAAGTATTTTCTGCACAGTCATTCGGACCCCACGCCAAGAGGATCCCTCCATCCAGTTAGAAAACACTAAATTTCAAGTAGCGTTTTTGTGCAATTTGTGTGTTCATGTGTGTGTGTTCAGTAACACGCACACTGCACGCACGCGAACAGAGCCTGACCCAAAGCGAGTAAGTATGTAATATAGGTGTTTGTGCTGTGTCTGTGTCGTGACTCGTGATCTTGTGTACAAGTGACAAAAGTATTTCTGTCTATATGCCCGGTGTACCCATGCAAAGACCAGGCCTGCCTACCCTCTGCCAGTCAACGGACTCAACAAGTAGTCTATTCAGGTTTACTTTGTTTTTCTCACTTAAACCAGCGTGCATGGAATGATTTGGTTACCGTAAAAGTCACTTCGCGAATAGAATTCCCGTTAGCATGAGTAGCTATCCATGGCGAATCAATCCATGATAGCCAATCTATTAGGCCTACTTGTCACATAATCATATATTTACACACTTACTTATACATATTTCACGAGGACCTTTAGTTATTTTTTTAATGTTTATTTCTTTACAGTTAGCTAAGGTGCTGACAGGAAAAAGTAGGCTCCATGAAAGTCACTCAATGATTCGCACACTGACTTAAACCCCTTCATTTTTTTAAGGTATTTCTGGTATGTTACATTTTGAGTTGTCAGTCCAACAAATATATGGACATTTCATGTCCCACAATGATTGAGTGTCTGATTTTTTCCCCCCACATAGTCGTGTCACCTTGATAGCTGTATTGGCTTGATGAAGGTGTATTTTCACTATGTTAGCATAAATTTCAAATCTTCTTTATACCTGTATACACACTCTTTTCTTATCCTCTGAAGCAGATACCTAATTCTGTTTTATTTTAAAGAGAGTAGTCAAGTATATGCCGAAGTAGAAAACTCAGTGTTCCCATTCCAGCCACTGCATAAGCGGCTTGTGTGTGTGTGTGTGTGTGTGTGTGTGTGTGTGTGTGTGGCATCATGACTCCCTGACCCAATGGCCACTGCAAACAATACTTATTTTTCAAAAATATATTTTGGCTGTGGATGGAACTCTCTTCATCCTCCCATTTCTCCCATATCTTGCTAATACTCTAAAAATGATTCTCAGCTGGAGGGTCCCCAAAAAATGGTTCTGATAAAATTGTACATATAATAATGCTAAATACAGTTAATAATAGCTAAATCAGCTGTTAAAATGGAGGATGAAACATTTCCCCTTGTTTTTTGTTGTTTGAATTTTTGACTGCTTCTAATTCTACTTTTTTTTATGATATTAACATATGTTCATTGTTTGATAACAGAGACATTATCTTGAACCAGTTAAGAACAACCAGGTTAAGCAACACCTTCATTCTTATTTGTTTTCGTCTTCCTCTACACTTTCTCATCGTATCACACACCAGTTAAACTTTTTCTGTTTATTTCTCTCAGTCTCTGGTCCCTCCCCTTCTCCCTCCCTCCTTTAGCCACTCACATCCTATTGGCAGCACCTTATTTCAAATCATTTACTCTTCCTCCTGCTGCCTTTCCATGATTTCGCATCCTCACTAATATTCCCCTTCCTGCCAGTGTGACCCTTACCGATCACCTGAGATGACCTTCTCTGTCCTCCATCTGATTTTCAATTCTTTTTTTTTTTTTGGTCACCCTACTCCATTCTTTTCCACCTCTAAGAATAGTTTCCATCAAGTTCATGTGTGATTTGGCTTAACACAATTATATCCCATCTCTCTCCGGCTTCATTCCCTGAGTACTTAATAGGGGACTATAAAGGGATGGTAATTAACCAGAGAGGGCACTTTTATTAATTAGGTTTTAACGAGAGCTGGGGCTGGGGGGGGGGGAGGGGGTGCGGACTTATAACTATCTTAAGAACACTGTTAGTGTTAGATATGGGAATATAGTCATGTAGCCTACGTCTCAATGCTGTCACTGTAAGATGAGTCTTCTAAGCTCCTTTCTGTATCTCTTTCTCTTGCCTGAAAAAGAGTGGGCCTTTTGAAAAGGGCTTCTGTTCTCAGCAGTCAGAGCGGAGTGATTAGTTTCAAAGCAGAGGTCAAAGTCTGACTGATGACCTTCTGAGGATATATCGTATTATGTGTGCCAATGCTGTGTAGTTTGTCTTTGCACAGCACAAATTCATTTTAAGCTAATTAATTGTGCTGTGACATGACTTTTTTTCCGCGAATGTCACTATGTTTGTGTACGCAAGCGTCCTTGCTTTGTTAATTTATTTTCTTTTAGTGCTATTCCACAGGAGACGTCGATATGAGCAACTCGGCTAAGAGTAGCTTAGTGCACACAAATGAGAGAGAGACAGAGAGAGAGAGAGAGAGAGAGAGAGAGAGAGAGAGAGAGAGAGAGAGAGAGAGAGAGAGAGAGAGAGAGAGAGAGGAAGGGATTGCAAAAAGCCTCAACAATCACTGGGCTCAAGCAGCAGGTTGAGGCTGAGATAATACCTGCTTGGTTTGTGTAAATCAGCAATTATATTACATTTGTTAAGTGATTTCTGTTACTTAAAAGAGTGTATGGGCTAAAAAGGGACACAACCTTGTATGCAATGCATCGACATATGGTTTGCATAAGGCATCCATACCTCAGTCGGGGAGAAAGCTTGAAGAGGAGGGGGTACTGCAGTATTTTGTGCTGTGCAGTTCCCCGATTAAGCCTCTAGGTGGCCTTTGAGCACCGCTGAGCTTCAACTGCAGTGGGATAGCAAGTAGAAATATCCAAAGAACCAACACTGCACCAGACAGAGAGAAAGGGAGTTAGAGTAAGGGTATAATGCAGACGCAGTACAGCATACTGTAAGCTAGAAGAACAGTAGCGTTGATATGGGTCAGATCTACTTCTTTCGCATAATAGTGCATGTATGTATCATTTCTCTTTGACAATTGTTTTTCTAAATTGAATAATTTATGAATGGAGCCTCATTTACCTTTACTGCAGTCATTCCTTCACATTCCCCTCAGTGGCTGTAACCTGTTCTCTCCGTTTTTCCTCTCTCCTCGCGCTCTGTCGATAGAGTGCTGTTGTCTTTTATAGGCGTATCTGTCCTTACATCCAACCCCCATCCCAATGGACATGCACACTTTAATGTACTTCCCCTTAACAATGTTCTCCCTTTCATGGGAGCTTTTTTTTGCTTTGTTAGTGCAACTTTTTCCCCACCTAGTTTCCTGTCAGTTTCAGGGTTTCCTGTGCATCTTCTCTTTTTTTTTTTTACCCATTTGTGTTCCTTATAATTATTTATTTTTACCACCATAAGTGTGTTATTTCTAAACACCTTACAAATACTCCATTGGTTTAGCCAGTGTTGAATTTTGGGCTGCTCAGGCAAACATAGTGTTTTGATAGCGCAGCAGAGCCAAAGTGTTTACACTTTTGAGGATTTAGATATATACAATTAAATACTATACAGTGTAACAGCATGTATAACGCCTGCACAGTTGTGTTGATTTTTTTTCTTTAATTTTTATAATTTTCTTTATTATTACTTTATTTTCATATTCTTTTTTATTATTGGTGAGATTTCTTTTACTATGTTTTTTGTTCAAGACACTTCTTTGGATGTCTGGTATCATTTTTTTAATTGCTCAACTTTTAACTATATGTCCAGTGCTTATACAGTCCTTAGCTTTAAATGATTCATTGAAACCCATACGCTGTCCATGGTGCTGAACGTAGAAACCAACCTAAGTATCTTCATTTAGAAAAGCAGCGAATCAATTTACCTTGTTTCATATGATTCAGCCTCTCTCCTTCCTACGGTTCTCACTCTCCTGTGATCTATGTTGTTTTAACAGTTAATCACAGGGGGACATAAGGGAAAGAGTGAGCTGAGCAGAGTGGATAAGAGTGGATAAGTAATGAGGGAAGACAGTTTGACAGATATGTATGGAGCAGCCATGCAGCACAGCCAAACAAGAGGCACACAGATATAGGAGAGTTATTGTGAAAGCCGGAAAAGACAGCACAGCAAAACATGGGAGGAGGACATTTGTCTGTGAAATCTGACCCTTGTACACTGTTTTGCTAGGCAATCTAAAAAATTGCTTTGTGTAGTAACTTCTAAAGTAACTTGTTTTATTCCATTTAAAAATCTGGTTTAACATGGCTGAATTTGACTACATTGGTTACACTAACAAAAGTCATTTTTAAAGTCTAAATCAGGTACACATTGATCCAATGGCACGTTACCACTTTTCTACAGTTTTTGATAATCCCAAGAGAAAACGATAATAGCTTCTCTGCTCCATATTTCCAAAATGGGACATTTTGATTGGAAAAAGAGCGGCAGTACTCACTATACGTCCAAGAAGTAAAAACATTCAATTTTGTAAGCACCTTCTCAGTGTAATGCAATGAAAATATGAATGCATGTTTGTGCATATGAATCTAACCTTTTTTAATTGAATATTTTAATTTTGAAGATTGCATCCTCAAACAATTATGACTGCAACAAAGGTTAATACTGTACACTGACAGTACTGAACGGTCTGCATAACATTAGTACTGCCCAAAGAGAGAAAGCGAAGGATAGTGTAAGAGTTAATGCTCTGCAGTCTTTTCTCCCTATTTTGTGTAGCTCAGCAAATAATCATTCTGCCTTTAGCTTTTCTCCCTCTTCCTCCCACCCTTCTTCTCGCTCTCATTCTCTTCCTCTCCCTCTTTCTATTGGATACACGGAGAGCATGGTGTGAGGAGGGGGGTGGCTGTGAAACATTCAGTCATTTTCATCTCCCTTCGCTGTAATTGAGCAGAGTGTTTTAGTGAATTGAGGGACATGAGAGCTGAGTGATGGTAAAAGATGACAATTGAGAGATGGGTGGGCATTTCAAAAGAGGAGGGGTCTCGTTCCTGTTTATTATGTGAAACTCACTCCTTCATTAGTTTGCTTATCCCATATAGGCCCTACCTGCATCGACATTAATCTAATTGTGTTTGCCAGGGTCGTCACTAAAATTACCAGTGTTTATGGACGTGTCCTTTCTTTTTCAGGCCTAATGAGTAGACTATACCATAAAAGACCGTAGTGGGCCCCCTCATGATTTTCCCAACAGCCTTAGGCTATATTTGCACTTTCTCCGGAATTTTAATAGGAATTTGACCATTGCAATTGCATTGTACCACCTATACAGAGTCACATTAGCGACTGGTGCAAGAACTAATGTGATGAGTTAAAAGCAGGTTACTTTTACCGACTTGATGATGTATAAAAGTATGAACATCACTAATTTTCTTTTCTCTTCTTCTCTCCCACCGCAGGCTCCTCCTCCCCCCCTCCCCTCTCTGTTCTCTCTCCTCCTCTCCCTCCCCCTGCTCCTCTATGCTCAGTTCGGTGTGTGTCTCCTCTTTCAAAGGGCGCAAGGGTGGGAACAAGTCGTCCAACAAAGCATGTTACAGCGCAGACATGACTTGTCCTTCAGACAGCGAGAAAATAGTGATAAACTGCGGGGGGGTTCGGCACGAGACGTACCGCAGCACACTGAAGACGCTGCCTGGGACCCGCTTGTCTTGGCTCACGGAGCCAGATGCGTTCAGTAACTTTGACTATGACCCCAAATCCGACGAGTTTTTCTTTGACCGTCACCCTGCCACCTTTGCTTTCATCCTCAACTATTACCGCACTGGGAAGTTGCATTGTCCCAACGATGTCTGCGGTCCTCTCTTCGAGGAGGAGCTCGCGTTCTGGGGTATCGATGAGACGGATGTGGAGGCTTGCTGCTGGATGAACTACCGACAGCATCGGGACGCAGAGGAAGCGCTGGACAGCTTCGAGACGCCCGAGCCGGACCTGCCAGAGGACGACCCGGCGCTAACGGGCGGTGCGGACGGGGACTTGAAGAGGTTGTGTCTACAGGAGGATGGTCGCAACACCAGCAGGTGGAGTATCTGGCGACCCCGCATGTGGGCGCTGTTTGAGGACCCCTACTCCTCGAAATACGCCAGGGTGAGTTAGTGCATCGGCATCTTTCGAAATCTACTTTATTATGAAACCTGTCTGTATTTGATTTTGAGCGCGCTTCACGTTAACTTCTTGCAGTATGACCCTGTGTAAGTGTACATGGAATCACAAGCTAGTTGGCAACAATCTGAATAGTCCACTGTCGTAGCCTACTTGGCATGAGCTGATAAGTTGTAAACCTCTGGGAAGTTTGCTAGCTAAGTTTGGACAGAAAACGACTTTGGGTCGTTATGTGAAGTTTTTCTATTTTACTCTCTCTGAAGATGCCGTATTTTGTCTCGCTGTAACGCTCCACACGAATTATTTGGCGGTGAACAACTGAGCTCTCAGCATGCGCAGTGGGCTCCTCGGCACCTTTTTAAAACTTACCTTTTTGGTTCGGCTGTTCGCGTTGAAGAACGTCGTTATTCAGTTTGATTTCATACTCTGCTTTCAATAATACTTTACTTTATTCTGGTTGGTCAGTCGCTGCATTCAGCCGTTAAATATTTCTGCAACTGACTGGTAGGCCTATCTTTCATATGTGGTCGTATTCAGTTCTCTCCGCAGTCGCTACAAGCTAATAAAACGTTTTCCTCCTAAAT
This sequence comes from Siphateles boraxobius, assembly GCF_051911475.1. Classification (NCBI taxonomy): domain Eukaryota; kingdom Metazoa; phylum Chordata; class Actinopteri; order Cypriniformes; family Leuciscidae; genus Siphateles; species Siphateles boraxobius. The sequence goes on from NW_027509193.1 coordinate 19,145,477, forward strand.
CAATATTTAATGTCCATTTATTTATAAGTAGTCGTGTAGCAAGCCTAATAATCCACAGCTAGGCTAGGCATTAACGCAAAAACTAACCCCTTAATTAATATACACGCATTCAGATCACAACCTCCATTCATTACGCATGCGCGAAGAGTATGCACATTTCGCTGTTGTCCATACTGCAGAACGGCACCTGGCAGACCCCTACGATATTGAACGCCAGGACATTTGCCCTGAGGTGTACACCATTGAGTTTTGGCTATGAACATTGCATTACCTCGCAGTTCTTGAAAGTTAGAAAACTTTTATATTTCAGCAAAGCAGAACAAGTGAGAAAACAACTGCTATTGCCTGAATGAGTACGTCTAATTCAGCTCCCTTGGTCGTGCATCAGTGTATCATGTGCATGAAATCGGGCACTGGTGAGGACCCTAACTCTCTACACATTGGGACACTGATGGCTCTATTTCATGGCAACAGGGCTGTATCTGGGGGGTATCCATGGCCCTGGTGCAGGTTGTTGCTGTGGGTCCCCCTCGGTTGAAATCACAGGGCCTTCCTAAGGCCGGGGGCCCTGGCAATGTCCTCGTTGTACACCATGCTTACTGGCATTTATGAAAAAACTTCATGGATATTTTTTTTGTTATTTAAAAGTACAGATACATACTTTGATTGCTGCAACATTTCAGCTGTACATTATTTATAAATGTTAGCTAGATTATTTTCATTACCTGTATAGCTTTGTATTTTTATGCTGATACATAATGAAACAGTTGTTTGTTTCTTAAAACATCTTTCACGTGTTGTCATATGCGGTGAGTAGTTGGCTCACAAGATTATGTTTTTTGCTGTAGATCTTTCATTAAGGTGCATTGTGCACAGTCCTTAAAATAACCAACTCCTTGATCAGTGCCCTGATTGAGCTGATTGAAACTATGATAGTGAACATGTTGTCATGCTTGCAAATTATTTAGTAATGTTGTACCCTTTATTAAATTATGTGACCAATTCCAATGGTAAGGTAGCCTATATGTTTAACCATAAGATATTTGATAAAATTCTAGCTTATCAAAGCAAGTTACTGGTATCAGGTTGTGCTTAGGTATGTATCCACATTGGGAGTACAGGATATTCACGGTATCCCAGAAACTAGAGATTCCCGTGGGTCTTGCTTTTAACTGAATCAGTTTCCTGCTTACTCAGCAGAAGCTCCGTATATCACTGCCACCACAATCACCTGATAATCACTACACTTGAAGCTTAAGTTAGATATTTTTTCTGGGTGTCACGCTTGTGATCCCAATTTTGGAATACTGAGCATAAGGTCATATGAATTCATAAACTTTACACAGCCCAATTAGATGCATCAAACTATTTGCTTGCCATTTTAAATGATTAATCATATCATCGTTTTTTTCCTGTCAGACAATAATCTCTGTCATTATATAGAAATCTGTAACGACTTTAGGAAAACAAAGTTACTTACTGACCCTTGTTTGAGAGATGTCTCATCTGGAGCACATGAAAGGTAATTCACCCTTTGGCTCTCAGAACGTCATTCACGAGCTAGTGAACAGAAACCATTTATCTCCTTTATCAATGCAGGCTGGTTATTTAAGATATTTATCTCCCTCGTCACATCTAGGTCAATAGATCATAGTCATGAGCAGTCGATACATACTTGCTTTCTTAAATCCCCTGGGTTCCATTTAACTGTTCAGTTTTACTTTGTATTTTTGGCTGCATTTAATTACAGAATTGCTCCTAATGCGTTTGAAGGGTCTCCGATTGTAAGTTACCCAGCTCTTCTCACTGTTCTCAAGGGGAGGGAGAGATGCCGTCATCGTTTTACTGCGTCGTCATTGAACGGAGGTCTTTTATCAACCGTGACACGCATAGTGTTTTATTAGCGGGCTGCTGTATGGGTGCAGGGCCTCGTGCCGGATTGCTAATCATCACTTACAACCTCCATGTCCCTTTCTCTGGCTGTGCTATAGCGTAACACTGCGGCGTCTCATACTAGCTGACTGCGCTCTGATTTCTGCTGCAAAGCAACAGAGGCAGAGCCTGTGCATTTGTGTATGTGCGTGCAGCGTGCAGGCAATGCTGTTAGTCACTTTTTTCAACCTGAAAATTTGCAAATGCATGCAAGATGTGTATTATCTAGAATTTTGCCTACATTTTTAACTGATTCAGTTTTCATTTTAGGCACTTATGAAGATAGAAGATGTCTTCAAAGTAAATGCTGACTTTTAAAGACTGTAGTGTTGGGCACCATAAAATAAATAGCATGCGTATCTGAGTTGATCTATGGTGTCAAGGCTAGGAGCTGTCTCTCTCTCTCTCTCTCTCTCTCTCTCTCTCTCTCTCTCTCTCTCTCTCTGGTTAAATCCCTGGTTTAAAATCAGATGACCCAGTGAGCCCATACATAAGTAAAGAGTTGCAGTAAACCCTGGCTCCGTATTGGGCAGATTAAAGGTTTCAGATAACAGTTAACTACAGTATAATTTAATTCAGGGGGTTTCAAAATGTTGATGCCATGAACTCCAAATATGATGATCCCCTTGAGACCCCCTTCCTAAACTATGCGATGCAAATGTATTTTCATGTCTAAAGATGCAATTTATATTGTGAAATTTTGTTTTACATTTATTTACTTTCTATTAAGCAGACACTGTATGTTTTTCTACCTACCATTAGAGATTTTATGTTTTATTTTGCAATATATACTGTTAAACGATATACTAAAAATATGTGTAAAATATTATCTGGAAAATATTTAATTTCTAAGTTAACCGTTTTTTTTTTCTACCCATATTAATTGTTTTACTTTATCTTACCATTTATATTATGAAACTAATATGATAAAAATTTGTAAAATATTATCTATAAGAAATGCAGTTTCTATTACGTTGACACTATATATTTTCCTCCCCACCATTAGAGTTATTTTATTTTATACCACGGACTGTTTAAATACTATATTCTGATTGGCTGGAAGGTGTGCAGTAAAACCGTTTAATGCACAGGTAGTTCCAGTCAGTTTGATTACAGTTCGAAATTAATCCGCTACTATAATCATTGGTAACCATAGTAACACAGTTACACTTGCAAACGTTTATTTAGGTAGGGTAAATGGATGATTTTTGCATATCGTTAATCGTTTAATTTGTATGGTGAATATGGCAATTTTGAGAAATGGGCCCAGGCACAAGACGAAATAGAAGACTTGGAGAAGACGATGAATGTCTAAAAGCGGCACAAAGAATTAACACCGACAGAGCTAACGTTAGATAAGATCGAAGACGACAAAGATGAGGTCACTACGAAAAAGACAACTAAATGGGCAGGTAACACTTTCAGTGACTTTTTGCGCCAAAGACAGAAAAATTGTGATTTCGAGACCTACTCTGCTTCTCTTTTAAATGAGATATTGCGGGAGTTTTATGCCTCTGTTCAGTCTAACGATACCGCTGGACGCCAATACAGTGTTGCAAGTTTGATGCGTCTCAGAGCAGGTATAAACCGTCATATTACAAAATACAACATTATAAGTGATAAAGACTTCAAGTCAAGCAATGCCATCTTTAAATCAGTTTTAAAGCTCTACAGGAAAAATGGAAAAGACACCAGCGTTCATCATCCGCGTAGCTAATACTGAGTCTGACTTGGAGAAAATTAGAAATGCACCTGCACTCTCCCCTTTCACACCCACAGGACTTGTAAGAAAAGTTTGGTTTGACATACAGCTGTGTTTTGCACGGAGGGGAAGAGAAGGAAACCGTAGCCTATCAAAAGAGTCTTTCGTTCTCCGGCAAGACGAGAATGGGAAAGAGTAGGCTACCTAACCCTGGCGCATAACCTAGAGACAAAAACCCACAAAGATCCCACCGCATCGGATAGGGAACATTTACGAGGATTTATGTTTGCGAGCCCCGGCGACCCACTTTGTCCCGTGGACAGCTTAAAAAAATATCTGTCAAAGTGTCCAGAAAATGCCGGAGCGTTCTATTTGCATCCGAGACGCATGCCTCTGTGCAAACTCGAGAGCACCGAAATGTGGTTCACCAGGGAGCCGATGGGGCTCAACTACCTTGGCAATTTCAGTTCTTTGTCTCTCTTTTAATAATGAATTTAAATAAATGTGATAATTCATTCAAATAAAATCAATCCAATGGCTCTACTTTATTTAAAGCGGACGGAGTGCTAGAACTAACGAGCAGTAACTTAAGAAAATCATTTTGGGGGCCCAAACTCAAAGAAGACACAAAAGATACTTTACACACTGGAGTTGTAGGGCAGATTAATAAAGGAAGAACACACAGAAAAACGTCCTCAATGACCATTACTTGAGGAGCAAATGGATAGTTTGCAGAATGATCGGAATGACTTTACTGTTGTTCAGCATCTCAAGCTTGTAGGTGAGCACATGTTGTATGGATAACAACCTGCGGGTGCATAGTCATTCACGTGCAAAATCCTATTCGATAAGGATGAACAACTATTAAATGAACTACAGAGCTCTAGCAGCGTTTCTTAGCAACAGCCCGTAGTCAAAATAATCCCGCTTTGCAGTGCTCTGTGTATTTTGTTTCCACGTGTAATATATATATATATATATATATATATATATATATATATATATATATATATATATATATATATATGAAGAAAGCCTTTCATTAACGTCACAATTCACCTTGCTTAAGATAGATGATCCGGTATGTATTTAGAAATGTATGTTTGTTTTTTTGGCTTTGCATTTGTCATGACACTCATTACTAAATAACTGCTTTTACATGCGTTATGTCAGTAGATCATCCCGCGGAGTTTCCCAAACCTTAGTGAGCTCCCTAACTAGACAGCATTTCATATCGGCATGCGCGCCAATGTTTGATTGTACTGCCACCAGGAAAAGTATGACGTCACTTCTGGAGCTGTCCAGTGCTGAAACGCAGAATGATATTCCGGAGATTAACGCTGCTTTAACTAAAAGAAAAAGTGCCAGTTTTACATTGCCAGTACTTTTATTCTAATCTAATTCTATTCTAATCAAAGTAAGTGGCTTAACAAAATATTTAGTTTACCTTACCAACATTTAGTTTCCACAAATAATTTCACATCTTAGATGTAGCATACATGCAAACTTTAATCACCCTTTTAAAAGACAATTAATTTGAATAAATAAAAAAGATTCGCTAAATAAATAAATAAAGCATTGCCTTAATTAGGCATTGCCAATACTTCTATTCTAATCTAATTCTATTCTAATCATAAGTGGCTTACAAAAACTTTTCACCTTACCATTATTTAGTACTATGAATAATATCCAAATTTTCGGTGTTGCATATGGCAAATATTTTACAAACCTTTATCTAAATGACCAATCATTTCTACGAATAAAAAAATAATCACTTTAAAGTCCCCCTGTAGTGAAAATCAAGTGTTTAATGTTGTTTATATGTCTATGTGGTGTTGTTAATATGCTTTAAGATAAACCATGTGCAAATTCATGTCAACACCATTGCTGAGTATTTTCTCCTTAAAACTGCAGTGAAAGAAGGACAGTCTCAAAAACGTGGTTTGAAATCGCTGGTGTTTCTGACGTCAAAAACTACCTTGTAACCAATCAGGTCAACATGTGATCGTCAACGAGTGGATCTTTGAGCTGGTGTGAGTGGGTGGAGGTGGGAATAATTTGCATATTCATAGAACCGCGTATACTAAATGAGGCAAGGGTGTAGTAGAGTTACATTCAAGCTATTTTAAGGCATGAAGACATTTTTTTTCAAGGAAAACATTTTTAAATATTTAATTTTGGTGATCAAAGATGAATTTTAAGGGATACAATTATTGACAAGGGGACTTAAATAAACAATTAAAGAAAATGTATTGGGGGAAGATTATGCGGGAAAACTTTAGAAAAAAAGTCTGCATTCCCAGTTCTTCTATTCTAATTTAAATCTATTCTGATCAAAGTAAGTGACAAAAACGGTTCACTTTTTCAACAATTTAGTTCACAGTACGAATAATTTTTAGATCCAATTTATAGGTGTAGCTTACCGCAAACATTTAATGAACCTTGTCTAAAAGACAAACACAAAGATTTTGTGGGAAAACTAGAAAAGAATTATTGGAATACGTTTTTCTCAGTGTTTAAGTTGGATTTCCCATTAACACAAATGTCCCAAAAGCACCGTATAGTGCTGTCTCCCCACCAGGTGTTTGTAAACAGTTTGCGAACTGAATGTGTCAAAAATAACCTTAAAAGTCAGGACTCCAGGGACCTGAAACTATTTTAAAAGTGTCGCTCCTTGCGTGCGATGGAAAATGAATATTATGTCTTGCTTCTTTTGCAATGATTTATTCATTGCAAACACGTTTGAAGTGCATCCTCAAGAGCCGCATAGACCACGGCAGCCCTTTGTGTACAACACATGGAATATGACTGGATTCCTTTTAATCGCATGCTTTTTCTTTTAAAATGGGCTTGTGTTTATCAGTTCCTTAGAAGTAATTACCTTTGTGTTCCCTGCATGTAATGATCATGCTCATTTGTAACCCGAGTTAGTCTGCCTATAAAATCCTTCTTTTCAGATGAGACCTCTTTTGGCACCCATGCTCACACCTCCAGGCTTCCCCCACTGTTTTTCTTCTTCTACTTTTACTACATCTCTAAAAATAGTAAGAAAATGAGGAAATATGTGGGACAAGATTTCACTCAGTAACAAGCAGGCCTCCACTCTTCCTCCTGTGCTGTTCATTTTCACAATACTGGCACCAAAAGCTCAACCGAGCCACCGAGATAACTTGGTTTTATGCAGTATCTGTACATGTCTTCTAGCCACACATTGCAGCAGCAAAATGCATAATAATAAAGCCTATTGAACCAGTCACGCTGAGACCAATAAATCGGTGAATAAAAGGTAGGGTGCTGAATGCGCAGTGTGCTTTTTTTTCCCTCACTGGTAGCGGTCCAGCTCGCCAGTGAATTATTCTGTTCGAGTTGCAGCGTATTTGCCTTTACAAGGCATCTTTTCTTGTCTCAAGAGATTTTGTTTGCTTTGGTCTTTTCTAACCCCCCCCTCCAACTCGACTACAGTGAGCCGGTCATCCACCCTGAAGTCTAGTCAGCCAGTGAACTTGTATATGCCGGCATACGCTGTGCAGTGCTCCTACTTTTAAATAGGTGTTGAAGACCGGCCAATGCCAGAGCCAACAAGTTATTAGTGTGAAACCACCTACAATAGGAGTTTTTTATTGCAAGACAATTATACTGCCAAAATAATCACAGGATGGCCAGCAATGTCCAGAACCCCTGCTCATTTTAGTTCACCTTTGCACGACTTCAGCATTTTGTTCACAAGGCAAATGGAAAACCCCATTCCCTAGAGCAGTTGTTGGTCACAGGGGAACAGCCGGGTAAAAACAGAAAAGAAAAGCCTTGTATTCCAGCCCTATACACCTCCCAGAAGTTCATGTGGCCTAATGGGACTTTAACTCTTCTGACCCATGAACATAGTTTTAATTTTGTATTTAGCAGGCTGCTGGTTTGCCAGTGAAGTGTGGATTTTTTTCTATTTTTCCATACAGGAGAATCAATCCAACAGTGGAATTTATCATTAGCATGTTAATAGCTAGCATAAAAATACAAAGCATATTATTTTATTGCACATTTTGGTGATTCAGTTATTAAATGTTTATTAATACTTTATTTTTCAATGCGGAAGTAAGCTTTTTTTAATGTGTGATACTTATACGCTATAGGTAAATGACTAAAAGAATAACAAAATGCAGTAAGTGGTAAAACCATTTGTGCTGCAAGCCAGTGTGTTTTTGATTACGATCACGAATTCAAATAATAAGATATCTTAACATATACCAGTTTGTAACATCAGCTGAAATTACTGCAACTGGCTTGTAACAGAAGCCTTGCACATTCAAGTTAAAAATGGCTGCAGCCGCTCTTACTTTAAAAATAAGTCAGATAATCGTTTGTCTCAGATTATTCACAATAATTATTATTTTCTTTTTTTTCTTTCATCTTTCAATTGTTTTTTTGTGTTTAAACAGTAAAAAAAAATTTTTTTTAAATCATGACAAACCAAAATGAATTTCCCATTTAAGTTATTTCTTTAATACTTAAAGGAATAGTTCACCCAAAAATTGTAAATTTCATTTTCAAAATTTCTTCTTCTTTGTTCCACAGAAGAAAGCAAGTCATACAGGTTTGGAACAGCATGAAAGTGAGTAAATGAGTTTCATTGTTAGGTGAAGTATCTTTGTAATGCTGTTAGTGATACTGACAGCAACAAAAACTGACACGCACTACCAAACGGGAGTGAAAACATCTATTTGGATGTCTGTGCTCATGGCACATGAAAATATATTCAAAACAGTCACAAGAGGGACTCTGCGGTCTCTGATGAAAACAGCCTACATGACACACACACTCTTTATCTGTCTCCAACCCCACCCCTCTGTTTCCCACCAAATCCCTTGCGTTTTTTAAGGCACAGTTCCCACAATACTTTATTTTTGCACAGGGCAGAAGAAACTGATCTATGACTGCAAATGAGAAGGAGAGTTAGAAAGGGAATAAGAAAGAGAGGGTTAGACAAAAAAAGAAAGAAAGAAAGAATGGGGGAAGGAAGGGAACAAGCATGGTGCTGTAATGTATCATGGCACTTTTATTTTATATATAGTATATCCTTGTTTTGTCATGCTAATAAGACACTGACATCACACACACACACACACACAAACACACACACACCAGACTATTGCTATGAACCCCCCCCCCCCCCCCCCCCCCCCGCCCCCGCCCTGTAAGTTACAGACAAGGCTTTTCTCCATGGATGTGGCTAGATTGCATGTTGGAGTGTCTGTGTGAGCGCAGTGGAACCGAGGAGAGAAAGAGCAGTGCTCATAAGATGCTGATGGTGGTAATACTGCAGCATGCTGGATGGAGGAGCAAGAAAGGGAGAGGGGAATTGCAAATGAGAAATGAAAGAGTAAGACTGAATGAGAGCAAAGATAAGGGGGTAAATAGAGAGATGATGCTCACGTTGGAGAAATAAACTTTAGGAAAAACAGAAAAATGGTAAAAGGAGCATTGGGCAATGAAAGAGTAAAGATGGCCGACACAATGTTAGCTCAATGGCATCAGATTTGCTCTACAGATCCACACAGCTGTTTTTCTTTTTCTTTTTGTTCATTTTGCGCAGGCTGATGTTTGCCTTTGCAAGTATACTGACTCCTAGTGGTGTGGATGCAGCTTAACACAAAATCAAACGTTGTCAGTTAATAATGTCATTGTAGAAATGCTCCGTTCACAGTAAACCACAATTGGCTCAAATTCCATAATGCTTAATTTCTTTCATTCATTTCTTTTCTTTCATGAGTGCAAGTGTCCATTAACAGGGAGGTTACTAAGACCCTGACTCAAATGGCAAACTTCATTTGCACTTACGGTCTTGTGAACTTACTTACAATGGCAGCCGTGTGCGCGTGATCGTGAAGTCCACGAGACCATAGGGTGTCCCGTTTGTCATTTTAGGTTTCAGAAGGGTGCTCGTGAGCTCGTCCTTTGTGGTCGATATGCGCCCTCGATGCGCAGTTTTGCAGAGCCCGCAGTGAAGCGAGCTCCACAGCAGACTTCTTCCCGAAAGTCAAAGCGGCATTACTGTCGTAAGAGTGTTTAGGGAGTCATTTTGAGACAGGGCCTAAGATAAAGTATGTAGTATTCAGCTGGTCATGTGATCTCAACATGTCAACCCACTTACTGTAAGATAAAACATCTTTATTAGTCGTGTTATGACTACTAATGTGGCCTTACATCATTTTTAAAAAATGTTTTAAACTTTTTTAATAAGGTTCAAATTACCAAGTATGTAATTTAAGACAGCTTGCTAATGCTTACAGAAACCGAGGGAAGATGACCTGAGTATGATTGAAAGATAAAGCGTTATGTGATTACAACAGGCTCATTTTTTTCTGTGAACTTGATGTTTCCTCCTAAAAGTGCATGTGCAAATGTTTTTTTTATTTTTATTTAATTAATCTTGTTTTAGTGACGTTTACATAAGTTTTACTGGAAAACAGGACAAAAATACTGATTATCTGCCTGGGGGAATAAAAAAAAAAAAAAAGTCTACACTGATTTGCAGATCTTAGTTGATTTAAGATCACCTTAGCTGATTTAAGCTCTAAAACCAGTCAACAGAGCTTGGAGAACAGCTAAGACCAGGAAATCAGGTTTGGTGGGTTAAAATAATTGTTTTGCGGTGTTCAATGAAAATGCTGTCTGTAAATCGCTGGTCGGTGTATGTGCTCTTCCACATCTGGGTGTTTTTCTTCTACCATTGTGAATGCGCACATCTCGAGAGGTTTGTGCATCTCTGTGCATTTTGAACTAGCTACTGCATGCTAGCTTTTAGCATTTTCTCAGAGTGGGGCTCTCACTTGGATTAAGGACAAAAGGAAAGGCACTCTATCATTCCAGCTAATGGCATAGAGTACAGAGAGAAGGAGAACACTGCCAAACTGTGGCCCAGACCGGGAGAGACAAGTGACATGCAAGGAGGAGAGGGTGTTAGAGCGATGGGAAGAGACTGGGAAGGAGTGATTGCAAGGAGCGCAATGATGAAGAGAGGAAGGGAGACGGAACATTTGCAAGGACAAATGTGTGTAGTGTGCTGCAGTTATCAGGATCGAATACTAAGCAGAAAAAAATGCTGTGCTACTTATTTCCTCTGTTTCACCTCGATGGAGCGAGTGTGTGTGTGTAAGCGAGTGAAAGAGTGTGTGGTTTTTGTTTATGTCAGGGAGTTAGATGGTTTTTGCATGCGTGTTTGTCAATACTTCAAATGTGTGGTACATGAGCAATTTTGGACAAAGAGTTAGACAATTTGCCGGTTCAATAGTTTATGCTAAACACAAGTTAACAAAGACAATAAAGCAATATAGTAGCTTATATAATAAATGTCTATAGATGTACTATTTAATTTTATAAACAATATAATAATATTAAATATATTTAATTTTATTAGTACTATTATTGTGCAGACATTACACACTTTAAGAAGTGAAATAATCATAATGAATATTAAGACTATAATACAATACATTATTCAAATGATTTATTTCTTATTATTGATTTGCTTTCATTTTTGTGTGCAGAAATTACACAATTTATTTTGAACACACAAACCTATCATGGGATCTTATTTTTATTGAGAATAATCATATAAATATATTTATATATTCATTGAATGAACAGGCTGTAGAAATTCTCTTCTTTACGTCTTTGTTGTAGCCTTATCATTTCCAAAGGGTCCTGGGAAATGTAAATGTGGAAATGAGAAAGAGGACGATACAATCTGGTGGAAGTGTGAGTCACTGTCTTGTCCTCCATTAGGCCGAGACCCTCTGTTTTTATCAATGAGAACCAATGCGTCATTCCCATCCCAACACACACAAACACACACACACACACACACACACACACACACACACACACACACACACACAAAAACTCAATAGTAGATTTTCTCTCTTTCACTCTCTCTATGTCTATATCCCCGAGCTACTTCGATCACATCAACTACTGTTATGCAATATACTCATCTTCAGTCTCAAAGGTTCATCTTTTACTCTCCCTGAGCTGTCAATCACCACACCACAATCCACACTCGCACCACAGACATGAGGATGTTTACTCGCTCATAAGCAGGCTATACTGCACTAGTGCTACTCTTTTGTACAAACGGTTAGATGTTGGAGAAGATGCCCTTTGGAACATCTCAAATCATGCTGGAGAACACGAGAACATCAGGTTTTACTCAAACTTGTGGAGTTCAAGCAGCTCAACTACTGCCATCATTGAAGCAAAAAGGACAGCCTAAACATGTTATTCTGATAATACAATTTGCAAATTTAGTGTTAATGTAAAATGCATTTCCAGTAGTTCTCTCAGACTGTAGGAAAGAAGTAATCAGATGGATTGTTTGAGTATGTCTGTGTTTGTAAGAGCCGCTGTGTCTGCTGCTTTTCTTCTGCTCTGATTTGAGAGGGTTCATTCCGTCCTGTAATTAATCTGTTAAAGTGCTGCTGAGCTGTGTGTGTGTGTGTTTGTGTGTGAGAGAGAGAGAGAGAGAGAGAGAGAGAGAGAGAGAGAGAGAGAGAGAGAGAGAAATCTCTGCTAGAGCGGCACAACTGACCACTGCCTGTGAGTGAGTGTGTATGTGTAAGACATAATAACATCTGGATGTATTGTTGCTCTGCTGAATGAAGCATGTTTGCTATGATACATATTGATTGATGTATCGAGAGTGTTGAATTATAGGGATTGGTGTTGAAATGAATATCAAATTGGTTTTGCACCATAAACACTTTGAAGATCAATTCAGTGTTTGCTTTAAATCATTACAAGAAGAAATCAGCCTGTGAATGTAAAGGTATGTACAACATAAGTATTAGTACTACTATATTAATAAAGTTGCAAAAAACGGCCAAAACATTACCAATGATTGACAATTATTATGTTCACATTTTCTTGTTTTTTTCTTGTTTATCTGCAGCAAGTGTGCACTTTGAGTGAAAGGCTTATGTTCTGGCCATAGTTTGTTTGTTTTTCTCTTCACTTGGACAATGGGCTCCCCTTTATCCTTCATTTATTCCAAATTATATATACTTACTAGGTCACAGTGAGCGGCCATTAACGTTTTGTTAAATTTACTTTAGCCTCTGCCCTCATTATTTGTGTCCATGTGGTGGGTATATCAGGAGGATCCAGAGCACACACGCCGCATGACCATAGGGCTTGAGTCTGCTTTTGTCTGTAACAGGATTCCTGGAGATCTGGACTAGCGCTCAGGCGTCCTACACTAGTAGTTAGGTGCGGTTTATAAGTCTAGGTGTTCAAAAGCACTGTACTCTTCTTGATTCTGTTAACACTTTTTTTATTTTGCCAGAGATAGTAGAGAGCGCAGGAAGTTCTTGTTGAAAAAAAGAGGAATAAAAAAAGAAAATCAGTGTATCTCCTGCAGATATATGACGCTTGATTTAGTTGATTTTTCACAAGCAATCACATTTTGCTTGATGTTTCTGAGTAAAAGTACTATGAACACCTACTGTAACTTGTAGTTTGACTTACAAGTCAGACATAAGATCAGAGTTATTTTTGTATTATTTATATATTATTGTAGTATTTATTCAAATTTTTAGTTTGTTGCTTTTGTCATTTTTATTAGTTATATATATATATATATATATATATATATATATATATATATATATATATATATATATTAGGCATGTGCCGGTATCAAATTTTCATGCTGCGATTAATTGATTGAGCTTTTATCACGGTATACGGTATTATCACGATATTTTAATTGCACAAGAGAAACAGACGGATTGGGGGTATCTAAAAAAAACTTGCATCACAATGTGTAATTGTGATTGTCAAAACATTAATTTTATTTTTTAGTGACAACATGTTATAATGTTTACATGGTACAGTTACTGAGGCTACTGTTTGTATTATTGCTTAACACAATTTTCATGATTTCAATTAAATTCTTGGATTTAATTTCAATCTTGATTCAATATTGACTCATTTGGATAAATATTAGGTAGGCTACAGTAGATAGCCTGCATTTAATTTTTTCTCAAGAAAAAATATATCTCACATAATGCTGTAAACATACAGAGAGAAATTAAATATAATACATACAATATAAATATAATAATAATATAAATATAAAAATGTAATATGCCGTAATTTTCATTATAATAACAATTATATAATGACAAGTAAACATATATTAAAATATGTAATATAGTGCACATATTTAGCAAAATACTCCTCTCTATAGCTATTTTCTTATAGTCAACATTAAATGGCTTTCCTGAGGTAAATATAACGTTCTGTGACATAATTGTTCTCCTGCAGTGTTATTGACCTCTTTCCGTGGTTGAAAAACACTGATTGATCGAAAGTACGTATACCTTTCGGTGGGTTGTACTGTATCTTTAATAAAAAGTAACAGATGATCTGTTTACTACTTGAACTGAGGCGCGCGATCTGTCACGTCATTTACAAGCACCAAAACAGTATTTATTGTCTGAATTTCGTTATAAAACCTGAGAGCTGATATTTTTTTCATATCAAAAGTAACCTGCTCTGTCTAGTCTGTCGGTGTCAGTGTCCTCTTTGCTCCGCGATTTTTCTCTGCGTGAGAAAATGGATGTGTGGCGCGAGACCGTGTAAAAGTGTCAATTGCGTGAGTCTCAAGCTGCTGAATGCGTGAGAGTTGGCAGCCATGCGGGGGATAAATAGTCGGCAGCGTTCCTCCTTCCGCCGTGCTTCTTCTCCATGTGAGGATTGTTTACATTAGACTAGAGTGCACACTGCATTCACACAGTGCTTATACATGTGATGTGGGGATTGTTTACATCAAAGTGCGCACGTGTTTTGCGCAGCATATACGCATTGTTTTTTTAAGCGGTTGATGGAAAATAAGCTGATGCGCGTTCTAAAAATCTAAATTCGGATCTATTATTTTTCGCGGTATTTCGAAGTCCCCGCGATAACAATATCGTGCATATTCATTACCGCGATTTATCGCATTACCGAATACCGGCACATGTCTAATATATATATATATATATATATATATATATATATATATAGTATGTTTTAGTTAACAAAAACAACACTGAATGAGACTTGATTTGAACTTTGATTGGGCGATCAGAAACTAAAACTTTATGCTGTTCCTGGTACATGTATATTCTTCATCTTGATTGGGGGACGGAGGGGGGTGACTCTGGGACGCCAGAGTCACTGTCGAGCCCTCTTGAGGTGTTGTGGGCTAGTCGACGAAACACTGAGAACAGAAGGTGCCCACTTGAAGACCCTAGAGATGTCCCCTACTCAGCTCAATCCAGAGGGTTGTTATGGGGGGACCGCACTGTGGTTGCAGCCGTTGTGTGTGCTGACGCGTGTTAACACTAGACAGGAGGAGATTTACATCACCATATGGAAAGAAGCGTAAATGGATGGAGAAGCATAGGTTACTGTAAAACAATGTCTTAGTTGGTGCTTATCTTGGCAAAAGCCGAGTAAAAATCAGCATGAAGTTTTAACATCTACTCTCGTGTAAAGGAAATCAGAAGAATCACAATGTTAGAAACACATTATGGAAATGTATTTTTAATATGCTAATCAGACAAACCTTGACCGACCCCCCCCCCCCCATTTTACACCATAAAGCCCAAATTCACACTCACGAACAGTCACCAGATTACATTTACAGTACGTCATTTCTCAAACATTTCACGACCGACGAATGCCTTTTGAACATTTTCAATCGGCGAAAACAAGTGCAAACAGACGCTGACAGGGGTAACAAACTGATCCGACAAAACCCGACAAAGTGTCTGTTGCAGTCGGTCAGCATTTGTTGGTGCATTAGCCTTAAGTGGACCTTAGGCGAAAAATAACAAAAGAAATACATTTTTAAGACCCCTCAAAATGTGAAAGGATTGCTGAAAGATAGATGTATTTAGGCAACAACTACTTTTTCCCTCGCTCTCTTTCAAACATATTTCTCTCACTCTTTCTCTTTCTCTGGGTGGTGGAGGTACCAGATGCTGATCCATTGGGGTTCCAGGGCTCTGGCCTTCTCCCCACCCTGGTGTCCTGCCAGATCTCGAGAGAGAGGGACATGGAGATGGGTTGAGGGTGGAGCACAGCTTGTCCTGCTCTCTTCCCAGATGGCTGTTGCGGCAGATCTCCCTCTCTCTCTCTCACCGTCTCACTTATTTTGTTCAATTCATCTACTGTTTTTTTCTCATTCAGTCACATTATGCTTCTAATCAAACACTATCACACATGCATGCACTCCCGCACAGCCTCGTTCATGTAAGCTCAGCAGTTCAGCTGACAGCAGATCAATATGAAAAGTGTTATGAGAATCACATCACACACATACACCTCAGAGCAATAGGTGATCCTGCTTGTTTTATGCAAATAAGAGATGTTTAATAGTCTTTAATTTTACATCTACTTCTGAATTTCAGTCAGATAAAGCTTACTGCACTGTAAAAAGTGAATGTGGGTTAAGATATTTCTCTACCTGGTCTGACTTTTAAAAATTGTTTAAAGATGTAACCTAAGGCAAATAATTTGATTAAGTCTTATTAAATATTGAAATTATTTAGATGTTACCACATGTGTGTGTGTTTTTAAATATAATTTGGCAAAACATTTTAGGTAAATGCACTTTACAATAAGGGTCTATACATTAAAATTATTTAATGCATAGGTCTAACAAACTTACGATGAACGGGGGAAGTGGCATGTTTGGTCCACAACACATTATTAAGTTGTGAAAACATAATATATGTCATATATATATACTGTGCACTGTGCAGCATATTTTTTTTTATAATATATTATATTATATTCATTATATTGAAGCTACACCATATTACTTTTTTAATAAAAAATAATAAAATGTTAATGAGAGAGTGCAAATACAAAATACATCTTCAAAACCATGTTTTTACTTCACCCAAATACGTAATATAATTAATAAATATAATACATTTATATTTTAGAGCTGTTGGGACGAATTTAGCTGAAAACGTATGTCCTTATGTCATTCACAGAGAAAAGTATCTCTAGTAGTGGGAATCACGAAGATGAAAGTGGTTTACAGTTATATCTATCTATTTATCTATCTTTCTGTCTCTCATAAAATGTCACCTTGATGTAGCCATAAGATCTCATGGTTAGGTAAAGCAACATATACAGAATGAATCGACAAGTTACAGTACAGCGCCTGCCAGTGATTTCCCTAAATGCTCTTTCTCATCCCTCCCGTTGTAGCTGTTATATCGTCGTGCCGTGTAGGTGTGTGTGAGACGGTGCTCCCAGCATCCCTGCACCAGAGCCTCTTGCTGACGATATCAGGGGGATCTTAGCTTGGCAGCCTAATGCTATACGGTCTTGGCTCTGTGCTGCAGGAAAGAGGAGAAGGATCTGGCAGGTGTCCGTGTCATTTTTACAAAGCTCCGCACCAGCCACTGCACAGAATCCCCAACCAATCAATGCTCGGCACACAGAGCTGCTCCTTACACAGCAGAACGAGCCGCCACTCGCTTCTCCCCCTCCTCCCGTATCGCCGTTCCCTCCTCTGCGTTTCACATCCCTCCGTCTCCCCCTCTACATTCATTTGATGTCTTTTCATCAGCCGTGTGCTCTTCTGTTGTTTCCCTCATCACACCCGCTTACCCCTTTATGCATCTCCACACACACTCAAAGTGGGTTTGATGCCGGTTATAGGTTGTTTTTGCATTATGGATGGGTTCTCTTTAGAAAAAGACCGTTTCAGCATCCCACTCTCCCATCTCTTTTACTTTCTCCCACCCATTTCTCTTCTCGTGCCCCTCCTCCATCTGTTTTCCACCTTGGGTATCCGTTGGTTCATGTCGTTATGGTGCAGTAAGGCAAAAAACGGAGAGGGCTTTAGGCGATACATTACTGTGACGCTCCAGAACTCTTCCCCCTCCCTCTGTACCTTTCCCTTTCCGTCTCGCTAACATGCTTGCTTAGCAGATTACATTAGTGGCCAAGTATGATATTTTTTCCGGTAAGTCCCTGTGTGTCCTCTGGTATGCGTATAGCAGAAGGCTGCATATTTTTGACATATGAAATGAGATGCTTTTAGTCGATGGATTTATCAATTGATTTATAATGAAATCCTCTCCACCACTCTTTGTTTTTCATTTAAATTATCCTATTGATTTTTTTTTGTGCTGATTCAGTACAGTGATCAGCCGCAAGCACTGAGTGGTACCAATTACACTCCCGAGAGGTGTGTGTGTGTGTGTGTGTGTGTGTGTGTGTGTGTGTGTGTGTGTGTGTGTGTGTGTGTGTGTGTGTGTGTGTGTGTGTGTGTGTGTGTGTGTGTGTGTGTGTGTGTGTGTGTGTGTGTAAGATGTGCATGCGCTTGATCAGATCAGAGATTCTCAACTGGTTTTGCTTAAGGATCCAGATTTTATATTGGATGAGCCAACACAATACCAAAAGTGTTTATTGCACTTCTATTGCGTTTACAACCATGTATCATTTGAGCCATAGCCTTGTGGGCACTGCTCTGACATATAGCGCTTCAGATGACCCGAGTTCGAGTACCGGCTTGATCCGGTGCCCCCCACTTTCACTTCCTGTCTCTCCTTGACTGTCCTGTCCAAAAAAGACAAAAATGCCCGAAATATAACTTATCATGTACCGATAAATAAAACTCATGTACCAAAATGTATTGCTGTATTGCAAAATGTATTGCTGTATTGCATAATATGTATAACAACATGACTTAAAGTTATAGTTTACCCAAAAAGGATATTTCTGTCATTATTTACTCACCCTACAGTTGTTCTAAACCTGCATGACTTTCCTTTTTCTGCTGAACACAAAAAAGATATTTTGAAGAATGTCTGTAACCAAACAGTTGATGGTCCCCATTGACTTCCATAGTATTTTTTCCAACATACTATGGAAGTCAATGTGGTCCATCAACTGTTTGGTTACCCATATTCTTTCAGTGTTCAACAGAAGAAACAAACTCCTAGAGGTTTGGAACAACTTGAGGGTGAGTAAATGATGAAAGAATTTTTGGGTGAACTATCCTTTAAGGTGTGATCATATTAGCAATATTTTGTGGGGAAAAAAAGTCCATTGTCAATAGAATTACGTTTCGCATTTAGCAGGAGCTTTTATCTAAAGCAACTTACAATAGAAGAACAAAAGCAAGTTGTGACAGAGCCAATGATATTCGTAATATACAATGGCAGGTTTATTAGACAAAGCAAGTAATAGTGCAGCGATCACATAGAAGTCACTTTCAAACCAAGCTTTCTGTTGGTCTTTGCAACAAATTTGCATGATTTTTTTTTAACCTGATGCGAAATCTTTCGGCCTCGTGCAAAATTCCAGATTCCTATTAAAATAACTGGATTTCGCATGTAAAATTTCACAGAGCAGTGGTAGATGTGACTGTACCTTTAGGCTAAATAGAAAAATTGAACAAAAGCAGAAGTGTGATTTACCAGCCATGGAATAAATACTAAGATAATCACTGTGTTTGCTTAATGAAGTGACAGATTTTTATTTTTTAATTGGGTTGACATCAACAACAAAAGATATAAATAATTTTCTCCTTTTTTGAAAAGTTTACAAGCCTGTTTTTACTATCCAAACTATGCACAATTACTGTAACGGTGCAGCAAGGAAGAAGCGGAGAGATAATCCAAATGCAAGCACTTTAATAAAATGAACAGGTACTCCAATGGACTCAGGACAGGAACACGGAACAGGAACACAGAACAGCTACCAGCAACATCAAAACAACGACCGACAAACAACATCTCAGGCACAGGGGTTTAAATACACAGGCAAACAAGCTAAACAAGATAACAAGGGGGCGTGGCTAATTAGAAACACCTGGAGAGACTGATAAACAAGAAAAACTACAAAGGACTACAAAACATAGCACAGAACAGGAATAAACAAAAGTCCAACAAGACAAGGAAAACATAAGACAGGAATCGTGACATAGCCCCCCACTTAAGGAGCGGATTCCAGACGCTCCTCATGAACAGTCCATGAGGGAGGTGGAGCAGAGGCGGACCCAGGGGTGGGATGGAGGGCCAGGCCCATGGAGCGGAAGAGGACCTGGAGACTGCGGCAGGACGGAAGGCCAGGATGGAGCAGGATGTGCAGGCGACCAGGGCGGAGCAGGCAGTTCAGGTGGCCAGGGCGAAGCAGACAACCCATCGGGCGGCCAGGGCGAAGCAGACGACCCATCGGGTGGCCAGGGCGAAGCAGACGACCCATCGGGCGGCCAGGGCGAAGCAGACGAACCATCGGGCGGCCAAGGCGAAGCAGACGACCCATCAGGCGGCCAGGGTGGTGAAGACCCCTCGGGCGACCAGGGCGGTGAAGACCCCTCGGGCGGCCAGGGCGGTGAAGACCCTTCGGGTGGCCAGGGCGGTGAAGACCAGGGCGAAGACGACCACTCGGGCGGCCAGGGCGGAGACGACCCCTCGGGCGGCCAGGGCGGTGAAGACCCTTCCGGTGGCCATGGCGGTGAGGATCTTTCCGGTGGCCGTGGGCCCCTAAGTTGCCACGGCGAGGACCTACTGCCCCCCCAAAAAAAATTCTTAAGGGTAGTTACGGGGTCATAGGCAGGAGCAGTCACCGGCTCAGGAACAGACACTGGCTCAGGCTCAGGAACAGACACCAAAACTGTAACAGCCACAAGAACATACACAAACACAGAAACAAACACTGGCTCTGGCGCTGGAACAGGTACTAGCTCTGGAACAGACATTGGCTCCAGCTCTGGAACAGGCACTGGCTCTGCCTCCGGCTCTGGAACAGGCATTGGCTCTGCCTCCGGCTCTGGAACAGGAGACACTGGCTCCGGCTCTGGGACAGGAGACACTGGCTCCGGCTCTGGGACAGGAGACACTGGCTCCGGCTCTGGGACAGGAGACACAGACATGTCCAGGATCCGAACCAGACACTCAAGATTGTCCAGGTCCATGAAGGCAGACGGAACGTGAACAGTCTCTGACTGGGCAGACGGGACGTGAACAGTCTCTCGCTGGGCAGACGTGACATGAACAGTCTCTCGCTGGGCAGACGTGACGTGAACAGTCTCTCGCTGGGCAGACGTGACGTGAACAGTCTCTCGTTGGGCAGACGTGACGTGAACAGTCTCTCGCTGGGCAGACGGGACGTGTACAGTCTCTCGCTGGGCAGACATTATGTGAACACTCTCTCGCTGGGCGACGTGACGTGAACAGTCTCTCGCTGGGCAGACGTGACGTGAACAGTCTCTCGCTGGGCAGACGTGACGTGAACAGTCTCTCGCTGGGCAGACGTGACGTGAACAGTCTCTCGCTGGGCAGACGTGATGTGAACAGTCTCTCGCTGGGCAGACGTGACGTGAACAGTCTCTCGCTGGGCAGACGTGACGTGAACAGTCTCTCGCTGGGTAGACGTGACGTGAACAGTCTCTCGCTGGGCAGACGTGACGTGAACAGTCTCTGGACTGGACGGGACCAGCGGCGAGGGCTCTGGACTGACAGGAAGTACAGGACGGACTTCCAGGCATTGCGGGACGCGGGAAGTCCTCTTCCTCCTCCGTCTCCGAGAGCGAGAGGGCGCTGGGCTGGACGGGACCAGCGGTGAGGGCGCTGGGCTGGACGGGACCAGCGGTGAGGGCGATTGGCTGGACGGGACCAGCGTTGAGGGCGCTGGGCTGGACGGGACCAGCGGTGAAGGCTCTGTGCTGGACGGGACCAGGGGTGAAGGCTCTGGGCTGGACGGGACCAGCGGTGAAGGCTCTGTGCTGTGCCAAATATATGCTGTAATGTTTACTCAGTGAAGGGTATGTTAGAATAAGAATATAAATAGACAAATATATTTTTACAATTTTACAAATGTTGACATGTTTTGATTGCCATACATATTTATTCTAATATAAACAATTTAATGCATTAAATTTCATTTTGAGGTACTGATATAATTTCATATCTGGAAATATATTCACCTTTACCTGTTACCTATTTGAGGTCTAAGTTTTTTCCCACCTTGCTATGGGAATGTGGCACAACCGTTGGCGTTGTTGTATCTGCCAGCGGCACAGTGTTGTGATGTTGGCGGACATGACCCTGCGTGACAGAGGTGACTGTTTGTCTGTGTTCTCTCACTGTGTTCTGTGCTCCGTAATGATTCCTAATATGTCTTCACCTGCGTGTATTCTTTTTTTTTTTTCTTAAGTGATTCACAACATTCTTGTCCGTATGTGCAGTTGCATCAGGCAAATGCTGCAGTGCTCTGGCATATAGCAGATTAGGTTAGCGCAGGATTTCTCTCTTTCTTTCTCTCGCTCTCTCTCTCACACACACACGGCGCTGCTGGATATGAATAGAACAGACCTGGGGTGCAGGGAGCAACACCGGGCAGAAACATGAGTGCTGTATGGGGAGAACAGCAGGGCCTCAGTTTTCGGAGACCTGCATTTCCACTTCTGACATAAAGAGGGCGCTTTTTAAATGAACCTCATAAATACCCTCTGCATCCCCAGTATCTAGTTCCACTCCATCTCTCTCTCTCTCTCTCTCTCTCTCTATATATATATATATATATATATATATATATATATATATATATCTTCCTCTCTATCTCTCTGATACTCTTATATCTCTGCAGTGGATGCAGAATTTGTGGCTTGCAGCAACATGTACACACAGTTCCCAAATGCGGAAACAGACAACTGCTGTGTGACCTGAGGGTTTTCCACACCATTACACACTGCGATTATATTCACACTTACATGCTATTTACTGTATGGTGTGCAGGAAAAAACTGATTAACCCAAAAAGATGTTTGAGATAATAAAAGCAATTTACTGATTGAAAAAACATAAATTAAGCTCTTTAAGAAAATTCAAGTAAAGGATTTCTTTAAATGTAACATATCTGCTTTTGTATACTAATCATTTTGAATGCTACAGTTTAATGAATAAAGCCTATCCTTAGTCTTATATTTCATATCCATACAAGGTGTCGAATTAATTTAAAAATCTATATAGTTGAACGTTTCTTTCAGAGCTTGAATGAGTCGAATGTAATTCAATAAGAGTTAAAGGGTTAGTTCACCCAAAAATGAAAATGATGTCATTAATGACTCACCCTCATGTCGCTTCAAGCCCGTAAGACCTCCGTTCATCTTCAGAATACAGTTTAAGATATTTTAGATTTAGTCCGAGAGCTTTCTGTCCCTCCATTGAAAATGTATGAACGGTATACTGTCCTTGTCCAGAAAGGAAATAAAGACATCATCAAAGTAGTCCATGTGACATCAGTGGGTTAGTTAGAATGTTTTGAAGCATCGGAAATACATTTTGGTCCAAAATAACCAAAACTACGACTTTCTTCAGCATTGTATTGTCTTCCGGTTCTGTTGGGGATCCGCGTTCAAGAGTCCGCAGTGACGCTGATGACGTAAGACGCAGCTGACGTGTATCTGGTGCGTCCGTGTATTCGGGTTCAAATAAATATGGCTGGGCAAAAAAATGCAAGTCTTCCTCTGTGTGGAAATCCTTAGACATGTTTGTGAATTTCTGTGTAAAATAAAACATGTTTCATCAGGCTACTCTCATGACTGGAATACCTAATTTTATAAATTTTTCAAAATCATTCCTTCAAGGTAAAAATTTTTAATAAGTTTTCCTTTAAGCAATCACTGTACAGAATTGCTTATTTCTGAAAAATACACAATTGGACTTGCATCCATGCATTAAACCTAAAATAGCAATAGTGCCTGAAAATGTAACAATGGCATTGTTTTTATGGCTGCTAGAGCATTCCTTTGCATACAGCGTAAAGAAAGAGCAGGTGAGCTGAGCTGACTCATTAGTGGTGTACATTTGAGATCTGAATGCTGGTTTTTATGAAGGCAGGGTTTTTCTGCACATTCTCCTTTCTGAATTAACATTCTTATGATCTGATATATTCCTGATGAATTCTGATCTACTCTCTTCCTGTCCAGCTTTTGCTAGTTTCTTTCCCTCACATTCTTTCTTTTTCTTTTCATGTCTCAGTATCACCATCTCTATAGTTAGGTCAAGTATGCATCACTGGGCTCTGATTAGTATAGACCTGTCTGTAGGGCTTTATACATCTCAGTTAATTGATGCTAATAGTCTGTTGTAATCTTCTGTCGGAAATGCTGTTTCTCCTTCCCTTAATCCTACTGTACTTCTCTCGACTTTTCCATCATGCTTGCACTTTCCTTTTCCAATTTTTGTTAATTCTCTTAAATCTTTCACTGACAAACACACTTTGCACCTTTCTTTGTATTTTTCTCCATTTTGTCTAGAGTCACTTCTTAGACATTACCATCTCAGATTATAGTATTTTTTGTCTTACATATACTGTACCATATTTTGAGGCAAGAGACATGTACCGTAATTTGGTGTTTCTTCAACTATTGGCAGTTTTGGCCTTCTGGACTTGAATATTATTGTTAACTATAACATTTTAATATACATTTTGTGGTGGTGGGAAAGTTTTATTTCATACATAATTTTATACATAAAATTTTATGTATCCATAGACGTAATGAATCACTACTTTCACACGTTTTGCGTAATTTAACACTGACAGTGTGACTAGAAATGATAAATAGATTTTTTATTTTTTATTGTTCTCCAGCCTTAATTTGTCTTTATTTTTGTCATATTTCATCTCAAGCTGTTATTCACTTACATTGTTGTTTTCTGGGTGAGTGAGGATTCTAAACTAACTTCTAAAGAAAACTTTATTGGGTTACAAATTTGTTGGCCATGATACAATTGATGCCAGAACTGAGAAACAGGTTTATTTATTCTACTCTTTGTTGAGCTTTTAATGGTTTTGAAAATGTAACTTATATTTTTTACTCTGCTTTACGGAGCGGGTAAAAAAAAACGATGCAAAAAAACCCATTCAAGTAAAAAATAATGCTTTAGACAACAAAAAGAAAAGAAAACACCATTTGTGAAAATTATGCTGAGTGGTCTTTTGTTTATGAGGTCAAGCTTTTGACTAATGCTAAGTGTGTTTTGTCAGACATGACCTATTTACACTTGTATTCATTATTCATGATGAAAGAAGACAGAAACAGAGGGATGGACAGAGAAGAGAGATAAATAGAACAATGAGAATATGACGGCAAGATTAAGGGAAAGTGGGAGTCCTGCAAACTATGATGTGCGTAAGTGTGGTCTGTAATATTTGTGGTGTACTGCACAGTGCTAATAAAAATTAGGTCGCTTCATGTCAAATGAAAGATGTGGATAGAGGAGAAAACAGAGACACGAAGAAGGAGGGTGAAGAGGATGAGGATACAGAAATGGCTGGAATATAAAGGAGGGATTTTCTCCCGGTAGATTAGAAAATATCAGAACTTTTTGTAGATGTAGTGGAGGGATGTGATAGATGGCAAAGAGTTCTGGTTCTTTAAACTATGACATCTGCCTCCTCTATTGTATCCACTTCCCATCTCCTCTCCAGTCATCTGCTCTTTAAACTTGCGCGCCTGCGGCCAGATTGCTCCTTTTACTAGAGACTCTGCCTTCTGTTTCCAATTCTCCAGACAAATCTAGACTTCTATTTTTAGCCCAGAGCCTATGTATATTCATAAACACCAACTGTAGATGATTTATTAATGATCGAAAAAAATATTCAGCTGTGGTTTTAGCTTTGCATACCATGGACATTTCCTATTCCAATTCCCAGTTACTGGCTAAGACAAGATGGTAAATGCTGTACTGCAGTGTTTGATATACAGTGTTGTCCAAAAGTCTGAAAACACATTAAAAAATATGGGATTTAAAATTTACATTTGTGAAAAAAAAACTGAAAGCTTTGGTATTTAGAAAAGTTTAGAACAAAGAAAAATGATCGTGTTAGTGTAACAGTTGTGATTCTCAAGCTGTCCTAGTTAACAGCTATACATTATTCAACCCATTTGGTATGAAGAGATTAGCAATGTGAGGACACTTTTGTATTCTCGCGGTAGCCGCGAATATCACTGGGAACCACATTAACCATTGTGACTGTGGCTAAAGTAAATAGAAATGATAGTGACGTCCATAGCCAGGGAAGTAGCAGACATTTTAAAAGTGAGGGGGACACAGCTGTCAGTCAGCGTAACCATCAAGCGACCAAATAAACAATACAGTATGTACATTCATAAATCAGGTGAAGAAAACCTCCCCATGGAAAAAGGGCTTAATTTGAAAGTTTTAAGAGAGAAAATGTCAGCTATTTAAGAACTATTAAACATTGAACAATTAATGAAATGTTGTCTAACAGTAGCATTCATGTAAAATACTACAGAAATTGAATAAAGTAATCAAAAGTAAAAATGCATAGTATTCACTGTATGAATGAAATATAGATTGATCCTTTTTAACGCTACAGAAAAAGCCTTTCAGACAGGAACAGTGAGTGATTTTCAGGTATATTAGGTTGTTGTCACTTTAAGGCCTAATGCACTGATCCAATATATTGATGCTCATCAGATTTGTTCCCAGTCCCAACTATTTACATTCACTTAAAGGGTTAGTTCAACCTAAAAAAAAAATGTTTTTAACATTAATAATTCACCCTCATGTCGTTCCAAACCCGTAAGACTTTAGTTCATCTTCGAACGCAAATGATGTCCCTTGATGATGAACATTTCTGTCCCTTTATTGATATGCAACTACCACTTTGACGCTTCAAAAAGTTCATAAAGAGATTGTAAAACTAATCCATATGAATCAAGCGGTTTAGTCCAAATTTTCTGAAGAGACTTGATCACTTTATATGATTAACAGATTCATAGACAAGCACACTCCTCGCTTTATTTAATCAATCATGCATTTATCTTTATCAATCTAACATTTCAATAACTTTAAGCACTACTCTGTTGGAGATAAGAAAGCCTGCCATCTGCATTTTTGTATCCCTGCCCACAGACAATCGGATCGATAGAGGGTTATTAACAAAACAGTTATTGTAAGGGTAGGTTTATCACTAAAAATTGTATCGTACTAAGAGAGGCTGCTCACTGCAGTTAAAGGGATAGTTCACCCAAAAATGAAAATTCTGTCAGTATTTACTCACCCTCATGTTGTTCCAACCCCGTAAGACCTTCGTTCATCTTCGGAACACGAATTAAGATATTTTTGATGAAATCTGAGAGCTGGATCACTCCTCCATACTCCTCCATCGGCTTCTTCAGGGATTGAACTTGCCGGCCCCGAAAAGTTATTAAAGACATCGTTAAAATAGTCCAAGTGACTACAGTGGCTCAATCTTAAGTTTATCAAACGACGAGAATACTTTTTGTGTGCAAAAAAACCTAAAATAACGACTTCTCTGTGGGCCCCTAGTCAGTTCACTAGTTTTACAGCGTAAGCTTCTGTTGTTGTACGTCACACGCATGACACACATGACCAGCGTCGGCCAATAGTGAGCCTACGTGTGACGTAGCTCTACGCCATCACACTACGTTAACTGACTAGAGGCGACTAGAGAGAAGAAAATGAATAGTTGAAATAAAGTCGTTATTTTTGTTTGTTTTTGCGCACAAAAAGTATTCTCGTCACTTGATAAACTTAAGATTGAGCCACTGTAGTCACTTGGACTATTTTAACAATGTCTTTTATAACTTATCGAGGCCGGCAAGTTCAATCCCTGAAGAAGCCTATGGACTAGTATGGAGTGATCCAGCTCTCAGATTTCATCAAAAATATCTTAATTCGTGTTTCGAAGATGAACGAAGGTCTTACGAGGTTGGAACAACATGAGGGTGAGTAAATACTGACAGAATTTTCATTTTTGGGTGAACTATTCCTTTAATGGCTGGAGCTTGACATCTAGCTCCCCCTTGCTGGATGTAATGTGTTGAGCTAGACAGTTCAACCGCACCCTAACCCTATCGGTAAACATAACTCCACCCATTAGGTCCAGAGAGGTGGAGCTGGACTAGGTCAAGATCAAACCATTACATCTAGAGAGGGGGAGCTGGATGTCATTTGGCTCTGCTAGTTTTATCACTAGTCTTTAAACAGCAGACATCCCAACCTGCAAGAAGTCATTTCAGGGAGGTATCTCTTTTTGTTGACAGGGGGTGGGGGGGATGAGTTTTCATAAAGGTTACATGCGCTTCAAGAGGCACACACGCACATTTGCACACACATGAAAGGTCTCTCGCTATCTCCTTCTCTGCCGAGCGCTCGCTACACGGTATGGAGATTGCGAGCTCTATATTCCGGGAGATTTTAACTAATTTGCGGGTATCAGGGAGCCGCTATCAATATGCGTGAGACTCCCGGAACTTCCGGGAGACTTGGGATGTCTGAAACTGCATTATGGTAAAAATGGAACACTGTTGCAACAGCTTTCTTACCTGTATGCGACCAATTTTTGCTTCTGGGGCTTGAGTGGAACTGACAAAACGCCAGTTTCTTTCAGTTTTTTCCTCTCCGTTTAGCCTAAAGCACTGTATTTGTGGCCATCCAGTTTGAAATGTTGACTAATAACACAGAGGTTTTTCTGATTTTTCATTGCAACGTTCTCTCCATATTTACAGTTCTTTGCAGCCCTTAGCCACTGCCTACAACGTGCTGGACCCTTCACTGGAAACTGAAAATATCTCACTCCAGCTAAACGTTTACTCTTGCACCCGGGAACAATACAAGTCAACACCATTATGAATAAAAGTTTACTAAGCAGTATTTCCTACTAAATCCAGGCGGTATGTCTCTGGTAAGTGTATCCAGAGCAGACCGGTGGGAGTGGTCTTGGACGGCAACATGCCCATTGTATTATGGGTATTGAAGTTTGCCTGCCTATTTCGGCAAAAGGGAAGACAACAGCGTTTTCACGTCTTTCTAATCTATAGGCAACAAAGTGCCCATTGAAAGCCATTTTGCCAGCTGTGAAGTACCCCTTTAACATCAAGATCATCCCTCGCTTTATTACAGACGCCTTTGACCGCGCCTCACATATGATCTTTTAATCTCTTACTTTTAAAGGGTAACTAAACCCCTGGTCAGTAGTGATGGCCGGTTCGTGAACGAATCGTTCTTTTGAACCGGTTCTTTTAAGTGAACCGGTCAAACCAGTACACTAAATCGGACTGAATCGTTCGCGCCTTGCGTCAGTGCTGATCCACAAGTTACTAAAGTTACTCACTTTCAGACATGCCTGACAGTCCCTCGGACTCGAAATAAACCTATATCCCGGAGTGTATTTTACTCCAGTAAATCCAACAGTTCACTGAACTGAGACGTGCTGAGGAGAGAAGTGATGAGCACGAGCAGCTGATACTGCACATGCGTGTACTACCGAACCGAACGCACAGGTACAGCGCCTGCAGTACGTTTTTCAAAATCGAATCACCAGCACACTCACTGACTGAACCGAAAACGGTTTCTTTCGGACGGGTCCGACATGCTGAGAACCGATGAGCTGGAGATACTGAGCATGCGTGTAATTATTATCCTCGGACGAAAAACATGCTAGGCTACTTTATTATTTTGTTGCAAACCAAAAAGGGTTACAAAATAAAAAATATTGGAAATGTTTATGACTTAATTATTATATTATCACTGTATGAGTTTTTGATACAACTGGTGGAGCGAAAGTATTAAATTGTTTATTTAAAAAAAAATAGGCTATATATATTGTCTTAAAAGACTGTGCATTGTTTTAGTTGAAGATGCTGTTGAAGGCTAAATGAAGAGTGTTTTATGATCTCAATAAGGGATTTTGGACAAAAAAAACTGCTGTTTTAACAGAAAGATGTATGGCGATTAATGAAATTCCTGTACTGTAATTATAGTTAATGACACATTCACAAATTTAGTTTGTATTAAATAAACTGTTTTAATAAAACTGTCAAAGTGTTTCAAACAATACACCATTAAAGTTTAACAAAGAAGAATTGTTGAAAACTAGTGCACTTGCACTGTATTTAACTCAGGCAATGCCTGTTATTATCTTGCAATATTGAACACAGATTTAATTAGGCTATCTAACGTTCAGAAATATGAATGTTGTTTATAAAGCATTACAGCAAAATAATTAACATGAATGCACAACTCCTACATTTTAAAGGTTTGAAACAATTAATATTTTGTAAAACTGTCAAACTAAACATATAGGTTATTTGTGTTAACATGAATGCATGATATTTTCAGGAACAGCTTATTTCTAAATAAGTTCATTAAAGTACAGCGAGAGCGGTTCAAAAGCATATGGAGCCGCCAGCTCTCTCTCGCACGCGCGCACGGTCAGCGCCGTTTTGCTACAGCGATTCTCAAGAATTGTTGCAGTTTCGAATCACCAGTACACTGATACGAAAACTGTTTCTTTCGGACACGTACGACATCTGAGAGAGAACCGATGATCCTCGCGCGATGAAAGAATTTACGTAATTACTTCACTTTAAATGACGTCATTACGTGATGACGTAAACGAACCGTTGAACGAGTTTTTTGAACCGATTCATTGAAACGAACTGTCCGAAAGAACCGGTTGGCGGATAAGAACCGAACTTCCCATCACTACTGGTCAGAGCCTGACTCCACCCACTGGCAATATTTGAAAAATGCTGGAAAAGCTGGCAGAGCCCAGCGGAGGGGGGCGTGCACCTGAGACGCATCTGTCTGTATGGAACTTGCCTACCTCACCAACAACCCCTTAACCCTTTCACACGTACGATCACACCGGTGTGATCAGTCTTGGCTGGTCCCTGGAGCGTACGATCACACCGGTGTGATTAGAACGGTCAGTGCATCACGTGATCAACTGCTAGATTAAAACTGCTTTCGCACGTTTGCTGGCGCTGAGCCAGAGAAGGACCCACTCAGTGCTGTCATATATCACAACTATTGAGTGTTTTCAACCACATAATGTTTATTTTAGGTTTCAGACATTTAAATACACACAAGTACTAGCAAAACAATGATTTTGAGTTTGTAAAATACACACTGATGTCTATGGAAGCGGCAATAATAATCCTTTACATTATAATAAGACGACACGTTTTATTCATATCAGATACACATTGTGTAAGTAGCTTTACATTTGCCCCTATTCTTCTCCCAGTTCACCGGCCACTTACTTTCATGTATTTCGTGAGAAGTGGAGGAATTGACGTGTAAATCCAACAGATCCGATTCTCTGAACTGTGAAACAAAGTAACATGGCGCCGCCCATCGCGCATACAGCTCAACTAATGCAATCGTTATAAAGGTGTTTAAACATCAAAACACTTCCACTTGCACATATTTGACAATCGGAATATCATTGTTTCATGCTATAGCTAATACATTTGTGAATATTTTTAATAAAAAAGGGAAAATTACATAAAAGTAGATCATCATTCATTCAGCGCTGTGTTGTGGTTGCGCTGTGTCACGTGACAAGCAATGACGCGTCACCACGGAAACATTAAAGTGACAAGTTCTAAATAACGGTCGCCTTGAAAAACTCACGCTGGGGGGTCAGTTATTTTACGTGTGAAAGGGTTTTAAGTCACGAACCACCCCAAACATCCAATAGGAAAATTCAACTTCTGTAGCCACCGTTCAACCTGAAGAGGGCAGCACTCAGACGTTTGTACACCATATATTGTAGAATTAAAACATTTTATACACAAATGTCAAAAAAGTTACTTGAATCAATGAACAGTACTAATAAAGCCCCATTCTTACAGATCATTAACTAAAAAAGTTGGTTTAGGGTTTAGTTACCCTTTAAACGATGCGTCAAGTCAAAAGAAGTTTAACTTATTTCAAGACTGTGCGTTTTTTGCTTCTTTTTTTAAAATATTTTTTTAATTCATGTACCCTCATAATAACTCCTCCCTCTTACTCACATGAAATCACAGCAATAGCAAAACACAATGATCCAATCAATTCCCGATGGAATTCTGTCCTACATTTTCTTGTTCAAGAAGCCATTTACTCAGATAGACATCACAATAGGGAAGAAAAGACTATCGCAACTTTCATGTCATGCCGACTTTAAAAGTTTTTTATACACAAGAACATGTGAATGGCCCATAAAACATGACTGGCAGCTGTAATGTGCTGCTCACTAATCAAATACACAAATTTGTGACATGGCCCATATTCATTTGACTTGTTTCACTCGTGGTATCAGACTTTTGATCTCTACTGTAACAAGATGTGTGTGATGGTACAGCAACGTGTAGATTGTATGCAATAATCTCTTAGCCAAAAGTTTGGCTGACAATGAAAGTGTGGTGTCCTAAGTCAGAATCGACATATATTATTTAACTAGTGTAGGTTTTTAATAAATATATATATTTTTAGATTTGTGAAGGAATTTTATGTGTAAGTGCGAGCTGTCACAAGGACACCTTGTCTACACCGGATGCGAGCTACGCAACTAAAAACGATAAAACTTATTCTAAACAGTGATTCTGTCTACACTGGATGCGGCGCAATGCAAATGACAAATCTATAACAGTAAACTTATGCCTCGTTCATTTTATGACGCACTGACACAGAGGACAAATGCTTTGCACTTTAACGTCCGGTGTAGACACGGTGTAACACAATGCACACACACACACACACACACACACACACACACACACACACACACACACACACACACACACACACACACAGACACACACACACACACACACACACACACACACACACACACACACACACAGACAGACAGACAGACAGACACACACACACACACACACACACACACACAGACACACAGACACACACACGCACGCACGCACACACACACACACTGCTGATCTGAGAACAATGTTCAGAGGGATCTAAGACCAAAGCTTTGACCTTTTGTGCTTCAAGGAATGTGCAGTTCTGTGTTCAATGCAGTGTTCTGCACGATACAACAAAATATTGTTGTTTTGTAAGACATGATGCATTGGTTTTTGATCTCATCAGGCCTTCCGATTTGCTAGAGCATGTTTTTTAGTATTTGCTCTGCAGACAATTCCTGCAGAAATCTAGCAGGCGTGTCCCACAGAGCTGACACAGTGTCTCTGGGAAAAGCAACACTTAAATGCTCCTTTTGGAATAGCTCGCTTTTGTTACTTACTCGACCGTTCTCAAGCCAAGTGATAGTGAAGGTTCTCCTGAGCTTTCTGAAACAGTTTCTGCAATTTTCTGTGGAAAGATGATGATTGTGCTAATCCTAAATTGAGTGTGGACTTTCACTTGGTCTTGTGAATGCACTTCACTGTAAAGAGAAAAGATTTCTCATAAATATGCAATTAGTTCTTGAAATAATTTAGAATCATACACTTGATGATCTTATGCTATGTATTACATATTGCATAAAGTAGTAAAACTGTATTGTGACAATTTTTATAGACATTTGAGCTTATAAGTTTTCTCTTGCAATTTACATTACTCTAATGCAATATACAGAGTCTAATTTTAATGACAGTCGAATGACAAAAGATGAAAATATTCATTTTAAAGTTACTTATACATATGGGGCCCTATCTTGCACCCAGCGCAATTGACTTTGACTTTGTACACCGATGCATGCATCATTCCTATTTTGCACCTGACGCACAGCGAACTTTTCCCTCCACAGACGCACGTCGGTTAATTAGGGAATGAACTTGTGCTCCCGGGGGCGGTTCAGAAAAAAAAAAAAGAGGAGGCATGTTCTGGTGCAAACTTTGAAACAGTTTCAGAAAACAATTCCGCCACAGACCAGGAAAAACCTAGCCTAAAGTCAGCGGCGCGTTATTCAGATGCTATTTTAAGGGCGCATGCTTGGCCATAATGTAGCGTGTTCACAACGCGCATACACTTTGCTTCTCTCATTTACACAGACGCAGCAGTCCCCATTTTTGCAAACCATACATAATTACTAGGAAACATATTACCACACGAGGGAAATCATTGTGGTATCCATGAAGAAGTGAAAAAATAGGCATAAATCCAGCTTACACATTTACCCAAATTATTATCCACCTGTTTAACCAAAGCTAATTTGGGTGGGTTTCTCTCATCCCCATACAGTCACTTCTCTGTATTTTACGGCCCTGGAGAGAACGTCGGTCTCCTCGACTGTGAACCGCTGCTGGTGTGCGCCTGGCAAATCCGCCATTATAATAACAATCTGCCATGGAAAAAATTGCACCAGCTTTTAAAAGGAAGGTGAGATGACGCTCTGATTGGTTTATTTCACGTTACGCCCAAACCACACCTATGAGTAATGTAGCTACTTCATACCAACCCATTTTAGATTTGCGTCGGGCGAGATCCGCCCACAAAGTTACTTGCGTTTTGCGTTTGATACTTGCGTTTCAGATCGTTAAAATAGGGCCCATGGTGTTATTTTTTTGTCTTTAAAGAATAATTAATTTTTAAAAAAAATTATCACTGCAAACATAATTTCAGAGTGCTTATTTGTCCTGAAAATAATGTCACATTGAAAAATAATAATATACAAAAAGCTCCTAGTTTTTGGCCTCATTCTCTCTCTTTTTTCTTGGTGGGTGAGATTTAGATGTAACAATGCATTCAAGTTATAAGTTTAGCTTAGGGTTCATGGTAGCAGCTTCATTCTTATATTCATTGTCTGACTAGTAGGCTAAAGTCTTAGCAGAATTCTAGCCTGAGCCTGTTCCCTTCCCTTCATAAACCTTTATACCCACACTCAAATATAAAGACATAGGGCCCAAAACAGTATGAAATTCTATGTTAAACTTATCTGTTGATCATCTTTATTGGTGCGCTAGGGGATGTTTATACTGTACACTCAATTCCAATGTGGAAAATCCATTCTCATTCTCATACGGTTCAGATATTGGTGTCTTATACACCATTAACTTTTATGGGGTTGGTTTTAGGACCCAACATTCAGATGCATGCACAGACATTCAAGTTTGTGTGCGTCGTTCATCCCATGAACTTTTTGCTTGGGATGTTTCAGCGTGTTTTTAGAAAGTTTGACAGTATCAAGTCAGCAGGCACCATCTCAAGGGGTCATTTCAAGCAACCTTTCTTACAGAAAAAGCTGGTCATGATGGTTACAAACATGTTCATATTGGCGGTGGATCTTGTAATGCAATACAGGAACAAGAGCAGATATGTGGGCAGCAAACAGCCATTAGGAGCGTGTCTACACTCCCAGGAGTGGCATTAAGGCATTATGGTGAAGAGTTACTTCATTCCAGGAGAGTCTCTCCTGCTCGAGTCCTTATTCATCCTCTAAATCTTTAAACAGTGATGCTCTTAGACTTCGTTCCACAACTGTGGAGCCAGACTGCAGTGATACAAGAAATTATTAATTCTGTTCTTGCATAAGCACTGAGGTTTTGTGACCTTCAAGAATCTAGGGGGTGTTCCCTCACTCATACAGTGCTCTGCAGTGTGGAAGCGAACTGAAAGATATTCATTTTCAAAGAGAGTTGTCACATTTCTAGTCACTTGAGCGACATCCGCTTTGGTGATGTGAGTCGAGCGACACGTCGATAAAGTTGAACTTTATGCAAACGAGTGGTGACTTTCAGACACTGTTGTCCGGTGTAGGCAAAACAGAGACGTATATGATACATAATAGGTATATATATATATATATATATATATATATATATATATATATATGTGTGTGTGTGTGTGTGTAAATGCATTTGTGTCAGAAATTGTTGGCATTCAGACGAGTTAGCTTAATTCATTGATGTTCTTGTCCATATATGATGCACTCTGCGCTGGTGCAATTTATTTACAAACACTTTCCTTTCCAGAATATTAAAGAAAACTGATTTGTGATCAGAAGGTTGAGAGATTGGAGCTTGCTTGTATCTGGAGCAGAACGTGTGGAGTGCTGGTGACATTGTGCGTGGTGGTGGAGTGTCTGCTTGACACATAAACGGGTCCCTCATCAGGATTTTGAGGGCACGACAAGATGGGCTCGTTAAATTAGTTCATGCTAATCGGGTTGGGGAATTAGTTAATTCTCACAGGATGCCACAGTCCTTCATTTGACTGCTTCTCGTTCATCATGGGAGGATTGACCTGACTGCAGCTATTTGAGAGATGTCCTTAAAACTGTTTTTTAGGTGTCTTAATTCAAATGGTTAAGTAACTGTGTTTTTGTTTGTATCTGTTTTCTTCATTTGTTATTGTTTTTATGGGTACCGAAAGCAACTGAAAGCGGTGCATATGTGCACCTATACTGCAAAAATCATTCTCATGATCAGTATTTTTGTCTAATTTTCTTGTACAAACATCTTTAAAATAATACATTTACTTAAATAAATGTATTACTTTATTACTTATTAGATTAATTTACGTAAGTCAGCTTGAAATAGAGCTGCACGATTCTGTATAAATTGAGAATCAAGATTTTGTTTTGTTTCAAATAGAGATCACAATTCTCCCACCTTACTTGTTTCATTGTTGTGAAACAAGAATAAGATCTTGTGGTTCTTTGAATCGAGATCACAATCTTTACGCTTAATCATGCAGCTCTAGCATAAGATTCAAATTCACCCTATTGATTTTTTAAATGCATGTTATAGATCTTGTAGCATATATTATCAATGTATATGCTACATTTTTTACTTAGTTGCAATCAAAATTATTCAACCCAATTGACATTTGCTGCTGAGAACCAAATTTTATGAAAACAATTCAACAAAGGGATAAGTAAAATATTATAGGATGTTTATTAATGCACATTTGAGTGATTCTGAGAATGTTAAGATGATGAAAAATGGAAGAAATTAGATTGCAAATGTATACATTTTGTACCTCATAATGATTAATCAAAATGTAATATTTAATTTATTTTTGAGTGCGATGTCCACATCTCAAATTTTTTTTTTTTTTTTTCATAATTCGTTTCACTCAGATGAACGTCACAATACGGAAGAAAAGATCTGTCCATACTTCGGTTTCATTGCAACCCTTAAGAAACAAAATAATAATGATAAAGAAACTTAGTCTTCCTTTCACAGAATAAATATAATATTCATTTTTCTTTCCCCATTGGCAAGTTTTTCTTTTTCTTTTTTTGTTTCATCAAAATTTTGTGATATTCATTCTTAAAAAAAACAATTTGGCAATGTTGTAAGATAAATAAAGTTTATTCACAATATATTCTCTGAAAACATATCTCAGGTAGGCCTATATATATTTAGTTTAGATATTTTTACTGGAAAAAAACAGCTAAAACACATGACTAGTATGAAAATTATTTTTGCACTGTAAATGTCTGCCATGCCATTGTGAAATGTGTGGGACATCTGGCGACTTGCTGGAAAGCCACAGAGACAGAAAAATTGAAAACATGGTAGGAGGACTGTCAGTGCAGAGGAGCCAGAAGACTGGAGGCAGAAAAGGAGGTGGAGAGATATTCCGCTGCAAAATGAATGGTTTACCCTAGTAAAGGGAGGAGGGGCAAGTGTGGACTGACAGAGAGAAGGGGGAGAATGAGGAGAGGGGAGTGGGGAGAATAATGCAAGCACTGCAGAGGGGAAATGGCAGCAGCAGCGTTTCAACACACACACACACACACACACACACACACACACACACACACACACACACACACACACACACACACACACACACACACTTCCCCTTTTCTACCCTTTAAATTTCCTTATGCGCTCAGATTTTTTTAAATTTCTAAATATATATATTTTTCTCTCTCCTCTTCCCCTCCATTACAGTACTTTGTATCCATACCCATCTCTTCTCTCATATACTGCCTCCATCATCTATTCTCCTCATCTTCACACCCATTCCACAAAGTCTGCTTTACCCCCATCTTCCTTCTCTGTGGTGTTTCCTCAGTGCAGCGTGTCAATGAGACTGCTGCATTAACACCAGTCTCACTATTGGCAGAGCACTTTTGCTGTTTTGTTGTAGTATTTGGCGCCCTCTATCTGTGGTACATCTCTATGTGATTGAGAACAACCTCTGCAGTGGTCCAAACTGCATCACAGCAGCCCCTGGATGTTAAAGCGCTTATTCTGTCATGTTTATGCTTGTTTTCAATGTTCTTTTTTCACCTGATACAAAACTGTAACAGCTTACAGTTTTGAGCACAGACAGAGAATCCCAGCATGCTATTTTGATTTATAAAATCTGTCTAGAAAAGGTGTCTTCAACCTTTTTCAGTCCAAGGACACTTTGTTGTATAGAAAGACCAAGCACGGACCCTCTTTTAAATATTGTTTCAATTGAGAGTTGTATTTTAAGCCTGGCCTATGATTTCATATTAATGCATTCTCATACTTTATGATGCTTAAGTTACAAAGCCATTAAAAAAACTATTATTATTACATTTAAATTTTACATGGTATTTTTTTAATCTGTGAGGAACAATGAAACGTCTTAAGTTTAGGTTTAGCTTGGTTCATTTTCTACAAAATTGAAGGTGCGTCCCAATTTGCGTGCTTGTGCCCTATTCTATAGTAGCCATTTTGTAGTATACCGTAAATAGTGTGAATAGGGTGTTCACACTGAAAACACCAACAAAAAACAGTGCACTTAAAATACTGGGATGATGCGCTTTTTAACTGAACAAACAAAATGTGGAATCAACTGTCGCAGATTTCCGTACGTGGCGGCAGGGGAAGGGCTTTCAGACTCTGAAGCTGGACGAGAAAATAATCTTCTAAAATTCATACATTAAGCTGCGACCACATTTACTGTTGTTATGCAGGTGAAATTCAAGTCAATTTAATAGGAATCCTCTCGCGTGAAGGTGAAAGATTTCGCAATGGGTTCAAGTTAGTCATGCAGAGTTTGCAGATTCCCCACATTGACAAACGTGCTTCATTCATCGCTACACTGTTGACTATAGACAATGAGCTAAATGAGTTTTTTTGTCTGCAAAATTTCACTAATGTGAAATTGTAGAGTACATAGTGCATAGTACGTCATTTGGGACAGAACTTAGTGTTTGGTATAAAACAATAATTGGTGGAGCCCCTGTTGAAGACCCCTGATCTAGATCATGTTGATGATCAGACTGTCATTGTTTTTGCAATTTTGCCATAGAAATGACACTGTAACAGCTCATAATTTAAATAGTGATCCAATAGTGATCTCACTGATTTCTCTGTATAATATAATTGTGCTCATCTTCTCATCTCTCTTTGTGTCTTCCTGTCTCTCTCTGTGTCTTCCTCTCTCTGTTTTCAGTATGTGGCGTTCGGCTCGCTCCTGTTCATCCTCATCTCCATCTCAACATTTTGCTTGGAGACACACGAGGCCTTCAACACCATCTACAATAAGACAGAGAACGTGACAGTGGGGAACGTCACGCGGGAGGAGATTGTGTATGAGGTAGTGACTGACAACTGGCTGACCTACGTAGAGGGCGTATGCGTCATCTGGTTCACCATCGAGGTGTTCGCCCGTGTCATCTTCTGCCCGGACAAGGCCGAGTTCTTCAAGAGCTCGCTGAACATCATTGACTTTGTAGCCATCCTGCCCTTTTACCTGGAGGTGGCGCTGAGCGGCCTCTCCTCTAAAGCGGCGAAAGACGTGCTGGGCTTTTTGCGCGTGGTGCGATTCGTCAGAATCCTGCGAATCTTCAAGCTTACTCGCCATTTCGTGGGGCTGAGAGTGCTGGGTCACACGCTCCGCGCCAGCACCAATGAATTCTTGCTCCTTATCATCTTCCTCGCTCTCGGAGTGCTCATCTTCGCCACTATGATCTACTACGCCGAGCGCATCGGCGCTGACCCGGCTGACCCCACGGCAAGCGCCCACACCACCTTCAAAAACA
Source organism: Siphateles boraxobius (assembly GCF_051911475.1). Classification (NCBI taxonomy): domain Eukaryota; kingdom Metazoa; phylum Chordata; class Actinopteri; order Cypriniformes; family Leuciscidae; genus Siphateles; species Siphateles boraxobius. The sequence goes on from NW_027509193.1 coordinate 19,184,879, forward strand.
TCCCCATTGGCTTCTGGTGGGCCGTGGTCACCATGACAACACTGGGCTATGGTGACATGTATCCAGAAACATGGTCTGGTATGTTAGTGGGTGCCCTGTGCGCCCTGGCAGGCGTGCTGACCATCGCCATGCCTGTGCCCGTCATTGTAAATAACTTCGGCATGTACTACTCTCTGGCCATGGCCAAGCAGAAGCTGCCCAAGAAAAAGAACAAGCACATCCCGCGGGCTCCACAGCCTGGATCGCCCAACTACTGTAAGCCAGATGCCCTGGCAATGGCCACTGCCTCACCGCACAGGATCATGGGTAATGTGCTGGGCGGTATGGTGGGCTCTGGAAGCATGGCAGGAGACTGTCCTCTTGCACAGGAGGAAATCATAGAGATTAACAGAGCAGGTGTGTGTGCGTGTGAGTGTAGCCATGTGTTTACATGTCTGTGTGTGTGAGGTCTCTTTGCACTAATAGCTTACATTTCCACCAATAAGCCAAAAAAGTGCTATATTACCAACAAAAATATGAAATAGTGAGTATATTTTTGTGTGTGTTGTCAGCTAGCCCCATCTCACCCATCATGAAAGTTCTGCCTATGCTCATCACTTATAGATCTTTATAATAAACTGCCCTCGCCTAAACTGGGTTTTTTATATAATCTTGGATAACTGTCTACACACATACACACACAAATATTTGAGAGTAGTAATATGCAAAACTGGGCTGTCACGGACAATTTTGACAGAGGACAGGGATGTTATTATTGAAATTTATTGCAGGATTATGTTTCATGCGTTCCAATCAGTTTCTAAGGCTCCTAGAAAACATCCCAGCCAATCAGAAGGGAAGGGAATATGATCCTGAATCTAGCAAACAGCTTTCGGTAGATGATTGACATGGAGTTTACAGCCCTATTTGTGGGTGCAGTTTATTTGCGACTCACTGCACAAACTCATTTTCCTGATCAATGTATTTATCTTGTTTTCTAGTAAAAATATATATTTTTTAAATCCAAATATATATATACACACAAACTATTGTTAAAAAAACGCTATAGACTTTTATTCAGCATGTATGCATTAAATGTATCAAAAGTCACAGTAAAGACTTGATACAAGAATCCTGGAAAAAATTAAGTCACACAGTTGTTTTCAACATTGATAATAAGAAATGTTTATTCAACAGCAAATCAGCATATTAGAATCGTTTCTGAAGGATCATGTAACACTGAAATTGTTTTTACGATACCAATACACATTGGTTCTCAGAATTTTGACTAAAATTCTGGCAAGGTTCTCTCGAAGTTATGGACAAATGTTCTTCCAGTTACATTAATACAATGTTCGTTCAAATCTAGACCTTAATAATGTTCTTAAAATGTTAGCAAAAACGTCATTTATATATCAATCATGGAACTTTTTTTCTGAAATGTTTTAGCTTGTTTAACGTTTAAAAAAAATGTACTACTTGTTTCAGAATGTTCAGAGAACATTCAAAAGTAATGTTCCGATAATGTTTGCAAAATTATAAAATGGAATTTTCCCTTAACGTCCATATAACCAAGTAATTATAGTTATTATATAATAGTAATTATTATTAACAAGATCAAAATACTGTTTAAGAAAATATTTTTTTCCGCTATACGTGTGTGTGTGTTTGCATGTGAAGGTGTCAGTCAGGCTGAGCCAGTGAGTTCATCCAGTCGAGAGAGCTCCGTCTGTCATTACTGTGCAGAACTCAAATATACATACCCCATGCTAAGATTAACATGAGGCAGATTAGTCATGACCCCTCAGATTAGCATATGCGATATTTGATCTATAATGCAGGCAGAAGGTTTCAAATCAACAGCACTCTGCTTACCTCTGGTGATTTTCAACTGATTTCAAAACCGATTTAGTCAGATGTGTAACAGATTTAACATTGCATCTTTATAAATAGGATAACTTGGACATTTTTCATAAAAAGTTAAATTATTTAAAACAAGCAGCCTCTTAAGTGGATGAGAGCTGTAGTTCTTAGCTCCTCCTCTTTGTTTTGCTCTTTCATGGAGTTCTCACAGCTGGAATTTCCCGAGGAAATAAAAGGGAGCATAATCATCCTGAGACACTTGCTGTGAAGAAAGCTTTAGCACATGTGCCCTCCTGTAGCTTCAAATCACACACTCTCTTGACACCTACTATACTGGTATCATATCCATCATGTGTACTGTTAGTGAAGTTCTATTAAGTAGTGTAAAACTAAAATTCTAAAATGTATAATTCGTTACTTGTTTGTCCCCCGTCCCCATGTGTGAGTGTGTTTATTTTTTTGGGGGATGTGTGAGAGATGCTCTGATTCTTTAGCTTGATTTCTATGCTTGAGATTTTACAAAGGTTCACCCAAAATTAAAACTCATTATTCACTTAAAAGCCTGCCATTTACTTTCTTTGTATGGAAAAGTGCAGCTTGAGCAATGTGCTAGATTTCTCGTTTTGTGCTTCATAGATAAACTAAATTCATGTGGATATTTAACCCTTGTGTTGTGTTGAAACCCCTGTAAAATGCCTAGTGTAAGAAATTTAGCATGATCATCTCACAGCGTGTTTGCTGCTACGACCTACATCTACTGACTTGCCAATAAAAATGCAACATGAAATGGCGTATTGATCAATGCGACATGGCGTTAAAAATTAAAACTACTTGCCTCGACTCCATTTGCAAAATTAGCATGCCAGTTTGGCCTCTTTTCCCTAGCCATGACTGTCCATATTCTCTTCGTTCGCTTCCTCCACCACAATTGCCAAAGTCAGATTCCACTTGCGCATGCTGATGACATTTTATTCTTCTATACTAACTTCGTAGCCTAGCCTACGATTCAATAGGTGTCATCATCATACAGTCTCCATACATGCGTACCCAAGTTTATTAGATCCATGTTGTACAGTATGATTTGGAATGATCTAATAGGATTGCTGAAATCGCAGTCTGTAGCAGGAATAACACCTTTTGTGTTCCTGGTCAAATATGACCGGCCTTTTAAAAATTGCTTGTAAATCGCCTGTTATGCTATAATATCACCAAAATATAGCATTCAAGCTTTTTGTCTACTTTTTTTCTTTTAATTAGGCCAGGTTTTGTATCACTTTTTAACTGGAGGCCTCTTTTATTTGAGCTTTTGCATATACATTTTTGTCCAAAAAAAGAATTATTCATGTGTAATTTTGGCAATATCGAAAAAGTAAATATATTCTGTACAATTTATCACACTAGTGTGCTTTAATGTTTAACTAGCAATTTTGTTTGGAAATTTTTTTATTTTGTACATAATAGAACAAAATCACACTTGTCGTGTTCCTGGTCAAAAATGACCGGCCTTTTAAAAATTGCTTATCTTTTTTAAAAATCACTCGTTGTGCTGTATATTATCACCACATATTGGATTCAATCTTTTTGTCAACTTGTTTTCTTTCAAATAGGACAGGTTTTGTATTTCTTTTTTAAACATATTGATCGTAGGCCTCATTGATGTGAGCCTCATTGATCTGAGGATAAAATTCATCTGTGTGTAAAAGAAAACCTGTCATTCACAAAATAGTTTGTCTGTGCACGGTAACGTGAGTCTGCATGTATCCACGCATGTACGTGTCCGAGGCCTTTATCTTTATTAGCACACGTTTATGAGAAACACGCTCCTGAACACTAAATGTTTCTCTTATTTTTGATCTCCCCAATTTATTTCCAATGGATGGTAATTTTTGATCAATATAAGTTCAAGTTGACAAAAGTATTGAATCCAATATTTGGTGCTGATATGGCATAACGAGCGATTTATAAGCAATTTTTTGTAGGCTGGTCATTTTTGACCTGGAACACCACCAGTATGCCATTTTGTACAAAATAAAAGCATTTCACAACAAACTTACTGGTTAAACATTAAAGCACTCTAGTGTGACAAATTGTACAGAATATTTTACTTTTTATTCAATATTGCCAAAAATACACACAAATGCTTTTTTTGGTCAAAAATGTATATCCAAAAGTTCAGATAAAAAAGGCCTACAATCAATCAGATCCAAAAAGAAATACAAAATCTGGCCTAATTGAAAGAAAACAAGGTGACAAAAAGATTAAATTCAATAATTGAATAATAATGGGGGGAGGGGAGGAAGTAGTTATACACTGGGTGAGTAAAGTCAGTAAGTTTTAGTCCAATGCAATAACATTAACTAGCATTTTTGGGGAAACGAAAATCCTCTCTGGGTCAAAAGGCCCCGAACACAATATGAGGGTTAAACACATTAAGGTGAATAAATGTTTTTTATATACATTTTATTGTATTATAAGTATTTTTATGGTCCTTTTAATGCCTGTAATTAAACTGTTGTCAGGAAAGTGAGTTATATCTGGTTTGGCGAACTTGATGTCATGACCTTTGCTATAGAATTTTGTGACATCCATTCATCACCCTTTTGTCACAACTCCAGTGTGAATGTTCATCTTCCCAGATTTCATGGTCATATGGACTGCTGTCTTCACAGATAGATAAATATTTGTAATTCCTTCCAATGAGGTCAAATTACATAACAGTCTCTATGCCATGTTCTCCCTCGCCTTCCCATTCTCCTTTTTTTTCTATCTCTCTCCATGTCTTTAGCAAGCTTTGCCCCCTGGCTTATTTCTGTAAATTGTTGAGCGGTAACTCACGTCAGATTAGATTTGAGAGCTGTGTCTGAAGCTATAAGAACAAGTGCCCCTGCAGCTTCTTTGTTTGAGTGTGTGCACATCTCAGTCTTTCAGACACACTCATTCATGTTGTGTGTGTGTGTGTGTGTGTGTGTGTGTGTGTGTGTGTGTGTGTGTGTGTGTGTGCGTGCGTGCGTGCGTGCGTGCGTGCGTGCGTGCGTGCGTGCGTGCGTGCGTGCGTGCGTGCGCGTGTGTGTGTGTGTGATGTTCTGAGTACCCCTGCACCATTTTAATCAAGTGATACTGATGCTCTTTTTGTAGCACATATCTATTTTTTGCTTCCTTTTCATCTTCCTTCCTCCCTGTCTTTTCATGTTACTATGACTCTCTAATATCACATGCACACAGTCCCACTAATAGTCTGTTTCTTTCTTTCTTTCTTTCTTTCTTTCTTTCTTTCTTTCTTTCAGACTCAAAGCAGAATGGGGACGCTGCAAACGCAGCTCTGGCCAATGAGGACTGTCCCACTATAGATCAGGTGCTGGGGCCAGATGACAGGAGTCCGGCCACTGGTGGGTTGGGGACAGGCACGGGCCGTGAACGCTACCCCCACGATAGGGCCTGCTTCCTTCTCAGTACCGGAGAGTTCCGCACGACAGACAGCAATGTCAGGAAAGGTATGCGGCACCCACAAACAAACATGCTATTATACTCATATTTTCAGTGTACATTACAAAGAAAGGTAAGTTATATGATCCAATGCTTATTGTTGCGTATTAGGACAAACACACATAAATTGCAACAAACGACTACAGCTAAATATATATATATATATATATATATATATATATATATATATATATATATATATATATATATATATATATATATATATTATACACATCTATACTCAAATATACATTCACTTAGATGCACTTCACAAAGTACATCAGAGGTATACGCATTGAAACATACTCTCCTGCATCCATACTAACAGCATAGCTCCCTCCATCTCTTGCATTTCTCCTCATAATTCACCACATCAATCATTCTGAAGGGCGCTCATCATTAGCAAAGCTGCTACCACACACGCAGTAATAATTCAATTTGTATCTTTGGTAATAGTGTTTAATCTTTGATCAAATCTGAACTTTTCAGTGAACGTAATCCTAAAACAAATGAACAGATTTATCAAACAAATTCACTGCGTATGGTCAACAAGCTCTTCAAATGCTATCTATCTATCTATCTATCTATCTATCTATCTTTCGATCTATCTTTCTTTCTGTCTGTCTGTCAGTCTATCTGTCTATCTCTATCTATCATGCTTGCCTTTGCTCTTTCTTGCTCTCATTCATTGATTTATTACTTCATTCTCTTTCTCTTCCTGGCCTCCCACCCTGGCTGGTCTCTGTCCATGGCTTATTCCCTCCTTCCAACCTTTCATCTTGTCCTCTTTTCTCCCAATCTTCTGCACCTCATGATCTTTGCGACACATCCTCTTATGTCTTTTCATGTCCTATACTTTTTTGCAATGGCATGATTGATATCTACTGCCTTCCCTTCTATACTATACATTCCTACTCCTGCACCTTTCCATTAACATCCACGTATTCTAAATACACCCGTCTACACAACCAAATCCTACAACCCCCCCCCCCCCCCCCCTCCCCCACACACAAAAACACTAGAAGCTGCAGGTGCCAACCCAGGAGAGGAATGGTTCAAGTCGGAAGGGCCACTGCTACAGCAGGATCTCAATGCCAATTCTGCCTCTTCCTGGATCAAACCATAATGAATCAGAGGTAACACTTAAGAAAGCCACCTGTAATGCAGCGTAGAGATTGACAAAAATGGTCAATATTTACTCCATACAGCAGACTGCTCTTTCACAGGGAATTAAGTTTATATTTCAGAAGGACACATTTACTAGTATTTGTACTAAGAATATATTTAGCACATTCATACTTAAGAGCAACTATAGATATGAAAGACAAACATAGTCACACTCAGTACTTAAGTACACAGTACTAAACTGAGCTTAACAGGAACAATATGCATTTGAATCAGGGAGGACAAATAACAGTGTGTTCTGTCTGTGTGTTTGACAATTTTGTACAATATTACACTGATAAATTCTCACATTTTCAGTTTGCCCCTAGAATTAATTAATGAATTATTTTTTTACCCTTCAATGGGGGCATTTTATTTCTAACCCTATAAAAACACAACATCAAGTTCCTTTATATAGTTTATATCAAATATAATTTAAATGAAGAAATGAGTAGTGCATAAGATGTCTTAACCCTATAAATGCCCAATTTTAAATAATTGGGCAATTGGTATTTTTTATATTAATCCCAAGATATACATAGAATTCAATATAATGAATCATATTATATTTCATATATTTTTTTTTTTAAAAAGAAGTTTTTTTTAAATATCAGGGGCATTTCTTTAACTTTCAGTGGAATTTTTGCCCTGAGACTTGGGTAATTTCTGATCTCCTGTGTCTCTGACTCAAAAATGAATGTGTTTGACTAGCTTTGAAACCTTCACTATATACCTACATATATATCTCAAAGGCTAATAAGCGTTACAATATATGAGTGATGTCATTACAGCACTAGCTCCTTCATCTCTCTTTCTCACTCTCATTTTACCCTCAAAACTAAACTTTTGTCATTTTGATTATTTCCTCAATTTTTTTTCTTCCGCCTGTTTGTACATCATTCACACTCTTTTCTCTTGACTGAACTGAGCACCAGACACGAGTTAATGCTGCACTTTTAACCCTCATGCCAGTATAGTTTAAGACACACTCAAGTTCACACACCCACGGATTTGAAGAAATGAAAATGTGTTAAATATGTTATTACAGGTGGTTATATGTGTGATTTCTGCTTAATTTGAGTGTGAAATCTGCTTAATTTGAGTGTGTTTGGGGATGTTGTATTCTCTGATGTGTGTGTTTTTTAGGTGCGCTTGTCTGACTAGCTGTTGTTGTGTTATCTCCTTCCTCAGGTTGTGTCGTGTCATGCGTTTGTATGTCAGCTCTTGTTGCTACACTGTTACACATGTCTTCCCTTGTTCGTGTGTTGTCGTGTGTGTGTGCACTGTAATCCATTCAGTGTTGCTGTGACTTCTTCCTCCTCCTCCTCCTCCCTAGCGGTGACCTTTCACCTTAGTATAGTGCCCCTCAGGTCTTCGTAGAGTTTCAGTGCTCACTATACTGTCATTCAAAGGCAAAACATAGTAACTACACATTGCATTATGTCCAAAATCACATTTCTTAAACTTTGATTTCACCTTTAACAAACAGGTTTGGCTCAATGTTCAGATTCAGAAGAAAATGTGTGTGAGAATGGAAACTCAGTGAAACCATTTCCCCCAGTTCCAGTGTGGGTGTAGTTATTCTGTTTTGCCTTTTTAGGGCTGTATAACTGCCATCCCACATTATATTTACTACTGGAAAGAGGTCCGAAGAGGAATGCCTTTTAATGCCTTAGGGGTTTTGGTGAACGGTCACTGGGAAGGGTTGTGTTTTATTTGCATTTTATTTTTTATTTTTTTGAATAAAGCTGGTTTCTTCTCTCTCCTTGAACTGCCCTCCACTCTGGGGTACACTGACCAGTGTTTCATCACAGCCAGCAGATGAAAAGAAAACCCTTCATTATATGGACCAGAAACACTGAAGTCCAATATTCTAACCATGAATAGTATTTTAAGATTGCAAATGCTGTCTAGGGGCTGTGCTGAAACACTGACGCTGTTAGGATGTGTGCTACAGTCCTGTAGTCTAACTGATCAGGGACACAATTCTGCCACACATATACACAAAACATCAGGTGAGGAGAGACAAACCTGTCTGATAGACTTGAAAGAGATACATTGACATTTAAAGAGGGATTTTTATGACAAGGTAAGATGAAAAAAAAAAACATAACACAGTCACTAAAAGCTCAGCAAACACATATTACTGATGCCCACAGACACAGGTAAGTTCTCGTAGGGCTGTAATGACATACCTGGGCTGTTGCCATTTTAACTGGACACTGTGTTGCAAGTGCTGTGATGCAATTGTTTTACGAATGGAAACTGAAAGGTTTACATATATGTTAAGAGCCTAAATTGGGGGGAAATGGCCACATATAGTGGGCTTTTGTTTTAAATGTGAGACTGTTTCTTGCTTTCTCCTTTCTCTCTTTCCCCTTCTTTTCTCTCTCACTCTTTCTGGCTTGAGTTGTGCCCACATAGTGTGTTTTACTGTGATCACAGTGCCTCTTCAATTATGCTTTCAGTTCTGTTGACGAATTCAGAAGAGCACAGGTCAGGAAAGTCAAAAGTTTCTCTTTGTATGTTTTCTCACTTTTTCTTTATAGATTACATAATATTTACCTGTGTGTGTGTGTGTGTGTGTGTGTGTGTGTGTGTGTGTGTGTGTGTGTGTGTGTGTGTGTGTGTGTGTGTGTGTGTGTGTGTGTGTGTGTGTGTGTGTGTGTGTGTGTGTGTGTGTGTGTGAGTGTGTGTGAGTGTGTGTGTGTGATGGATTGTTTGGACCATTGTTTACACCCATGTTTATATGTTGTATGAAAGTGAGGGTTTCTGAGGCTTTTGTTCTTTTAGTTGCTTTTGTTTTTCAGTGTGTTCTGTTGGTATATATGCTTTAAAATAGTTCACCCCAATATGACAATTAATTTACTCATCGTTATTTCAATCCGTTATTTCAATTTCATCTCCTTTTTTTGTCCCACCGAAGAATATGGGCTGACTTTATTCGGTGAGAAACAAAAGGAGATGTTTATCAGAATGTAATATAAGAATATATGCTGTTGTAATTCATAAAATTGGTGAATGGGCTGTCAAGTAAAAGGACAAAAAGGCAGCATAAAATATCATAAACATAATATGACTACAGGCTGGAATACACTACACGACTTTTAAAATTTGAACATATTTTAAAACACTAGTCATCATTTACTGGATAAAGTAACAGGACATTCTTCTAAATTGAAGTTGTATTGTACAAGGTTTTGTGGGTAGTTTTTTGGACCAATAAGTAATACCTCCGTTTGATCTGAATTTAATAGCAGGAAATCACACGTCATCCAGCATTTTATATCTTTGAGACACTCTGTCAATTTAGATGAGTTAGATGAGTTAGTGTTATTGAGAATAGCAGAGGGCCTAACACCGATCCTTGCGGCACTCCATAGTCTACTGACGTTATCTTCGATTTTTCCCCATTTAAACAGACAAAATGGTAACGGTCTGATAAGTACGATCTAAACCTGCTTAATGCCTGTCCCAGATTTATTTAGACTGCAAATCTGGGCAAAAGTTGTGTAGTGTATTCCAGTCTTAGTGCTCTATTGTCCAAGTTATTAACCAAGTATTCTGAAGTCAGACTGTAGAGTAGAATTATGTCAGGAACAAACTGAAATGTAAGTATTATTTCACTGAAAATCAGCATTGACAGCTGTGGTCTTTCACTTTTATTATACGGAAAATGGTAGTTTCCACAATTTCCACTTTGAGGACAAATAAATACATCTAGGCTATCTAAGCATAGTCCTTAGAAGAAAAAGTCATATGAGGGCGAGTAAATAATGAAAGAACTTTAATTTGTGGGTGAACTATCCCTTTATATTCCACTCCATCGGTCTCCTCCTAAATCACCACATCATGTGTTCTTCTGTCTTCTCCCCACTCAAAACTTCTGCCTCTTTCTTATTCTACCTTCTCCCCTCTCATTCCTTCCTGCCCACTGTTGCCAAGGAAACAGTGGAAGAGAGCATTCTTGGACTAGGCGAAACATGGTGAAATATAAAATGAAGGGGTTAAAGATGGTCCAAGCAAACAAAATGTGGCCTTCTACAACCTGGCAAGTTGGTTAGAACCTTAACTTTCAGACTCCCATTTACTCCCAAGATACACTTGGAGTGTATACTACCCCCTCCAACCCCTTATCAATCATTTATTCAATCTAAAGTGCTCTCTTGATGTGGGATTATATTTGGAGTACACTGAGAGCTTTGAGTCACATACCCTTGGGCCCTGCCATTGACAGACTCTGGTGGTGAGGCTAAATGTGTGAGAGAGAGCTGCAGTCTGGATGCGTGCACACTGACTGAGGGCATTGTGGTCGTCTTCCTCTCTGACCATTGTCTTAAAGCGTAGAAATAGTACTGCACTGCAGGGCTGCAGTAACCCCCCTCTCTCTCTCTCTCTCTCTCTCTCTCTCTCTCTCTCTCTCTCTCTCTCTCTCTCACACACACTCCCTCCCATTCCTCTCCCTCTGCAGACTGATTGATTTTCCCCTGTACTCTCATTTAACCTCTCTTCTGAATCTTTGCTGTAACCGAAGAACCTGAGGGTTCTCTCTAGGGCTCAATATCTTGATGAGATAGTCCAATTCATTATCAATTTCACCATATCATGTATCACTGTGTGTATCAAAAGTGATCCATGTCCTTTCAAATAATTTTAAAGTCGCTGCAAAACCTTAACTGCTTTCTCTCTCTCAGTCTGTCTTTATATAGTATATGCCAGTAATCAGTTTACATTCATTTATTTTCTGCAGTTTATACTGCAGAAATTAATCGCATTATATTATAAATTAGTTAATATATCCACAGAATGGCAGTCCAGAATGATTCCCAACAACGAAATTGGCACAGTTTCTAATTGCAACTGCTTTTTCATGCTAGTTTGTAGTCAATCCGCAGTTCCCACAGGCGTTACAGCCAACTGCCAAAGTTCCAGGTTGCATCGGTGTGAGAATTTGACTGCAGTGCAGTAAAAATTGAGCGACAAAATATGGCAGAGAGGTTGCTGGCCTGGCCGATAATGCTTCCAGAGGGGTCAGTGCTCTCATACTGTTCGGATCACTGCCCCTCGAGGGACTGAGCAAGGGGGAGGGGCCTGTCACAAGAGTTTTTATTACTACACATTCCTCATGAAGACTATTAAAAATTGTTAATATTTCTTTCCATGTTAGGATAAATTAAAACATTTGTCTGCCTGTCGCTTTAAATACTGGAAGAGTTCGTTTTTATAGTGAGCCAGACTGCTGGATTCAACCGTTGTCTCTGCAGCATTTCTTATTAATTGTATTCAAAATAATTAATTATTTGAATCATAACAACTTATTAATCAAGTAATGTATATAAAATGCAGATCCACTGCCTTTTACTTCAGTTTTACTGAAGCCTGAATACAATGGGTTCAAGAAAAGAATAAAAAAAATTTAAAAGCATGCAAAGTAGAGAATAAAAAATGGTTTGTAAGATTTGTGTCAGTTCCGTTTGCATTTTATGGCGAATTGGGACTGGTTTATGTTCGTTAAGATGTTATCCAAGGTTAGGAAATGGATGCAGTAAAAAAAAATGTGTCTTTCAAATCAAACTGTTCAAATAAGATGTGTTGTTTATGGATGTCCGTGACTCTTCCACCATCACTGACAGTGTACTGCATTTATGACACTATCATACTTTATCTGGATGTGCTGTGAATATTATTTCAGCGTTTTTTGTTTCGCAGTGTTCTCTGCTGTCATGTTACTAGCTGCATATGTTTTTAAAAATTGTTTTTATTAAATATTTTATTATTTATATTGATATCATTTCACATACTGTTCTGCAGTCTACAGTGACATGTCAAACACTGTTACTGGGAACTTCTCTATGTGCTCTATGTTAAGTGTTTATTATTGATCGCGTTAAATGTTATAATTTTATAGTTCTGTCCATCCTTGTACTGCATATGCAGTAAATGAATGTAAACTATTCCCACTCTCACTGCAGTCATTACATACATCACATATTCCTTTTTTAAATATTCTTTTGTAATGATCAGTGTTTGTTGTATAATGATTGTGTACTGTCATTTCGTGTTGTGCTGTGTACTGTTGTGTCATATTGAGCTGTGTCTACATGTTATTTGGTGTCTAAAATCATACATGCAGATGCCATGTGACATGTATGTATATGACTATCGGTGTTTGTGTTTAAAGGAAGAACAAAAATATCCACTGGTGGATATTGCAAATATTAACCTGGATAGAATTACACAGATGAAATATAATATACTGTGTATGAACTCAAACACACTGCTGAAGCTTAGCAGCATTATAGACTATAATGGTGGATTCACATCATAACCATAAATATGAATTTCCTACTTGTAAAAAACAATTAGAAAGCTCCAACTTTCCTCACGTGACCATTGGGATGTCATATAGCTAAAAAGATGCACTTGCTTTATTTTGCTCATTACTGCAACAGACCAGACTTTGACCAAAGTGTTCACCACAGTATATTAAACTTTATTTTATTACTGTACAATATCTAAACAATCCTGCGGTTAATATTTGTGCTGCATACTAACACTCACCTTCCATCCCACCCCCAGGCCACTTGTACAGTCCTCGTAGTGTCACTAAAGTTTGACATGAGGTATGTGCACACAACAGAGAGGGACTTTCCTCCATGTCAGATCAAGGGCTTGCCCATACGAATGCTGTAGTATCATGTCTATAGGCTTACTAGCATGATTGTTAGCCACCATAAACTATGCTAAGCTGAGAAGCTATCATTTTAAGACTCTGCGTTTTATGCCTTCTGAGAACTTGATTCTAGCTCTTTGACAATTTTGATGAAGCCTTGCATACTTTCAGTAGTCAAATTGAATTATTAATCCAGATCTCTATCACAAATGCTAAAGAATTGCAGAAGCACAGAGTCTGTCGAGCACAAGTCCACAACATTGTTGTATACATAACCTCTCACCAAAGTGTTGCATGCGTAAGGCTGGTGAGTGTGAGTTGTGTTACTGTGCGTGTGATGGCGATAATGAGATAAATCAACAGGTCAATGATTATGCTGGAATCATTGTACTTTAAGTAAATACAGACACTTAGAAAACATAGGTATTGTTATTAGACTTTTGCACTTCCATGACCATAACAGTTCTATTCATAGATATATCTTAAATATTGTTTTGTTATAATAGTGGTTGATGTAAGTTTTTTTTTCTTCCCCTGCCCTCTTCTTCTTATCTGTTTTTGTTTTGCTTTTTTTTTTTTTGCTATGTATTTGCTTGTTTATTTTAGTTTAGTTTAGTTTTGCTTTGCATTCTGGGTATCTAGATCTGTTGTTCTAGATATCTTTGAACTGGAATCCAAAAGCGCAGTTGTGTCCAAACACAATTATTTTAATGTAGGCATTGTCCTAAAGCATCTATATGTTAAGAATGGACAACTAATATTTTATTAACACTAATATTAATCGTCACATTTACATTGCAGTTGTTCAGAGAAAGAGAGGGAAACATTGAAAAGTGTATATATTACTGTTGGACACGTAATGCCTTACCATAATGATCCTAATCAATCCCATTCAGAGAAAGCAAATGCTAATAGAGAGGTAAAGACAAGTCCAGCAATAGGAATAAAATGTGTGTTCTTAGCTTTACAGTGTTTGCATAACAGATGCAAGTACAGAACATGAAATTCACACACACACACACACACACACACACACACACACACACACACACACACACACACACACACACACACACACACACACACGCACACACACACACACACATTATTTACTTTTCTCTATGTAAATGAATACCTTTGGCTCTGTTGCATAAAATAACCAAATAGTTAAATATGTATAGTCCCTCAAGTCCTCTGTGGCAAACAGTCCCTTACTGGCTTGCACCAGTGGTCTGGTGTGAGGAACATGATGACCCAGATCTGTCTACCATTGCCTTCCTTTGCAGCTCCTATAGGCAATGATTTGGTGTAGATTTTGAATGACAAGTGGCTGTGCAGCACCCAGAGTGTCCCAGCAGCCCTCTGAGTCAGACTCACACACACACACACACACACACACTTCCTAGCAGAACTACATTACACAAGGGACTGGAGATAGGATTGCCGACTATACGACAGTAGGACCTTCTTAACACCCCGTGTTTTTCCTTCCTTGTGAGCTTTTGTCTCTTGTTTTGTTCTGTTAAGACTTCTAACTCACTGTGTTTGTGTACGTGTGGGAAGTTCTCCTGTGTCAGGAGGGGGTTGTCTACTATGTAATGGGCCAGCTCTTCCTTCCATATCAATTTGTGATGGCTTTTGCGAAAAACAGCGATATGTGAGTCCAGATCTCCCCCTTACACAATCAAACAGACAGTTTTGAAAAAAGTTTTTAGTTTGCCCCAAAATGAGAAATTCTGTCATAATTTACTCATCCTCATGCTGTTCCAGACTTCAATAATAATAGTATGTTTTATTTATAATGCACTTTTCTCATACCCAAAGCACTACAAACAATAAAAACAAGTAAAAATACAAAAATTACAATAATAATACAAAGCATAGAAACAAACAACAAATAAGTTAACACTGTATTGAAAAACTAATCAAATTAATTGATTTTCTTTCTTCTGTGGAACGTAAAAGAAGATTTAGATTGTGTTCACACTTTGTTTACATGTTTGGTTAGATTAAAACGTGCGGTTCATTTGAATAAGTGGGAACGCTACCATCTGTACCCTGGTGCGCACCAAACAAGTGGATCGAATAAAATATGAACGCTACACGGACCAAAGACATTATGTCATTATGTCACAAGAGGTGGACAGAATGCTCAAGCATACCATTTTTTTCTCGTCGTAGTCACGATGTTGCCCAACACAGTTCGGTACAGACGAAAATAGCCCCACACTAACACGGAAGCATTATGAGGGTCCCTACCTGCAAACCGAAGCAATTTATACTTAAATAGGCAGGAGCCATCTTTGGAAAACAGTCTCGACCAGTCGAACCACGAACGCCGTGCTACGTGCTGGTCGATAGTCACAGTTCAGCTCACGTAGCACGGCGTTCGTGGTTCGACTGGTCGAGACTGTTTTCCAAAGATGGCTCCTGCCAATATACGCGAAATGTACTGTCTTTATAAAGTATCTCCTTATTAAACTGTCTGTATACTTACAAAGTTCTCAATGCTTCGGTTTGCAGGTAGAGACCTTCATTATGCTTCCGTGTTAGTGTGGGGCTACTTTGAGCCTTGTTAATGGTATTAACTAGCGATTTTTATTTTTACTTATTCTATGCCCTATATACTAGTTTTATAAGCTAATCTGTGGCTAAACTAAAACTAAAGATAAAACTTGGTACATTGGATTATCATGAAAACGCATCCCAGAGAACGGTTGACTCGGTACCCATGTGTTATTTACCCCTAGGTTCATTTTTGGCTGGAATTGTCCTTTAAAATAACCGATTCAGGTGATCCTGATGCATCATCCACTAGCTACTAATCAGTTTTGACCCGCAAGATTGTGTGGTCACAATTTAGATTAGGGTCCAATTTCCTCAATAGCGGCTACGTATAGCGGCCCATTCAAACGGCCGCTAATGAGGCTTCTATGTATTATTTCTATGGTTTCTACAAGTGGAAACCGAGGATAGCGCAGACATTACGTCATTGATAGGCAACAATGACAAGGGACGAGACATTATTTAAAACTGGAATTTCTCTGGATTTAAAAATCCTTGGGAACTTTTGGGATAATGTAAGTACACAACTGCATGAATAATATCACACTGTTCAAGTGGTTTTTGAATATTTTATTACAAAAGTCTTACATATTGTACCTTTAAGAACGAAAACAACGCAGACAACACGCAAATAAACACAAAGCATTTTAGTGAAATCCTGTCAGTTAGCCTACAAAGATCGCTGAGGCCTAAAAAGGGAATATGTAACCAAATTACAACAACACTGGACTTAAGAAAAGAAGGAAATCCAAACCCTAAAATGAAGTTTGGCAAGACTGAAAAAAATGTCCAAAGCCAGAAATGGATGTGGAAGGAAAGCTTTCAGGCACTTTTGGGTCACGTGAAGCTGTTTTAAGTCACTATTAATCTACAGAAATACACTTATGTGTAGAGGGAAGACGAATTTGCTGCTAATAATGGAAAGACATTTAGTCTAAAAAGCACAAGCTTCACCTGGCCCACAGTGCTGAGTGAGGCTGCTTTGACTAGACGGAGCTCCTCTGCTATTCCTCTGTTGGACTCCAGTGCTAGTATCAGAACGCAGAGTGTTCTGTCTGAGACTGGGTCAAACACCTGGATGCTACACTCATTACCTCACTATTGGTCTGAGTCAGCCATCAGGTGCTTCATCCACCTGCTCTTTTACACATCTGCTCTTTTCTCTCCCTGAAAATTGTATGTGGCTGTGACTAAAGGGAGTTTTTTTATTACTGCTGTGCCATAACAACAACAACAAAAAATAATTTGACTTGATGACATTTCATAACTCTCATTTTCCTGTTTTGTCCTTGTCTCTGTCTCTGTCTGTCCCTGTCTGTCTTTCTGTCTGTCTGCTTCTGTCATTTACATTCATCTCATTTTGTCATTCTTTGCCTTCCATTTTTTTTCCTTCTCTTCCTTTCTCCTGATTTCTGAACTTTAAAAAATAAAACTTTTGTCATTCACCATGAATGAATCCAACAATTTTTTGCTTCCATAATAATTCCATTCATTCATCTTTCTCTGATATATGTAATCTATCCATTAACCATTCATCCCCTCTGGATTTTCGCTTTTGTAGCTGCTGGCTACGAGAAGTCCCGCAGCCTGAATAATATTTCGGGGATGACAGGGGCCCCCCTGCGCCTGACCCCCATCACCCCCATCAACAACTCACCCTATGAACCCTACGAGTCCCCTGGCCCTCTGCGGCGCTGCCGATCCCCCATACCCTCCATTCTGTAGCACATCTTAGGGAAAGGCAACGAAATAAACAGAAAAAAGACCCTCGCGCACCGTCATACTGCAACAGTATTAATAATCATAATAACGACGCTAAGTATTCACACCTCCGCTCCTCCATTGACTGGACAGGGTGGGGGTACACACCACTCTTTTTAATATGTCGTGCCTCAAAGGGAATGGGATACATTTATTAAGGGATTTAGAGCTTTAAGTACTAAAACGACTTCATCACATATACTTCAGGCAATATTTCAAACAGGCAACTAAAAACAATTATATGCTGTAACGTTCAGCGGATAATGCCTTATTATTGAAGATAAAAAAAAAGAAGCACTGAATATTATTAGGATAAAACTCCTCACTGGTCCATAGGCAGCGACGAGTACCCTGTAGGAAATCTTTCCCTGTAGTTGAATGAGAGTAGTTGGCTTTCCCACACGTTCCTGCCTGATTGCTGGTTGTATAAAAAAACGAGACTGTGATCCAGCAGGCTTATTCATTGAGTGCTAGTCGCTGAGATCAGCTTTGATACACCATTATAGGCCTTGAAAAATTCACTTCATATCAAAGCTTGGAATGATAAAGGTCATAGGTCACAGACAACATGCAAGTAGTTCAAGTGCATGCAAGAAAAGATGTCCATTAGGCAAGTAGAATATATCTAAACTCCCGATTCCCTTTAACTGCTATGAAGATTTGAAAATGAAGGCGCTGTATGTGCAAGTAAGCCCTGCAGTAGAGAATTAATGGATTGGATCATTTTGGCTGATTTGATTGTGATGAAGGAGTTTTTGGTGATTCAGGCCACGAGTATTATGATTATAACACAAGAACACTTAGGCCTCAATTATTCACATACAGAGTATTTCCTACAGCAACATTTGTTGTCACTCAATATTTGAAAATATAATTCACACCGTTGTTATTATTATTATGCTCTTTATTTAGGACAAAGAAAAATGCTTAAACCATTCTTGTGCAATATCAACTATTATGATGACCTCTGACCCTGAGGAGCTGACGAGGAACCCTTCAAACTTTACTATGTACAACCATTAACTTTAACAGAGAGACCGAGAACTAATCATTACAAAAAAAGAGGCTATTTTTGTACTAAGCATTTGGACATTGCGATTCGGATTGGGGTTTGGAGTTGCGCGGGCGGCTTTGAGTTGACATTTTGGGAGGACAGGATATCGTGCTGTTGCATGGAGATCTACAATTAATGTGTTGGTTTTTGTATTTTGACTCTCTACATATTCAACACCAAGTACCACGAAATGAAAAGAGCAGTGGTCTGGACACATGGCAAAAAAATAAATAAATAAGAAGTAGCCATCCTATTAAGGGCCTGCAACCTTCTGCACTTCTTCAGGACCCTGTCCAATTTGTATACTAGTGCATGAAGGAACTTCTTTTAAAATATATCCTTTCCTATGGTACTTCCTCTTAAATATGAAGACATATCAAGCTGAACTGCACTCCTCACTGCATATTCACAAATCCTGGGGCGGTGGTGAACCTCAAAGTTTCCCTACTAAGGGCAAGAGAATTAGCTAGACCTTTTCATCCTCATCATAACCATCATTAGCATTACCCTCCCTCATTATAAATCATTTTCTGATTACTGTTATTCCTATTATTTGAATGCAGTATTTGAATCAGTTCAGTTTGTTTTCTCTATGGTCCTCTTCTTTTCTTTCTGTTTATATATATTTTTTTGCCTGCTCTGTCTCTTGGATGCTGACCTTCGTTCCAATATAAAGGAGGGAACATTGAATGGATGCTGGATTGACAGCGGTCAGTAAGAGAAGAAAAAGAAATGATGACAAAATGAACTCTGTAATGCAGATATATGAGCCATATGTTTCACTGTGTGGGGGATTTGTTTCAATCTGCTGCATCTTTGAGTGCACAGATGCAAAACACACCTCCGGTGAAGATATCTCTGCAATGGCAGCTCACAAAGCTTCTTCTTGTCTTTCTCTCCATGTGAAACAACAGAAAACCTGGGGTATAAGTGACACATTTTTATCAGAAAGCAAAGTCGCGTTACTTATTTATTTTAGATTATTTTATTGCTTGCAACATATACCCATTTTTAATTTTAATGTTTTTTTTACAGTTCATATGTAATCCTTCTTTTGAATTAATTAATATAGTTTTCTTTGGGGTTTTTTATGTGTTTTTGCTACTGCCACACTACCTGTTACAATCCTCTTTCCCTCCTCTCTTCTTTCTTGGTTAAAAGACGTTCACTGCTATAGTGAAGAAAATCGTGGAGGTTGTTGATTACATGGAGCATCTGCATGGCAGCAGCAAACTAATGTGTGGCTCTGTGCTTGAACGAGTAAAACACCAATCATTAGTCATCTGCATGTGCGATGCCCTGCTTTATGTACATGCTTCAGATACATTGAAGGTCTCAGGACAATGAGCGAGGGCCATCTGCTGGATGGATGTGACACCACATGTGTGCTTGTGTAACTGGAGTGTTCAGTTAGACATTTAAGTGTAGACATTAAGTGTTTTCTTTATTATTGAACCAACAGGTCATCCAGCCGTACAAAGGCCAAATGCAGTAACTACACCACACAATTTTCATAGTGGAGCCAAACACATCCATCACAAGATTATTATCCAAGAGATCTGATTTTGCTTATAAATCAATTTTGAAAATATGCATTAACTGCGTTTTGTCTTTGCACAGCAGGATTGTTTGAGGCAGGTTATCTAACATAGATTTTTTAACTCTTTTAAAAGGTGTCTATTAAAAATGTATGTTACAAGGTGCCTTGTAAAACAAGCAAGTGTGCATTATGTATTACCTTAAATTCAGTCAAATGACCTGGTATGTTTAGGAGAGAAAGAGGGAGACTAAAATCCCTGTATGATTCAGGTCCAGCCAAAACACTGTTTTATTTCTCATCTCTTATGTCTCTTCCATGTCCCTCTCCTCTTCATCTCTCTCTTTTTTTTTTTTTTTTTTTTTTTTTTGGCCTTTGTTTTTTTATGCTCTTTATGAGGTTGTATAGTTCAGGTCTTAATGAAATGTACAGTTTTGAAATTTGACTTTGTAATTTCCAGATGCATGGATTTCTATTGCGAGCAATAAGGAAATTATAAGTCTATATATCTGTTTTGATAAGAAAATGTATTTTAACAACAAAGTTTATGTATGTTTGCGTGTACATATGGATGTGTATATTCATATTCATATGCACATGCATATTAATGATTTGCATGAAACAAATGTACAAACAAATTTTGTTTTTCATTGCTGTTTTGTTTACCAATCTGTCATTTTTTACTTGATTGCTGTGGGTGGGCGGGGGGCGGGGCTTAGTTTTGCATGCCAAGATGCTATTGGGTGGCAGAGACCATTACAACTGTTGTATTGAACATGGGGTTTTGAATGTGCTTTAACTATGTACGTTTGATTTAATTTTATTTTCTCTGTTAGACATCAAAAACATTGCAAATTGTCATTTTATGATTTATTCTTTTTCATCTTTTCACAGAGAACTATTCTGAAAGCCCAGTGCTTATCAGATATATGCAAAAAGAAGCAGTAACTGTGAACTAAGACTAGAACAGAAAATCCACTTCTTCCTTTATAAAAACATTTCCATACGAACACCTGAGCCCCCTGAACCAGTATCAGCTCCTGTGCAACTCCATTTTAGTTTGTATTCTCATCTCATGACATCATCAATCTTGTTTAATCATCTTAGTTTTGCATTATTAATGAGGAAATTGGTTGTTCTGTTTCCCCTTGCTGTTGTGTTAACCTCAGCTCTAGCCCCCTCTGCTGGTTTTTCGAGGGATGAACTGACGTATGTAGCATTCTGTGTTGTAGATCATTAGCACTCTTTGGTCACTTTAGAGGCTAAGAATACTGATTTTTAGCCCTTAATGTTTACCTGTTATATATAAGATTAAAGAAAAGATACATTAGACATTTTTAACAGACTCTGACCTGAAGGATTTTCTGTTCTCTCTCGTTTGTTGACAACTAAAATCACAAGACAATAACACTGATCAGAGCAGAGAAGATGCTAATAAGTCTGCTCACAACAGCAATGCATGTTTCCACATATACAAGATAGCTAGCACTTAGCATTCTAGTGCATTTTGTGGTTTTGCTGTGTGTTGTCTATCTGTAAAGGCATAGTCAGGGTGGACAGAGTGGATGGAACAGCTCCACTTATATCCCTTTATCTCAATCCTGAAGTTATGATGTGGAAGAGACTGGCCTGCCACAAATTAGCGTAGTTAGCAAATACCCTGGTAAGCTGGAGGCTGCATGCAATCGCAGAGGGCAATGTAAATAATTATCTTGTTCAGAGACTGCATGTGGAGTTAACAGCACAGAAACTATTGTTTGATTCAATTGTGGCATTTGAAACGGGGAGAGCAGGTCGAGTTCAAATGATTTAGCGACATTACCCAGTATCCTCTCTGTCTCTGTCAGACGTACGCTCCCCTGTCACTACTCAGGTAAATTTCTTTTTGTTTGTCTATACCAGTGCTTCCAAAATGATGTCATTCAAAACAAAGAGAGAGATGGATAAGTTACGAACACCACGTGTACATATGCATCTGTGTAAATATGAAATCATTTTTGACCCCAACACTCATTGCAAGTCTTCCTTTTCCACAGTGTCCTACTCTTCCTTTATTGTGTCATGTCATCGTTCACTTTCATTTATTCCCAACTACAAACTCTTACTGCTTCCAAATAACAACCAAAAAAGCCACGATGGCATTATGAGAAACTGAGGAAAAATAATCAGTGATTTGTAAAAAAAAAAAAAAAAAAAAGAACTTTTCAAACACGGTCTGCCATAAGTGGATTACAAAAAAAAACTATGTGGAATCAGGACGCAACCAAAATCAGGACATGAAAGGATGAGGGTCAGATGGACAGATTGTGTGTTTGGGGAACAGAGTATTGGGAGGATTGTCAACAAATGAAGAAAGGCATCGTGAAATGGAGGACAGTTTGAGGAAGAAAGAAAAAAGGCAAAGAGAGGAGGAAGGGAGCTGAACGCTTCTCAGTGTAAGAATGTACATATGGTGTTCTGTGTCACACTGTGTTCTCATGTGCCTGACTGTGTGCTTAGTGTTTTGTTTTTATTGTGTGACACTTTGTTTTCCCGCTCTTCTAATGTTTGGCGCTGTTCTCAAATGGTGCACTCGCTCTCTATTCCCTATGCCAGCTTCACTTTTTGGTAATATCAAAATAAAGGGCACTTCATGGGGAATAGGGAGTCGTTTTGGGACGCACCGTTTGTGTGAAGGAGTTCACTGATCTACATTGAGCTTTTGCTTTGTTCTGGTCCATCCTAGAGGGCTGACAAAATCGATGATTATTAATTGATTCTGTTGATTTGATTCACCTAGATTAAAACCACGCTTTTGTGGCCCTCAACGACTGGAATTTTTATTCAGCTTTGTGTGTTTGTTTTTGTGAGTGTGATTCCAAGAGTCTTGCATTTGTGTATTTTGTTTTTGAGCGCATGTTACATGGGCTTTGCTAAGAGTACACTTGGGTTTTTTGTTTGTTTACATTTTTTTAAATTGGTGTTAAGGAGACTTTATGAAAATATGTTCTATGGACATCACTCCAAAACAAAGAAAAAGAAAATTATGTGTTTGGCTTCTTTAGCTTTGGCTCTCACAGTTGCACAGTCTGAAACGACTATCATCTGCGATAGCCTCTAGCGGTGTGTAGCTTTTAGTGCGTTTGTATTGAGCCGATGCAACGTGTGATGTGATACTGATTTTCCTGTCCTCCGTTTTCCTATTTCCCTCTTTTTCTGTCTTTCTTCCCTATAGTGCTGAGCTTCTGAACTGCCCCTTTTCCGAGCTCCCCAACTGCAAAACCTGTCCAGAGGAAACCCCCAGGGTCACTGCAGAAAATAGAGACGGCGAAAGAGAGAAAACGAGAGATGAAAGGAGTGCTGCGCTAATCCCACTTGAAGAAATCATTGTAACGCTCATCTCTGCATTACTAATTTTAACCCACAACGTAGGTGCAATAAACATAAGATATCACATCCTGGGAGGATGTTGAACACATTTTCTTCCTACAAGGATCTCCAGCCTTGGGAAAAGGGTGGGATTCAGCATACAAACTGTAGTATGTCCTGGCTAGACCCTTCCTGGTGGAAATAGATGCAATTTTTAAGTAACGAGAACTATTTTTGTGGGGCGTTCCACCAAGATAAATGCACCTGAAAGTGGACAACAAAACCCTCAATCCAGTCTCAGATACAAATAATGTGTGGAAAAATACCCATCATGCTCTTCAACGCTATGCAATTCAACCACACATTCGCAGGCGAGTTCACCAAGCACTTCGATTGAACAGTTTATCAGCCAAACTTTTTCCACTCCTTTAACTTTTGGAGATCTTGCATGTGCTTTAAATGAAAATAAACAGCGGTGTCATCGGCCTGCCATATTCCTATATCGTACAAACAGTTTCCCCATTCATCTAATTGGAAAATTTTGTTCAGAGTCCTTCTCAGGGCCCACGGAAAGGTGACTTTGTCCACGTTGAAGAAAAGAGTGTTAGCCTCTCTCTTTTCTCTCTCTCTTAGTTCAGCTCTCTGCATCTCAGCATTTTTGTTCCACTGTAGATGAACTGCATGGCATGAATGAGAAAAAACAAAACAAATCTAAAAACAAAACAAAACAAAACAGAGAGAAAGATGGTAGAGATCGTGCTGAGAGGAGCAAGAGGAAACCGAAGACAGGGCCGCTCTGTGTGCACAGTACAATATGGGTGACTCTGGACAAGTGGATGGGGTCACGGATGAAAAATGCAGGCCCTTAACCTTCAAGTGGGGAACACAAAATACAACATAAGTGCATGACACCGGATGAAGGACAGAGGGGGCTTTAAATGGACTGGATGAACTATGACAAAAGCTGAAAAAAAGAGAAAATTAAAAATGCATTTTTCTCACTTTGTTTACCAGCATGACTAAACTGCATGACTTCTGCAAGCCCTGAACCCCAAATTAGAGGGCTTGGAATCACTAAACACCGAAATCAAATGGAAACAATAAAAGTTTATGCTAAATGCTACTAAATTTAGAGGGAAAAAAAGAATATATTTAAAAAAAGAGAGGCTCTATATTTTGTTTTTGAATAAAAAAGAATAATGTAAAAATATATAGGATTGCAAGATTCACACAGTTTTGTTGGATAAAAGAAAAACAAACCCCACTGAGTCTAGCTGAATGATGAGACAAACTCCTTCAACTACTACTGCTCCCTCCATGGCTTCAAGTGACATTTCTTTCCTTCTCTTTCTCCACCTTTTCACCCTTTACTTGAACTCTCCTGGCTCTCTGCTCCACCCTTCACGATCTCCCTCAGTCATGGCAGCCTCCAGCAGTGGCACGAAAGCTCCTCTGGAGACCTCTGACACCTACAGGGCTCTTTTCTTTTGACGGTTATGGGTCTAAAGAGCAAGGTGGAAGGGGATTTTAAGGCTGTGGGTGAAGTTTTCTTTTTATGTTGAGTCCTGATGGAAAGTTTTGAGTTGTTTTGCCATGTTTGTTCATTTTATTTCATCCACATGCTGTGGGTAAAATCAAAGCTTTATCCATCAAAAGTGAGCCTCTTAATATCAATCTAGTGAACATTAGCATTACGTGCTGTGTCTTGAGACCCTGAGTACTTACATCGACAAAGCACTATTGTCCAATCATGAAGCCATAATGTGAGAGTAGCGCCACTGTCTGAGCTCAAAGGTGCTCAGCAGGAGAACATGCTGAACATGGTTTTGTAGTTCTTAAGTTGTCTTGGTTTTGTTTAAGATGTTGACATTAGCATTCATTTAAATCTACAGTTTATTCTCTGAATTATTTTGGGTGGTACAGAGCCTTGCGAGGTTTTGACAATATTTTTTTCACTCATTACTAGATTTTATTATAAAAGTTTCAAAAAATTATTACATATGCTGAGCACCCACTAAAACCAGCCAAAATGGACTTCCTTATTAACTTAGCGGCAGATATCTGATATTACCATTGGTATTAGCATTATCCTGCGTGAGAGGAGGCCATGATTCCACCAATATCTCTTTTACATCATAGATTACACATGTGAGCAACTGTTTGACTGTTCAGACCTTTTCTTGTCTTCTTTGTATCACCAACAAGATCTGAACCACCTTTAAGTGGAAGTTCTTGTTGAAGTCTGGTTAGGTGTTAGAGTATGTTTGCATTGTTTTATATGACTTAAAGCGTCATTTGTTGTCTTAAAACCCCCTGACTGTGTTCTTTCAGCATTCATCATTCAGAATCTGATGTAAGCTTAGTTTAGTAACTACCTATGCAACACCTAAGCAAGACCTTAGCAGCTCACACACACACAAACACACACACATATGCCATGTGCTCAGGCCAGCTGGCTGGTGTCTGTTTACCGGTGCTGTGTGTCCAGGGAGGGAAACGACACAGATGCAGCTCCATCACCACAAGAGCCAGCGTATCTGCTGACCATGTAGTGTTACATCAAACGTTAGCAGCTGGCCCAAGTAGCTTGAAGGTGCGACAGACGTGTACAGCTGTAGTAGCCATGTCACTTTCTTTAGTGGTGCACTGAATTCCCTTTCCTTCTCGGTTAATATGTAAGGCCTGTTTAACGTCTTCTGCAATGTCTCTCCTGCATGCTTCAGGGTACAGGAAGACACTCGTGCACTTTTCGAGTTTGCATATACATTTATATGTGATCATATACTCATCTCAGAGGGTATGTAGGATATATATGTAACCAGAGCTTATTTTATATATGGTACTCAGTTCTAAATTGCATCTCACAAGCATTTGCTGACTGGTTAAGATAATGTGTACCTCTCTGGTCGTTCATAAAGTCAAATTGGATGGTGTTTTGGAGCAATAATGATGGAGGTCCACCTTTTTTCTCATTGTCGTCATTATGAATTGGGGGGACATGTTCATCTCATCCCTAATAGGAAACCCAGTGTGCCTGAAACTGTTCCCTGAATGTGTATGTAAACAGCCACATCAATTGAAGACGCTCTCTCTGCAAAAGCTTCCCATGAGGGTTTGTCTTAGCGTGAATGAGATCACAACCCCTCCAGATGGCTGACAGCTCACATACCTTTACTTGAAACCCAAATACAAAACATATCAGAGAGGAGCAGAACAAAGCCAGAATCAGTCTCCACGCTTTCTCGACTTCCTGTTTGCAACCCCTCCCACTCTCTCATCTGATCCCTCTCCTTCTCAATTTTTGAGGAAGAAGCTTTTTTGCATCCCTTGTTCTTGTGTTTTTCTATCATATTGTTTGAAGTTGAATTATAATGCATGCATGGAATACAATGAGGACATAACTTGTGAATAATTTGTGAATGGCCAGAATGAGGTAACCATCTCTTTCACCTGGGCTCTCTACTCTGCGACTGCTCTCTCAGAGACACTTAAGAGAGGAAGAAAGAACATGTTGTTTCTAGTTTTTCTCACCCTTCCCTTTTTCTTAAAAATGTAGCTGTACCAAATGTAAGTTCTGGCTATATGCTAGCCATTTCGAAAGACTATATTAATATGTTTATATATCGATTTCAAGATGCTATTTGTAAATGCGATGTCTGTGTATCTGTAGTAAATGTTTATCAGAGCTTCCACAGACTCAGATGCAGATGCAGCAGTTGTGAGGGCAGATATCAACAAAACACCCTGCAGGAACTCAGTTTTCACTGCATGTGTCTGTATATTTGTTATAGTTTGGCCCAGTATGCACTACCTGTTTTTGTATTTTGTCATTTTATACTTTAATTACTTTATGTAGCTTGTTTAAAGGGGGGAAATTCATTGCACTATCACAGCTAATGGAGCTGCTGTGTCTACTGCTGAGCGCAACCCTAACCATACCCCCACCCTCAACTCCCCTGGTTAAGAAACAGGGATATAGAGAGAGAGAGAGAGAGAGAGAGAGAGAGAGAGAGAGAGAGAGAGAGAGAGAGTTAGAAAGAGAGGCCAGTGAGAAAGAGAAGGTCCCTAAAAGAAATGGATGAGTTCTATGCTATTAAGATTGATGCTGGATACAATTTTATTGTCATACAAAAAAGGGAAAAAAAATATCAAGAACTGTATAAAATATATTTCAATGGAATGTTTATTATTTACCTTTTATATTTTTGAAATGTATAAAGAAAAAAATTAATAAACTGTAATAATTTAACAGAGTTTGTGAAAACTGAGACTTAAAAATCGTTATATTACTAAAAGTATGAAAGTTTGAACGTGAATGCTAACCTACCTGATCAAATCTTCTCCATTAGATAGGGAAAAAACAATTAGAAAAAAGAAATCCAATTTAAAAAGAAAAAGTTATCAAAAAGTCAATAAAAATGTTAAAAGCTCATGCCAAAATTTTCAACATGTGTCCTGTGTGATTCTTCAAATGTTGTGAATTCTTCATGTTACTCTTGGATCCAAGAACACATTTACAGAATAATTAGTGCGTTTACCTATTTTAATTTCTTTATTTTTTTGTTGATTTTATTTATTTTTAGAATAAATTAATTTCCTTCACATGCTTATAAGCAAATAGATTTTTTAATAATGATTCTCTTACATGTATCATCGTGGCTTTGGGGCAAGGACATTGAGCTTTCTTAATCTACATTATTGAGAAAGTTGAAACAATTAAATTTCAAACATAACAATATCATTTTTGTATACCATATTTATAGTACATAGTTATTTTGTGTAATTACAGAGTAATTAATTCATAAAGCATTGTCTTTACACACTGATCCACAACCAATCCATTTTAATTAGGCCCAGATGAGATCAGAATTTGTTGCTTTATTTAGTTTGTTTCAACAAAAATGCATGGAGTTAAAACGGTGGCACTAGTGAAAATGAGGTAGAGGTTCATAACATCTGCATCAAAATTACAGTGAACAGTTCTCTTGGCACAGCACCTATATTTCAAGTCTTGCTGGTGATTGCTGTTTGTCCCATTTTGGATGTGCTTAAATGTAAGAAAAAGGCCCTCATCCTTCATTTTTCTTTTATCCCTCCTCACGGACTGAGCGATGCACAAAAATATCACTTGCAGTACATCTGTAATTCCTGTCTTTTCATACACTATATTTTATAATATTTAACACACTTTGTGCATTACTATATAAAGCCTTTTCTTCTCTTATATTCAGTCACCAAACCATGTTTGTGTTGTTCAGTTGCATTTGTAAATCCTTCTACTTCATCACTCCTCCACTGACCCTCCTCAGGCACCTCTGTTTAGTCTCCAGACGATGAGGCCACCCAGCAGTGCTCCGCTGATGAAAAAGACTCCAGAGGAGAGGGAGATCAGGCTGGATGAGGAACCGAAATCTCGCTCAAAGGAGTAACGAGCCAATGAAGAGATGCTATTGATCTGAAGGTATTTAAAAGAGTTAATCAATGACTATTACAGATGTGTCTCATCAATGCTGTGTTAATGCAAGTGTTGTCATGTTAATCAAAACGTACCCATCCTCCTCTATTGCAGATCCAGTACAGCAAGTTATCCCTGAAGTAATCCAGTGTCCAAGACACAATTCCTGAGACATAATCAGCAATAATCTATATGCAAAACAAAAAAACAAGCACAAATACATCAAAGTGCAACCATGCATCTGGTCACAAAGCTTTAACACTTTGGGCACTGAAACACACAAATGATGCAGCCTATAGGTAAAGAAAGCACTGCATAGGCCTACCTTGGCAATTGATTTTCCAACAACACAGATCAGAGTAACAATTTTCCCCCAGGTGATGCCATCAGCAAACACTTTGTCTACAAGCCTCTGAAAACTCTGTCTGTCCATCACTCCTGCAAACTCATCAACCATTCTAAAATTAAACAAAGAGGCTATACTTGATAACAATTCATTATTCTTGAAGCCCATATCCCGCTGCCATAATAAGATAGCAACTTTGTGGAACAATTTTTTTCTTTTAATTAGGATTTTCTTTTGTGACTTATATTTATTGCGACTCATTTCTCACAACTTTATTTCTTAAACTATCTCACATTAATTATAATATTGTTTAAACGGACTTCCATAATAGGCTACATACAGTAATACACTCGCATATCAAAAAGACCTTTTGATACTAACTTCTTATATTTTGTCTCCCGGTCGATACAATCGCCGATGGTTATGATGACCTCAGCCATCTGATCCAGGAGCTCCTCCTCTTCATCACTCATTGGCTGTGGTTCAGCAAGAAACGGTGCACATATTCCCTCCCTCTGCACCTGGTCCCTTACTGATCTGAAAACATATTGTGAAAGCATCGTTGTTTTGATATATCCACCTTATATTTCTACGCGGAAGTATGGAAGCTTGTTTCCGCCACTAAATAAATAAATAATAATGATAATAATTGCGACTTTTTATCTCACAATTCTGACTTTGTTTCTCACAATTGCGAGTTTACATCTCGCAATTCTGACTTTATTTCTCAGAATTGCGAGATATAAAGTCAGAATTGCGTGATATAAAGTCACAATTGCGTGTTATAAAGTCAGAATTGTGAGATATAAGGTCACAATTGCGTGTTATAAAGTCAGAATTGCGAGAGAGAAAACTAAGAATTCTGACTTTTTTCTCGCAATTCCGACCCCAGACAGCAACATAATGTGGGCCCAGATCCAGCCCACATCTGGTATGCGTGGAATCCACATGCACCGGATGTGGCCCGGATCTGGGCCGACAATTTTGCTCTATGGGACTTTATATCACGCAATTCTGACTTTATAACACATAATTGCGAGTTTATATCTCGCAATTCTGACATATTTTTTCAGAATTGTAAGATATAAACTCGCAATTGCGAGTTATAAAGTCCAATTCTATGGGGAAAAAAGACTGACTTTTTTCCTCTCAGAATAGTTTAGCCTATATCTCACAATTCTGATTTTATAACACGCAATTGCGACTTTATATGACGCAATTCTGACTTTATAACACCCCATTGCGACTTTATAACTCACAATTCTGACTTTATAACACGAAATTGCGACTTAATATCACGCAATTCTGACTGTATAACACGCAATTCTGACTTTATAACACGCAATTGCGACTTTATTTCACGCAATTCTGACTTTATAACACGCAATTCTGACTTTATAACACGCAATTGCGACTTTATATTACGCATTTCTGACTTTATATCTCACAATTTTGACTTTATAACACGCAATTGCGACTTTATATCCAGCAATTCTGACTTTATATCTCGCAATTCTGAGAAATAAAGTCAGAATTGTGAGATGAAGAGTCGCAATAACCTTTTTTTTTTTTCATTCTGTGGCGGAAACAAGCTTCCAAACGGAAGCTATTTTCTGTGAATGTATTCCGAAAAACGATTTTTTTTGTACAGCTAAAAATAACTGGAAGCGGATGACACGGCAGCTATAGACACATTTCTCCAGTAAGGGCTGGCGCAAAATGCTGCATCGGCATCTCGAAGCGGCACTTCCGCTGGCATCTCCAGCGGCCATCAGTGCAGCGGCATCTCCAGCGGCCATCAGTGCAGCGGCATCTCCAGCGGCCATCAGTGCAGCGGCATCTCCAGCGGCCATCAGTGAGCGGCATCTCCAGCGGCCATCAGTGAGCGGCATCTCCAGCGGCCATCAGTGAGCGGCATCTCCAGTGGCCATCAGTGCAGCGGCCATCAGTGCAGCGGCATCTCCAGTGGCCATCAGTGTAGCGGCATCTCCAGTTGCCATCAGTGCAGCGGCCATCAGTGCAGCGGCATCTCCAGTGGCCATCAAGTGCAGCGGCATCTCCAGTTGCCATCAGTGCTGCGGCCATCAGTGCAGCGGCATCTCCAGTTGCCATCAGTGGAGGGGCCATCAGTGCAGCGGCATCTCCAGTGGCCATCAGTGGAGGGGCCATCAGTGCAGCGGCATCTCCAGTGGCCATCAGTGCAGCGGCATCTCCAGTTGCCATCAGTGGAGGGGCCATCAGTGCAGCGGCATCTCCAGTGGCCATCAGTGAGCGGCATCTCCAGTGGCCATCAGTACAGCGACATCTCCAGCGGCCATCAGTGCAGCGGCATCTCCAGTGGCCATCAGTGCAGTGGCCATCAGTACAGCGGCATCTCCAGCGGCCATCAGTACAGCGGCATCTCCAGCGGCCATCAGTGCAGCGGCATCTCCAGTGGCCATCAGTGCAGTGGCCATCAGTGCAGTGGCATCTCCAGCGGCCATCAGTGAGCGGCATCTCCAGTGGCCATCAGTACAGCGGCATCTCCAGTGGCCATCAGTGCAGCGGCATCTCCAGTGGCCATCAGTGCAGTGGCCATCAGTGCAGTGGCATCTCCAGCGGCCATCAGTGAGCGGCATCTCCAGTGGCCATCAGTACAGCGGCATCTC
The DNA here is from genome assembly GCF_051911475.1 of Siphateles boraxobius. Lineage (NCBI taxonomy): Eukaryota > Metazoa > Chordata > Actinopteri > Cypriniformes > Leuciscidae > Siphateles > Siphateles boraxobius. Next base: position 19,216,755 of record NW_027509193.1, read on the forward strand.
CAGTGGCCATCAGTGCAGCGGCATCTCCAGCGGCCATCAGTGCAGCGGCATCTCCAGTGGCCATCAGTGCAGTGGCCATCAGTGCAGTGGCCATCAGTACAGCGGCATCTCCAGCGGCCATCAGTACAGCGGCATCTCCAGCGGCCATCAGTGCAGCGGCATCTCCAGTGGCCATCAGTGCAGTGGCCATCAGTGCAGTGGCATCTCCAGCGGCCATCAGTGAGCGGCATCTCCAGTGGCCATCAGTACAGCGGCATCTCCAGTGGCCATCAGTGCAGCGGCATCTCCAGTGGCCATCAGTGCAGTGGCCATCAGTGCAGTGGCATCTCCAGCGGCCATCAGTGAGCGGCATCTCCAGTGGCCATCAGTACAGCGGCATCTCCAGTGGCCATCAGTGCAGCGGCATCTCCAGCGGCCAGGACTTTCCGGTGCAGCGGCATCTCCAGCAATCAATATTTTTTATTTTATTAACTGCATTTTAACTAAATAACATTATTTAGCTACCACAGAGTAGCATATCATGTGTAAGCATATCCCTTGTAAATAAAGTTTTGAGTTTCTGATTCTCCATTACATCAGAGAAAGCTGCAATTGTTCTGAGTAGCCAATTGATACAGGATATGTAACGTTATAGGTTTCCAGCAAGAAGTGTCAATATCACTTTAATGTTTCTGTAAATACTTTTTATTAAATATTAATTTGATCGTAAAAGTTATAGTTGTTTTCAACCAAGACGAATATCGACGATGGCGTCCCCTTAAATAACTACGTAGACGATGGAAGGTGAGAAAGAGGAAAATTATCTGATGAAAATGATCTAGCTGCATCTCACTGATGGCCGCAGGAGATGCCACCGGAAGTGCCGTTTCGAGATGCCAGTGTCGCAATTTGCGCTTGCTCTCTCTCCAGTATTCCACTCTTACGTGAAAAACGTGAAAATTAAGGTGGACAAAGAAACGAAACCAATAGCAACCTAATACTTTATTCATACTTAATTCATACCTAATAATTGAAATGAATGGCAATAGAAATGGCACAAACGATTATATTAAATGATTATGTAAAGGTTGTGAAGTGACATTGATTTTGAAAAAAATTATACTTTTTAGTGGGCTTAAGGCTAAACGTTTTTCAGGTAGGCTATTATTTACAAAGTTATCTGCTTAACATCAGACAAATATTTCGATACAGCCTAAAAACAAATATGTATGTGAAACTTACCGAAGTATAAGATTGTTCGTAAACTGGTCATCTAAGAGATACAAACGTAAATGTCACTTTACTGGATTTCATGATAGCACACAGGAAATAATAGGCCGGTTTAACTTGGCTGAATAGCCTACCTGATGCCATGAGCGTACTTTTTCCTTTCTTCCTCTTTGGTCCTACGGTAGGTTTTGATGGTTATTTCACAAAACAAAATGAAAGTGTAGCCTATATATGTCCGGTCTTTGCTTTTACGTCAATAATTGTACTAAACATGACGCAGACTTCTAATAGGTTTAGTAGCTAGATAGCTTGCTGTCAGGTGCATCTTCACTCACAATAGGCTAAGTGAAAATAAAAGCGAAACAATTAAGTTTTCTGCATTTCCTAACATCTGTCGAACAAATCGAATCCACACTTAGCAGTCATCCTCAAAGTAATTAATTCACAAGACACATAGCTCAGAAGAATTGTGTGTTTGTGCAAATATGACCGGGAATGAAAGTAGGCTAACACTTTTTATTCGAGCATCAGTAACTCAGTGGTTGTTTGTGCCACATTTATCTACTACAAAAACTCACTTGGACGTTTAAATCAAATTTAAAGAGTCCCCATAGCCTATTGAAAGAGTTGTAACACTAGCTGGAAATAGAACAACGAGAGGACATTTGCTGAAATAAGATCAACACTAATATATGCAAGAACGTTATCGAAGAACAAAAACATAATTTTTAATAAAAGTGTTGCGGCAAAAACAATAACTAACAATATAGCATCACAGCATAAGAGACATCAGGATTCCAAATTAGTTTTAAAAGATTTATTCTTGCAAGAAGTTCCCAGTCCATCCATACAGTCCAGCTGTAGGCGGAGTGAGACCTTGAGCAGCGGGCTGCCAGCAGTCTTATACTGTTCTATCTCTTGTCTAAACAAGAGGAACAAAGGAACTTTATGACTACCCCAAAAGCAGAGGGTCTTCTCACCTCTGAAGTCAGAGGTCACTTGCCCAACCACCTGCTGATTGTCTCACACACACCTCCAAGCTGTATAAACATACCAACAGGAAAACAGGGTCCTCTGTTCTCGTACACAGCACAGATAAAGAACTAAAATCAATGAGAATATAAAAATTTCTACAACAGTTTCCCCCTTTTTTTATCATTCTCTTTGATTACTTAATAAACACAACAATTTTAAGTCATTGCATCACACTTCTACAATTCTTCAATTTTACCTTTCATTTTCTGCTTAAACTTGTTGAAATAAGATTAGAAGAAAAAGCTTAGGTTGTTTTTTATTTTATGGGGATAGTATTTAACAAGCAACTTGTTGAGTAAAGAATTTATCTGAAGCCAGGCTAAATGGATAAGCACTGTTATCGCATTCCTAACATTAAATCAGACTCTCAGTCACCTCAGTAAATAGTATAGGTTCTAGTAGGAAAAATATACCTTAACTCAATTAAAGCATTTCGCTGTAACTTCCGCTACTTGTATCGTCTGCATAATTTTGTTCAGCCTTGGGTTAGCCTGTCATTTTCCAATTGAACAGAATCCTATTCACCCATGAATAACAAAATAACACATACAATCCTAATTCCTACTATTAGCCTTTTCCATTAATCACCTTGATTTTCCTAACCATATTTTGTTCACTACTATTTCAATTTAGAAAGCTCTATTTTAATGCCCTTTTTAATAAAATCTTTCCATAAAAGTTTTATCATTTTATCCATTCTTCTAACCAATGTTAGTTATTCAAAATTTGCTTATTTGTTCAAAAAAATATTTTTGCTTGTTACACATCAATTAATAGATTTTCTACTTATCCTGAAAACATTTGAACCAATCAAATTATTAGATCTATATCAATAGTAAGCCCTAGTTTGACCCAATCAAATAAAATCATCAAAATCATCACAAAAAGTTTTGCTAGACTCAAATCATTAGTTGGTGCACATCCTCCTCCAGGTGTGATGATTATCTCGTTCGTCCCGCAGACATTCCTTCTAACCAATGTAGTTTATAGCTTATTACACATTAGTTAATAGATTTTCTACATTTGCACTAAACAAATCAATATCTAGTTTGATTCAATTAAATACAATCGTCAAAATCATCATCAAAAACATATTCTTCTGCTAAACTTGAACCATCAATTGGTCCACATCTTTCTCCAGATGTGTTGATCATCCGTTGCCCCATGCATGGACGTTCCATCTTCACCATTTTGACACTTTGCGCGCCGTTGAAATGGTTTTTCCAGCGTTGGCGGGCGAGGTATGTTTCTAGCACATTCCTTGATCACCCACTTTATTCTTCGTGTTGGCGTGTGGGGTTGCTGATGTTGTTTGCTGTAGTTTAAGCTGAGATGTTTGGACCCAGGTCTAAAACTCTCCAATCATTTTCAAATCCTTACAAGATTTTCCCTTAGATCACGATCGCACCCCCACTGGAATGAGTCATCTGCTGTCGGCTGTCACCTGCGAAATGGAGGCCTTAAGTGATTTTGTTAGTGACCGCTTGTCTTGTCATCCCTTTTGGTGTGACCTGTGTAATTTTCAACCTGAAACATATCATCAGATAATTTCTTGCTCATTGAATAGCACTCATGGTCCTTTTCTCCTGAAAAAAACACTCAACCCATGTTGCTCATGTTAACAAAACAATACAGAATCAGTTCTGTTTGGTTCAATCCTGGCATCCTGCAAAATGAAAATTTTAAGTTAGGCACTGCACAAGGTTAGGCACTGTGTCTTCACTTTTGCTCATGTTAACAAGACAATATGTATACATTTGGAACAGAATCAGTTCTGTTTGATGGAATCCGTTCTGACAACCTAAAAAAAATGAAACTTTTTAAGTTAGCGCAGCGCAAAGTGTGGCACCTTTCTGCCACAATAATAACCCAGGTCAGGATAACTAGTCAAATTCATTCACATTGTTTTCACTGGGCACTGTCTGCTCTGCCCGTTCACTTCTGTATGACAAGATCAGCTGGTTTTAGACAAATGGTCCTTCTAACTCCCTGGAGAGTTGAAAGGCTCTAATCTGACCATTTGTTCATGTGTGTGTGTCTTTGCTCATGTCATGTGCGCAAAAGTCTACATCTTCTGTGAAGAAAAACAAATGTTGAGGTTATTGTCACAAAGTTTTCTTTTGTCTGCTGTGCTGGCCTGGCGTTTCCTGTCGAAGCAATTCTTGTTACTTGCACACTTACAGACAGATTATTATCATCCTCCTCTTGATAAATTAGATCTCATCTTTTTTATCAATTTAACATACTAAGATTCTCTTACATTTATCAGACGACACATTTACATTCTTATCAGTTCTTGCTTTCCCTCGGAAATCAAACCCATGACCTTGTTGTTACAAGTGCCAATACTGTTTGAACAACAGGAAAAACTGCAATATTTGTTAATATTTGTTTGGTAACATTTGTTTGGATAAAGTTTGCTTAACCCAAACATTGTCCTTCAGACAAATTTCCTTTAGACATCTTTCTCTGCCTCTGAAACAAAAATATTACTTTATCTTCTTCTCACAGCGTAATCTGTTTTTCAGGCCTGTTGTTGGTCTCGCAATTCAGTCATCTACAAACATTCTTCAGGTCACCAATTTGTCAGGTCAGGTTTTTTTTTGTGTGCACACTTCGTCAACGTCAGTCGAATAACAATCTCCCCCTTTTTACGATGCCTAACTGTAAAGGGCTCTCTGGATAATCTGATATTTACTACTGTCAAATCTATTACATTTTCTCAACATATGACTGACGGCTATCTACGACTTCACAATTCTAATTTACACATCAATACTTAAACCTGTCCAGAAAGTAATTCAAATCTACTGCACATCATAAATGACCAAAATAATAACTAACAGACAGAGCTCAATGATCAATCAACTTAAAGCTCCTCCTATGTTCTGTGTTGTCTTCTCATCAGATTGACTCAAATTTCTCAGCTTACTTTCGAATTTGTAATTTGCCTTAACCCATCTATAATGCCAAAACACTCTTTCCAGAAGTTAATGACACATTTATACACACTATTCAGACAAAATAGTTGTCCTAAACTAGCACATACTGTACAAAACATGAATTAACATTCACACTCATAGTCCCTGACTATGAACCGCTCATATTTCTATCTTTTCTCTAAAAAGATTTAAATGACATTTTAACCTTACATTTTCCCTGTATCTTCTATCTAATGTTTTATGGCCTCTTAAACCAGTTTCAAAGCATGTCTGTTCATTATTCATTTGATTTTAGAAAAGTCAGCTGGATTGTTTTGGTGCATTATTACTTTTCTTCAGCTTTCTTTGGCTGACTGATAACAGAAAGGCAGAGTACCCATCCCCCTTCCTTCACTCAGACAGTCTCTCTCTCTTTCTCTCTTGAACAAACTAATAATATTTTCAATCAGCCTCCTAAGAATGTATTTTAGACAGAATGTAAATTCCTTACACTAAACTTTGACCATTGTTATTCAGACTTTTCTCAGATCTACAAAGCTGTCTTCATCTTTAGCCACCACCATGTCCAGTGACCTTCAGGAGTTCAAACTATGTCATAGACATATTAGCTCAAAATCAACACTTCTATACATGTTCTTGCCTATAAGGCAACCAATATCACAAAAAGTTTTGCTACTGTCTCCACATCAGATAATTGCACCCACCTGTGGTCTGTATGTTAATGACGTTTAGACACCCCATTGTCTGATAAGGTTCCCTGTGTCTCACACCGGCCCCATTTATACAATTGACTACCATTTGCTCAGGATGTGTAATCCCAATGGTGAAGAAACAAAATAACTTCACTTCTTTTATCTGATAATTAAGCCGTTTTGGAGGATGAGTTCATTCTAAAGTATATTTGGGAGTGGACCTCTCTGATGCTCTTGGCCCAAAGTAGCATCATATCCACTCTCTTCGCACAGAAAACACCTCCACAACCTGGTGGGCAGGTGCCCCAGTGGTGATGAAAGTCCTGGCTTGGGTTGTCCCCCTATGGCCATCGGAAGATCTTACCCGTCTCTGGGCTGACATCCAGCGCACTGGTTACAGCTCCATCCAATTGGGCAGAATTATCAGAGAGGCTCTTCTAAAATTTGACAATAATAAATACAAACTTTTCTTAGGTGTGGGTGAGAAGACATTCAAGAACCCTCACAGCCAGTAGGAGTGTCCTAAAACAATAACAACAGTATTTAATCAAATCAATCTATTAGACATCCTCAACAAAATCACAATGCTTAGATTATACTCAGAGAATTTAGATCACAACTGTACATTCAGTGTACTTCATCTGTAGTCGGAGCCATCGGTGGAGACTAAATGAGACAAAGAAGTTACTGGTTCTAAAATAGGCTAAAAATGTCACCTCTATCGTTTAAGGTCTGTATTATTATTTTAAAGACTTCTTTAAAGTCACTCAGTTTTATTTCTAAAACATTTACAAATTGTCCTCTAAATTTATCAAATCTGAACTACCTGTAGCATGATTTGGTTTAGCTTTTCCATATCTATGATTTTCAACTGAAACATTGTGCTCAGACAGCTTTCTGCTGACATTGAATGAGAGAGAGACTCTTGAGGCATTCAGGACTGGTACATTTGCATTTTCATAAACTTCTAACTTCAGGCTTTATATACCATCTTTTTAACTCTAGCCCAGCTTAAGGCATCTTTTCCATAAATTACATGTATTTTCAATACAAGCATAATTTTTATAGTTTTCTTTTGCCCATACAGGGAATTTAGACATTACAAATTTCCACTCAGATTGAGTATCTGTCATACTGGCAGTTTCAGCCCCAGCACACATCAGATTCAGATTATCAAATTGTTTCAGCCAAATCACAAGCTAAAATCTTCTAAAATCAACACATCAGCTTCTAGTTCTTTCATGGTCAACACTAACAAGCTCTCTGTTCAATCGAATGTCATTTACATTTAGCAACTGTTAATCCCCTAACGCTGCTTTTGCTTAGCCTATTTTATCTTTATAAAAATAATAATCTTTCAAATTTCATCTAAATTTTAGTTGTCAGGTTCTCAATTACCATAATTTAATACCCGACTTCAATGTTTTCTCTAGGAGTTTACCAATCTGCAATTAGGATCAATACTAACCTTTGTTCTCTGCGCTCTCTGCTTGTGATACATTTTTATTATCACTATAAATCATTCATTAGATTTGTCTCCCTATATCATCTAAAACCTTATTAAAGCATTTCATTCAAAACACAATCATCCTTTTATTTACCGGTACCTTTAAAATTCTTTACAACTCATTTAGTCTTATCTGTAATTTTACGTCAACCGGTACTTTTTATAATTCTTTCCTTTCAAAAGGAACTCCTGGCACTTAAATCTTTCAATCTTCTTACAACTTTCAAAAGTTCCATCTATCAACTTTCTTTAGTTCCTTCTCAGAACAAAACTTCAATATTGTCATTTAAATACTGTTGTACTTTCAAAACATTTACAGTCACTGCAAAATGACCCCCGCTGACCGCAATAAAACACTCTCTGTTATCCTGCCTATTGTTTGGTCACGTGAGCTTTCAAAACAGCTCCAGCTTACTTCACACCCCTGAAGCAGTGTGTCCTATTCAGGAAAAGCAAACAGAGCCACTGACAGTTCTCTGAATTTTTCCCCCACTGTCCCAGCTGCAAATACAATTACAATAGCCGAATCATATAGTCTTCATCATATTAACCTTAATCTACTTTCTAACTCATATTAACACAGAATTGTCTTCAAATTTGTATCATTTTTTTGGCACTTTCTTTGTTTTGAGCCAGTCAAGTTATTGTTTATCTTTCCAATCAGAATCAAACTTTTATATAAACATCATATCCGACATTGTTCATTATTGATTTTCCATAATCTTTAGACATAGCTGTCTTTACATCTTACTAATTTTGTATTATCATCAACACTAATTACAGAACAAGTACATATCTAATATCTGGAAGTCGGGCTAAATAAGCAAGCACTGTTGCTGTACTCCCAGTACAGCTGGACCCTCAGTCACTCCTTATTAGATACAGACATCATCTACAAAACAACCAGGATATATGCATTCGTTTTTTATAAAACTATAATTTTCCAATTCCTTTTATAATAAACGAAGGTTGATGGTTAATCCATCTTTTCACTACCCCCTTTTATAGACCCATTAGGTTCAAAAACACAATGGTTATCAAACTAAAACTAAACATCATCTGCAAATCTCTTTAAGGTGAGGGCTTCAGAGCAGAGCTGCTTACAGCATTTGCTCTCTTCTGTCTCACTATTTGTGTCATGACTGTTCAGTTACTATTCATACAGTATAAAGAAATTTAGCATGTCATCAATTTCATCAACACTGGTTTGAAAACTTATTCTTCTATCAAATGGTAAATCTGCAGATTCAACTTAATATTATCATTATTCCTCAGTTCCACCTCTACTGTTTCCCAGAAACCACAAGATTCTATTATTCGTCTCAGTCATTACACAGACAGCTATCATAGCCGTTAGCACCTTCAACTTTTGTTATAAAAATATGGCAATCTATTCTTCAATACCCTTGTTTTCATAACATTAATACAATACAGCACATTCACATCATCATTTCAATCATTATTTTATCATTAAAATATAGATTTTTTTCCCATTCTGCTTAATGAAAACATTCCTTATCTTTATACCAAATTAATCCCTGTTAATATACTCAATGCCTTATTTTATTATGAAACTCACTTTTCATACCATTTAAACAGTTAATTTGACTTCCATAAATTCTGTCTGAAATTTTATTTTCATCACATATAGTTTTCTACTATATTTCTTCTCAATCTTTCCCTACATGCCAGTTCCTTCTGTATCCTCTCCTTACCAATACTTTCTCTAGCCATCTATTATCTCTTTTTCTCCCAACACTAGTAGTGTTCCTGTCTTCTTGCTCCCTACATGCAGATACCATCTTTCGAAATTCAGATTCTTTTCATTCTGATTTCTTTCTACATCCTCAGTTCTTCATACCAAATCTTTCTTCAAATTCAGTCCTACATGCTAATTCTTTCTGCATTTGTTTTCGTTCCCTCCTATCTGCTTCCTCAAGCCAACAATCTGTCTGCTCACATTCTTTAGACTAAAACAAGATGCAACAACTCTGTTGCTTTTCACTGTTTCTTTTTTTTTTTTTTAAACTGTCCTTTTCACAACATTCAATCTTATTTTGCTCAGTGTCCCTTCTTCAGGAAAATCATGATATTTGATCAACTTTTCTGTCATTTTTATACATTTATGTCCATAATTCTTTTTCATTTGACCGAAAACTTTTGTTTAAAAATTAGCTAGCTTACCGTTAACGTTGACTCCATATTGGCTGAATCTTCTCTCTTGGATTTTTCCTTTTGACGCGCGTTTTACTAATCTGTCAAACGTCTTCGACAGATCCGACTTTTTCACCCAAAATCGGCCAGGTTTTAGCAAATTATGCTCTGTAATTATGGTTTACTCAATCTTTCCGCGCACCCAATCAATCAAGCGTGCACAAGAATTAGTTCAAGCGCGTTTCTTCCGTACGCTGTTTTACATAGAATTAACTCAAGCGCTTTTACTGGAATTAATTAAGTTACAATCAAAGATTTTGAATAAACCAGTACTTCAGTTGTGACTCTTCCTGTTCACCTACGAGCAATTATGGTACTTCTGTTCCCACCTACAGGAGCTTAGTTTTTTTGTAGAGACCGGTCTGATTCTGTCAGATCAATCTCTCCCTCAAAACTTACTCTGCTCGTACCAAAGAGACAAACTCAGCCAATATGGTTCATGTTCACTCACAATTATATCAAATTACACTGCACAAAATAAAATAATTTTACTGTCTCTTACCTGAGATGCTTTTACTGCCACCGAGTTCTTTCTGATTCCAGTGGGTTCCTCCTAGCCCTGATAGCAGTTTTGGCTCTTCTCTCTAAATTTTGGCGAGGTAAGATCAAAGCCTGTGCTTTGAGATGATCAATTCGTCAAATCCGCTGTCAGGACCAGAAGAAAACCTCAAGGAATCCCACTTCTGACACCAATCTGTTGCGGCAAAAACAATAACTAACAATATAGCATCACAGCATAAGAGACATCAGGATTCCAAATTAGTTTTAAAAGATTTATTCTTGCAAGAAGTTCCCAGTCCATCCATACAGTCCAGCTGTAGGCGGAGTGAGACCTTGAGCAGCGGGCTGCCAGCAGTCTTATACTGTTCTATCTCTTGTCTAAACAAGAGGAACAAAGGAACTTTATGACTACCCCAAAAGCAGAGGGTCTTCTCACCTCTGAAGTCAGAGGTCACTTGCCCAACCACCTGCTGATTGTCTCACACACACCTCCAAGCTGTATAAACATACCAACAGGAAAACAGGGTCCTCTGTTCTCGTACACAGCACAGATAAAGAACTAAAATCAATGAGAATATAAAAATTTCTACAACAAAAGTTTAGCACAAAAACAGTTTCTGTGTGTGTACTGTATATTGCTGTCAGACAAGGGTTCAGCCATCTATTTTTATCCACCTATTTTTTGGGATATCACATAAAATAGGGAAAAAACACTGGATGGAAATGCAAAGATAGGCATACATTCTATAAAGTGTACAAAAAAACATATGTTCTCAACTGAGGCAGATAATGTTTTTATCCAATAAGAAGAGATGTGCTATGATGGAAACACATTTACAAAAAAAAAAACCTAATATGGGATGTGATTGATAACTGGACTCATTATATATATATATATATATATATATATATATATATATATATATATATATATATATATGTATATTATATATAATGTGTGTGTACATTTAAACACATTTTCAGAAATTGGGAACTTTAGTCACATTCAATGCACAACACTTACATTTTACAAGGGAGTGGACAAAACACATTATAGACAACCACTATTCTATGTCATTTAACAATTATTAATAAAAAGCTTAGCTCAGTTCTTATCGCTGTACAATATGTCCTGATCTTACAAAAAAGTATAAATACATAAAGGCATAATACAATAAAAAGGGGCAAATTACAAAATCATGCTGCAGATCAGTTTGTGATTTCCTCATGGTTTCTCTCAGGTTTACAGACTAAATACTTCCGTTGCTGTATTGCCACTCTCTCTCTTAGCTTTTTTGAAGTCTCGAGAAGATGAAGCCACCTAACAGTAGGCCACAGGTGAAGGAAAACGCAGCTCCAAAATAGGGAAAATATTTTCTCAGTGAAGAACCAGAAAATTGCTCAAAGGAGAAACAGGCCAGTGCAGGGATACTGTACATCTGTATTATGGCATACAAACAAATAAGTTATAGATGTGATATTGTGACCAAAACTGTTCAACACATCTTCGAAAGAAGAAAAATAAAACAAAACAAAAGTAAAATGCTTCTTTTTATTCCAGTATTTTAAACAATAAGGTAAAAATATTTCTTACCCATCCTCCCACTTTGCGAATCCATTCCAAAAGATTCCTCCTAAAGTAATCCAGACTTAAGGTCAAAATACCTGAAACAATTGTGGGTAAGCGTGCGAGGACCATCTATTGAGAGCAAAGAGGAGCTTAGAAGTTACAAATAAACTATACAAATATAAACATAAAGATGCACGTCTGTCTACAAAAACAGATATGTTAACAATTTGAACAGATAACATGCAGCAGGATCTAACTAATCCAATACCTTTGCAGACAGCTTTCCAACTGAATAGAACAGCACTATAATTCTCCCCCAGTTGATCTGGCCATCTCTGAAAACCTTTTCCACAAGATCCCAGAAACTTCTTTTATCAGCTACTTTTACTAAGCCATCAATCATGCTGTGAGTGTAGAAGAACAGAAAGAGAAACCAGGGGTTTTAAAAACATGTGAAGACTTCAGATGCAAAAGCCTCTAAGTTCGTCTAAAGTTTTTGTTTAATATTAACATTTTTATCAGGCTCCTATGTGTAGGTTTCTACCCAAGTACCAGCATTTCTAAATGGGCTGAGGCTGGGATTTACTGAGTTTGAAGTGAAAGTATTAGATGAATGTATACTATGTGCAGGGAGCATTCATTCAATATTATTATCTCATCTTTGACAGTGGTGGCTCATAGAGGCTTTTGCATCGGAGGTCTTCATGTGTAGACAACACCACTGATGTTCAGTAAAGACAGAAAAAGGTTCAAATCTCAGACGGACTCATTAAATCCTTGATCTTGATCGAGTCTATCACCGATCACTTTAATGGTCTCCGCCAACTGTTGAACTAGCTTCTGGTCTTGACTGTTGCTTATTGGTCGAGCTTCGGGGAGGTCTGGTGGGGCTGCATTTCCTTCGGCTGCCACATTCATCACCTCATGTCTTACCACCCTGAAAGACATTTGATACAGTATGTTAACTGAATAGGAGTCAAATGTTTAGAGGTATTATTACAGGGGAAATTATTATAATCACACACAGATAGTTTGTGCATCCTATGTTTCAGTTTGCTTGAAATTGCTTTGAGTCCTACATTTATGGTAGCCGAGAGAGCTACTGAAAAAAAAATGCAACAAAACCCCCCCCAGCAAATTAAGAAAATATCTACATCAGTTTGACAACACATGTGCTACAAATACTCAAAACACGCAATCATATACAGAAACATGCTGCAAATACAATGCACATCAAATCAGAATGTTAAAATAAATTAGGTATTTGGTTGTTTTGTATTGAGTATTTGCAGCACATTTCCTGTCAAACTGATGAAGATGCTTTCTTAATTTACAGCACATTTAGCTCTCTCAGCTAACGTATAAATAACGGTTTTTGCAGAGTCCTTTTAATTTTTTTTAAATGAGTGGGTCTCAGGTTCAAAATAATGAATTCAAAATGTCCTATGTTGCATCTATTTCTAAAATCTAAATACTTTTTTTTTTAACCAAGTAAATATTTAACTTTGTCCACAAGAGTTCTGCAGCTGTTATTAACCGAACAAGCCCCTGAACAACAACAACAGGAAGTTGTTTTCCTTTGTGTTGGACCTTTTTAGCACATTACTGTGAGTTCTCTCATTTTGTTCAATGTTTTATTAACAATTATAACCTGTTGTCAAAGATTAATTGATCATCAACAAGGTAATTACAGTTTGCAATATTTGTTTGATTTCAATTCAAATATATTTCCAGATTTGTCATTTGCCTGATGAAGAAAAAACCACAAGGTTGGCCAGACAAGGTCAGCCATTGAAATTGTCAAAATGGTTAAATTGTAATTTATGTAGATATGTGATGTATACTACATAAGTTTTGTAATTATATAGTTGTCATGACATAACTATGTGACTGTGTCCACTGGTGATAAATTATTTTCCATAGATTGTTTTTTTTAATCATAATTTTCTGTGATTTTTCTGTGACACAGGACACTGTTTGTGTGTGTGCGTGTGTGTGTGTGTGTGTGTGTGTGTGTGTGTGTGTGTGTGTGTGCGTGCGTGTGATAGTTAACGTGTACATCAACTGTTACTTGTGTTTGTATGTTTTTTTAAATTTTACACAATTAAAATGCTGCTTCTATACTTTAAAAGTAGGCTAAGTTATATCTAGAGTTTTGTATAAATTCTCTAAATTCGGTTGATGTAAAACAGGTATTTTTAAAACCTAGGCTACTAAATATAGGAAAGTAATCTGGAAACGTTACAGTTCTAATGCGACAAAAAACAAATCATAAGTTTACGAAGTGAAACATACCCGATTAAGAGTGCTTCTCCAATCTGATCATCTGTAGATCGAAAAGAAACATTAACAAACATCTAACATTGCTTGAAGAGCACAAACACACGGTCACTTACCCTGCGAGACTTCGCAAGCCATATTTGTAAAATATATGTTGTTGTTGTTGTTTAGTTAGCCTACTCAGGTAATGTTTTCGAATGGATGTATAGCTCTGGGGGGATTCCAATCTGTTTCAGGACAGTACTCGCAACTTTTTCACGAGCCTGAATCCAGCTTCTTATTCGCAGCTTCTGACGAACACTAAATACACGCGCCCTCTGGAGGTCGCATTTGTCGGGGACGCAGCTGCAGATGCTTGGTGGCAACTATGGACTCCTTCCATAATTTATTTTATAAACGAGTTAAAAAAAAATTTTCTTTCTATCTTTATTGAGTTTTATATGTTGTCTACAAGCCATGTAGAGTTAGTTTTTTTGTGTGTGCGTGAGTTCCTCTGCTGTTAGTAGTCCTATATGGTTAGGAGGGGTTATTTTGACGTAGACTACAACCAGTGTTGCCATGTCCACCGCAAGTACTATCGCCTCTGCCTGTGATTGTTCGTTCATAAAGTTAGGCCTGCTCATAAATATGCTGTTTGCGTTTTTTTATGTGTTGTATTGTTTTAAAAGTGGCTATTGTGCTATTATTGAACACACAATATTTTACAACAACTTCCAATGTAGTCTTAACTATGAGTTTTATATGTTCTATGTTGTTCCATCTGACATTATCCAAATCGAAAAAACTGGTTTCACCCATTTTCACTTTTTGTGGCGCTTGTTGTTGCAGACCATTTTGCTTGATTTTGTTGTGCGATATCTGGCAACACAATACAACCCAGGAAGAAATAGCAGCGTGGACGTGACGTGAGAAGTCACGTTGAACGTTCTTTTGAAATAGTGAGTCTTCTTTAACATTTACGTGTTTTTTTGCGATTGAGATCTCGTCTATTATTCCATCTTTTTTACAGTCTGGTTCCATCGTGTTGTCATTAGTACAGCTTTGCACATTTTCTACATCTGATTGCGGTTATTAAGTAATATAATCACTGCACACTCCGTATTATTATTTTATTTTGAAGTGGCATATTTTTCATTCGTCCGTAACAATTGTTTTTTTTTTTTAGTTTTAATTTGTTATGGCAGGTATTTCTACAAAGACTGTGGACGAAATCTTTCAGACTATGGATTATGGATCATCCAGCGCGAACACTGCAACAGCACAGGTAAAGCGCGTTCTCCTCGGGGGAAATTATCTTTGTATCTTAAATGTATCTTGGGCAAATTGTATTATTTTAAGGACTACAGCATGCTGCCACTTTATCACCCAATGTGGAAATGATTTACATGTGACAGCACATTTGGATGACCGCTCACGAGAAAAACATGTGACAATGCAGGTTGTCCTCTTGCTGTATAATTGCATTAAAAAAAACAGTACTGTGCGGATTGTACTTCTTGATGCATGTCTCTAGTTCACCTAAAAATGAAAATTCAGTAATTTATTCATCCTCAACATCCAAATTCATATGAATCTTATGTAAAACACAAAGGGGTCTTCAGTCACTATTCACTTGCATTGCATCTCTTTGACATTCAAGGCTGTCAGCAGTGTTTATGTTTTATCTTATCCTTTATAAAAATGCAAATGAAAGTCATACAGGTTTGAACAACATAAGTATACGTGGTAATAAAAAATTGTGGTAAAACTACCCCTTGAGCAAAGTTCAAAACGGTTAACTGTTCATGTATTTTTGTGATAGCCATAGTTCTGTGAATGATCTACTGCAACCTTCGCCCTTTTTTCACAAAGCCAATCTATTGGCTCTCTCAAAGAGCTAGAACACACCAACCTACAGTATGTTTACTTCAATCAAATATGGTAGTATTTTGAAGCATACATTACCAAAGAAATTTGAATTTTCAACATTAGTTGAACCGAATTCTCAAGTATAGTGTCATAATTCTCATCTGTGAGAGATGTGCATTCCACTGAAATGTGCATTCTCTCAGGAAAGTGTCCATTTTCCTGCATATCTTTCTCTCCCTCAGTCCTGGCTGGAGAAGCATTCTCGCACTCTTGGCTTCTTCGTTGATGGGACATTTTCCAGCCCTGCAGACAGGCAGACCCAGGACGTGACTGATTCCAAAGGTGAACAATATTAAATATTTTTCCTGAAGTTCTTATCTGTTATCCAATGTAATCATAAGATAACTTCTCCTGCCCTCCTCCTCTCTCTTTACAGCAGCGGTGGTCTGCAGCACTGTTTGTGCTAAAGATGAGGATGTTGTGTCTGCTGTCTCCTCAGCAGCTCTAGGTTTCAAAACCTGGAGGGAATTGAGCTGTTACCAAAGAGCCAAAGTCTTACTCAAGTACTAGATATTTACTCAAAATAATGTCATAAATAATTAACCTATCACACTAATTGTCAGGTTTACATCGTTATTAATATATGTTTGTTCCCCAGGTTGGCGAGTGTTCTGCAAAGACACAGTCAGTGTGTATCTGAGCTGTGTGAGCTCTCTGAGTCTTCTACCTCTCCTACGGTGCTCATTAGACTGGCCCAATACTACGCCAGCTGGGCTCAATTACGAGACACACTCATGCCTGAGTGGACCCCGCATGGTATGTGCATGTCTATTTGTTAATATGAGTCTGAAAGACAGAACTAAATATAAAATATAAAAAATAAATATAAAAAGGGGAGAAAATGTGGCTAAGTCTACATTTTAATTTCAAAAGGCTCCCTGTCCACACTGGTGTTTTCAAGCGTTTTCCTAAATTTGCTCATCCACATCTGAAAAATGCTTAAATCACCTTACGGCGCATGCGTAAAACATACTAGAAGTTCACAAGATGATACCGAGGGAGCAGATATAATAAAGTTATCACGCTACTCTTCTGGTACGAAAGTTTTATCAACAAAATATCCTACCACTTAGTGTTGCGTCCTGGTTGCACTCAAAATGCGTCTAAAACGCAATTGTCATCATGTTTTGCTGCAGGACATCAATTGTGAGTACATTTTCAGTCATCTTTGCAGGAATGCAATATGAAGACTGCACAAAGGAACTTTTCTCTTTAGCAATACTATGAATATATATACACAACAATGCCGATATAGCCATAGACATCTATCAGTACAACATGTCATCGTTTTCGAAAGCATCAGTTTTCACAGTCCACACTACAACGCGAAAACGTCATTTTCAACAAGCGTTTTCAAAAAGCTCAGTTTTCGTTGGTAAAAATGCCTTCTCACTGTGGACAGAAGGGTGAAATGGAGAGAAAAAGATGTTTTTAAATGAAAATGTATCAGGAGCTGCTTACAAAACACTGTTTTCATGAAAATGCATTTAATGCGTTGTGGCCGTTCATTTACACAACAATGGCGTTTTGGGGGCGTGAAAAAATGCTAACTTTTGAAAACGTGTCTTAAACGAAAACGAGAATTTATGTTGAACGAGAAACAGTGACGTCCTACGCATGTGTATTACATGTTCAGTCTATCGGCGCGTAGTGTTTCTTTACAAAGTGGCGTTGCCAACTACTGGCCTGGCAGCATAATGTGTTTTTAATCGTTTTCACAGATCTGTGTGAATGGGACAACAAATTGTCAAAAACTGCAAAGGGAAAACTTCTCCATTCTTAGAACATCATTACCATATAAACATACCCCGTAGTGTGGACAAGGCCTGTGTAATTGACTTGTGAGAAAATAAGCAGGAATCATGATGGTGAGTCTGATGTCATGTTTTTGCTTACTCCACTAGGTGTCGTGGTAGTTTCAGATGGCTGCTCTGTATATTTTCTTATGCTGAAAGTTTTACCAGCCCTATCTATGGGTGAGTCTTTCTTTAAACAGACACTTTCTTGTCTTGAGGTTTCACTCATGCCAGTTTCACTCTTCCAGAATGAATAAAGGGACATAAAACAGATAGTCCTAAATCTGATTTAATCAACTTGAGGAAATCTCACCATTTGTAGGTTAAATTCTGTGAACAGAGTTAACAGTATTCAAAAATTAGACCTGTTTCTACATGTCATTTTCTGGCTCAGCCAGTTGTAAACTACAATTTGGACTATTCTAATCTTTTTAGGTTGCACTAATAGCAGAAATGACGTGTCTCACATTTAAAGTTAATAATAATTATAAATATAAATGTTTTGAACATTACTGTAAAAAATTTTTTTTTTTAAATGTTCTTAGACCTTTGTTATTGGTTTACCTTTTACTGATTAAATAAAATCATAATTAATTAGGATGAGTTTGTTGCTCCTAAATGTAAGCAGCTAGTTTCCTGTGTAAATGAGAGGTGAGGGTGCAAACCAAACCTTTATTTATTTGCCTTCTATATTTATTTTCTAGGCAATGCTGTTATTGTAGTGCCTGGCAAGACTACCACTCTTCCTGCCCTCCTGTTGGCTCAGCTGTTTATGGAGGCTGGAATCCCTGCTGGAGTGTTAAATGTGGTGACAGGCAGTGAAGCATCACTGGCTGCCAAACTGGCTCAAAATCCACAAGTAAACTACCTGACCTATTGTGGATGCAAACAGACTGGAGAAACTGTGGCTAAAGCAGTGGCTGGCTGGGGAGTCCCCATGTCTTTCTCTCTCTCACAAAGCTCTGTGTGCCCTTTTATCATCTTTGATTCGGCAGACCTCGACAGTGCTGTGGATGGAGTGATAGAGCTGGCCTTTAAGAAGAAGAGAGATGTAAGAAGAAACAAAATACAGTCATTTTAAATTGTAATAATATTGTTTTTATTGTATTTTTGATTAAATAAATCCAGCTGCGGAAAGATAAGAGACTTCTTTCAAAAACATTTAAAAATCGTAACTGTTCCAATATATAAATATATAACCGGTTTCCAAGGAAAATATTATATGGCATTTATATATGTATTTAATATCTAAATATCTAATATTTAATATATACTACTTGTTATTTAATCATATTAGTGGTTATTTAAGGCAACTCTAGCCATTTCTTCGCTGATTTTCATTTTTGTTGTCGCATGTTTTCTCAACGAGCTACCGCTACAGCTGTGGGGCGTATATTTCACAACACTGTCGTAAAAAAACTCACTTGCGGCCCCCTCCTCCCCCTTTCAACCGCTGCTCATGTGCATTTGTTATTATCGGAGCCGATATCATTATCATACACAGTATCATATGGCGTGTGTGTTTATGTCGAACTGCCGTAAAGCAGTTTGTGTTTCTCGCTCGTTCTCGCTTCTCACAAGACTTCCAATTACCAACTTACCGGAACGTTAGTCCCCATGTTGCAAGGTTGGTTTTCCGCCTGGGAACGCTGGGTGGGAGCGGGGAAAGTCACCATTCTCACCAGAACAGGTTATTTAACCATCCAAATGATTTCTAAACGGTTTTATTAAGTTGAAATAGTTGCCAAGTTCCCCTTTAAAAAAAAGAAAACCAATTGACAGTGCTCCAGCCGTACCGCCGTGGTCCACTGGGGGTGCTCACAGATCGAAAACCACTGCAGCAGAGTCATGAAAAGATCTAATATTTGTCTTTTTGCCTGCTTCTCTCTTTCTCTTCTCCAGTTCCAGTGGGTTCTCTGTGTGCAGGAATCAGTGTTGGACAGTGTTGTGGCCAGGCTGAAGTTGAGAATGGCTGGGATGAAATGTGTTTCTCTTGTCACTGAGACTGACAGGAACCTTATAGATGCTGTTGTTCAGGAGGCACAGCAGCAGGGGGCAACAGTGTGTGGATTTTTAATTTAATATGTCACCAATACAAACATTTGAGCAAATATTGTTTCAGCATTTACTGGAAAAATGCTTTTATCTTTTTTCATTTCATATCATTTTACATATTGTAGCTGATCCAGTCATATTCTCCTCCTCCTACTGGAGGTCTCTACCCTCCTACTGTACTATGTGGACTGGCTCCCTCCTGCGAATCTGTGATTTCACCTCCTCCAGGCCCTGTGCTGCCTCTCATATCCTTCAGGAGCTCTGCTGAGGGAGTTACACTTGGTGAGGCTGAAATGAAAAAGAACTGATTTATGTGAAGAATATTGTCTATATATGTAGTGAAAAGTTGTACGTTTTGTCATTTGTCGTTGTGTGTAGGAAATCACAGTCCTCATGGTCAGGCTGCCTCCATCTGGACTGAAGATTTGACTCTGGCTTTGGAGTCTGCAAAAAGGTGCATGCCTGGTTACGTATTTGGGCATCTGTTGTCTTGATCTCATTTTCTCTTCCTTTATCTGTTTCTCTCTCACACCCTCTTTTTTTCTTTGTCCATAGTCTGTGCTTGGGATCGGTGTGGGTGAACTGTCATTCTGTAATGGATCCCGCACTGCCTATGTGCGGACGGAGGGAGAGCGGGAACTGCACCGATGGAGGCAGAGAGGTATAAGAATTGAAAGAAGTGACATTTCATGTGTTAAGAATGTGCTTATGTGGTTTGTAGGCCTTTGTTTCTGTTCTTTTGGTTATTCGTACTATTTTTCTGATTGGTTGTATGGTTTTGTTTGGTGTCTAGTTCAGAATGTCTGACTCTGTGATTTCCGTTCCTCTATAGGGGCTGTATCAGTTCCTTCGGCCATCGCTCTCACCCTCCCTCCCCCGCTCCAGACCCAGCTCTATCAACTATGCTGCATTTGGCTCTGTGGCATCCAAGCTTATGATACCTGAAGGATTTGATCCTTCCAGGTGGGTGTATTGTGGCTCATAGTTTAACAGTGAACTGAGAAATTAATATAGGTTTTGTAGATAATGTCATACATTTTTCAACACAAACCGACCTGTTCCAGCTGGTATAAAGATCCAAATATGATCAGTATTTCACTTTAATTGAGTTTAGATTTTAGCGCTAACACCTCATCTCTCTATAGGGTCATTCCTTGTCAACTCAACAGAAGTCCCCGTCTAAAATATTAGTTCTTTTTTAATGAAGATGAAAAAGTAAGCTAAAATATGAAATGCAATGGATGAATAGTTTCTTTGTGATCCACTATTTTGGGGGGGGCTTTAGATAGATGGCAGCAACATTATTTTTGTACAGAGATTAGCATGTCTGTTAGTAATATCTTTCAGCTTTGGATTTATATGCCAATGGTGACAGTTAAAAAATGGGAAAAGACAATCTTTGTGTCCTCAAGAAGTATTAAAGACATCTCAATATCCTTTTTAATTCTATTACTTAGTTTTTGTTAATTTTTAAGGCTGTACTCTTAACAAAATGAAGGTTCCAAAAGAGGGATTTTGCTGTGAGGTAACAAAATAACAATTTTGGGTTACCTAAGGAACCTTTCAGTGCACCATTTTTTCCTAGTGAAGAAAGTTTTAATCATCTAAAGAACCTTTTGTGTAATAGAAAGACTCCATGGATGTTAAAGATTCTCCATGGAACTATTGATGCCATTATGGTTCAAAATCATCAGAGATATGGGCTTAGTGCGGGTCCATGCTGAGTTCCGTGGACGCTATCCACGTACAGACAGATTTTTGTGCACGAGTGATTTGAGTGCTCAAAAAAGGTCCAGTTGATAGTACACATGTGCCAAAGGTATCCATCTGCACTCACAGTCAATGGAGTATGCTCTGAAAGGCTTGCGTGCTCAACTGTGCAAGAGACAGAGTGGAAAAGGATGTGTATCTAAGCCTTTATCTGGGAAAGTTTCTGAATTTTGGTTCGAACGACCCTGTACCAAAAATCATAATATTTTGCAAGATCCTCTTGTTACTATTACTGACAATACCAGCAGCAAATTGTGCGGGACTTTCCACTCACCCCTCTTTTTGAAAATGATTTGGAACATTGCTAGAACCATTTTCTGATCAGCTTCCTGTACTATAGTTCACTATACTTCCTCACACTTTACTTACTACCTGTCTGCACCATAGAAATATGATAAATGGTCTGCTATTAAAAAAAAACTCTCTTCACCTTCTAGAAGCCAAACATTTTGGCAGAATGAATGATGATAATGGTACAGGTCAAGTAAATCAAATCACAAAATAAAATGCACCGAGCCACTGATTCGACTTTAAAAAATACATTAAAAAAACATACCTAAGGGGAATTGAATGTGCAACCTTTAATTTGATGTGATTATGGGGTGGCATGCTAAATGACCATTAATAATGTCTTCTAAACTCAGACCTATGACCAATTTCTCATTCTCTCTCTCTCTCTCTCTCTCTCTCTCTCTCTCTCTCTCTCTCGCAGTGTTCCTCGATTTTACCCACAGTTAGTGAGTGGTCAGTTGCGTAAAGCTGACTCGGGCTGCAGCAGGTCAGTGTTGGCCCCTGGGGGTGCTGTTCTGGCTCACTGCCCAGATGGAGGCAGGAAGGATGTCCGGAATGCAGTAGAGACCGCCACTAAAGTCCAGCCTGGGTAAAGTTCCTGTTTGTTTGAAAATAGATTATATGGACCAGTTATGGTAGCCAACCTTTTTTGATAGAAAATAGTGACCAAACTACTGTGATGAACTGCTGTCATTGCAGGTGGATGAAGAAGAGCCCTGCTACACGCTCTCAGTCCATTTATTCACTTGCTGACAGTCTGGATAAGAGGAGGCGGGACATGGCTGTATCAATCCAAACTCAAACCGGCATCTCATTTGAAGAGGCAGAGAAAGAGGTGGAGCTTAGCATCTCCAGGCTCTCTGATTGGGCTGCACGCTGTGATAAAGAACAGGGTGGAACTCCAGTAAGAACACATGGTGTTGGAATGATAATTCGATTAACCCCAGATTTAATGTGCCTGCTTTCTAACTACATGTCCATCTTATTAAAGTTCCCGCCCCAGTCAGGCTCTGCCCTCTCAACTCCTGAGGCTTTAGGAGTGCTGGGAGTGATTCTCCCCAGCTCTAAACCTCTGCTCTCTTTGGTGTCTCTGCTGGCGGCAGCTGTTGCCATGGGAAATGCTGTTGTCATGGTGCCGAGTGAAAAATACCCTCTTCCAGCTCTTGAATTTATACAGGTTCGCTACAATTTTTAAAATAAATCAAAAAAACTCAATTAATTTGTTTAGTACTTTTCCCAATGCATATTGTTTCAAAGCAGCTTTACAGAAAATGCTTATTTACATTTTTAAATTTAGGAGGTATTTTGTTATCAGCCAGATAAGTAATGTCCATATGGCCAATATACAGCTATAATTTAGTACATGTTTTGTGGCCCACTTTAAATGTTGACTACTGCATTTGGTGCTGTTTCATCAGATATAATTGTAGGAAATGTTTATGAAAAGCATTATGTAAATGCTCAGCTAAAAAGATGTGTGCTTAATATAGAAGAGACTGAGAAAGCGTCTGAGACCTGAACATTATCAGGAAGGATTTACCGAGTTTAGGAGCCAAATTCAAATAAGCTCCACCTTCTTTAATAGACTTTGATATCCTTGGTACTATAAAAAATCCAGCATTCTGTGACCTTAAAGAGCGTGATGGATTTAGTTTGGAGTTAGACTGTTCAGGGCTTTATAGGTAAAAAATTAGGTAACAGTATTTTATCATTCACATTTTTGTAAATATGTATTTTTAAAGTGGTAGCAGGAGACACTTCACACTCACTGCTGCCTTCATTAACGTTCTGTTTTCAGAATAAATCTCCACATTTCAATTATTTATGTTTGTAAAGTCTTCATCTTCTATTTGTTTGCTCAAAGGTCCTGCAGGCCTCTGATATTCCTGCCGGTCTGGTCAGTATAATAACAGGGGGCAGGGACCAACTAACCCAGTCACTTGCCAACCACAGTGTGATTCAAAGCATTTGGTATTGGGGAAGTAAAGAGGTGAGGGGATTTTTCTTTTCTTTTTTTTCAGTCTTAAAATGGGAGTAGGAGGGATTGAGATATATAGAATGGAAAAACTGTATTTGACATTGGCAAAGACATGATATTGCAAAGATGGTGAACTCCATTATTCCCTTTCTGTTATATAGAACTGTACATGCAATGCATGCTATTTTGACTGCTTTGAACAAGGACAATTTTCTGTCAGCACTGGTTTTATCGGATACATGGAACTTCTCTTTTTAGGGCTGTCAGTTTCTTCAGTACTCCTGTATCAGTCCCCTTAAACGTTTGTGGCTACATTGTGAAGAGGAGGAGGAGGAGGAGGCGGGCCGAAACTGGAGCAGCTCAAATCCCTCTCTTCAAGAAGAGCTTTGGAGGAAGGCTGTGGTCTGGAAGAGTATATGGATCCCTACTGCATAAAAGCACTTATCATTCAGATTTAGGAGGTGAGGGAGCAGTAATAGATTCTGTGAAGTTTTCACACAAGCCATTTAGACAATAAAGAGTGACTGGGGATGTTACAAGAACATTTGTTTCACTTTCACAAAGTCTAGTATAATAAGAGAGAGTATTTTTTTTTAGTATCCTATGATAGACGGTTGTATTCTGACAAATAAATAACTGTTATAACTAGTCTAACTTGTTTATTTCATGACAGTAATCAGGTTTTATTGCAGTGTAAAAAATAATAATAAATTGCCATTATTGTACATAACTAACAATTAATTGTAAAACACATTGTGCTCTTACATATTGCAGTGAATTTCAGTTCCCTGTTGTCATATGAGAGGGGTCTCGATATGGTTGCTACTATATGGATATAGTTGCTTAAATGAAAACTGTAATTAAAAAGATTAAATGATCAGAAAACTGATCTAAAATGTGTATTACTCGCTGCTACTAAACTGAAAAAAATAACAATCCAAGGCTTAACATGTAGCATCGAGTATAGAACTAGCAATTCATTTAGGGCAACTCATTCACGAAATGACATTGACAGACATCTATTCTCGCACTACTCAAAAGCCGTTTATACAAATATAAAAAAAACTGGTATTAAAACACCAATAATTTGTCATTCTATACCGACACTGAAAGCTGTTTACTACAAAGCTGAAATTAAGACTCGGCCACACTCTGCCTAGTTCATTAAAGTTTCGAGCGCAGTCACGTCGTAATGCATAATAGGAATTGAATGGAGAAAAGCTGCTGAGTCACAATGAGAAAGCGGAATGCTACGTCTAGTGAGTGTACATTTTTTATTGCTGACACAAACTACATTGTCCATCTCCAGTTTATGATACAAAATGCTTAGTCACTGTGACCTGATGGACTTTACCTTTGAATCCGAAGGCAGTTACCAAGTGAACAAACGGCTGCATGTGGCTGTTATGAAGACTCCAAGGAAGACTCCCATGACGTTTATCATTCCAATACTTCCGTTCTGGTGTGCCATACGCAGTAACATGACTAGCATTATGCTGATGAAAATGACTTATTTAACTATAATGTCTCACTATGTCCTTTATGTAAAAAAAAAAAAAAAAAAAAGAGTAAGATTCCAACTTAAATGTTTGTTGTGAAAATACAATGTGACAGCTGTCTGCTTGATCAAAAGCGAACAACATGCTGAAGTATACTAAAAATTTCAATTTGTTTCATTCATTTATATCATTGTTCACTTTAAATGCGAATCTTAGAATGAGGTTTACTGTTCAATATTTAATTAATTGCATTTACACCCCTGATATATTGTAAATATGGCAAATCCTTGGTTAATTACAAAATTACATCGAATTTAAAGGTTTGATATTGTCTACGTTTACGTAGAACGAAAAATCCGATAGATTCAGTTTTCCATTAATTGTTAAAAATAGTGGAAAAAACGTTAAATTGTCCTATCTCCAATGACTGCTGACTCTCAGCTGACTGTTTTACCACTTCCTCATTCAGCTCGTTCTTTGATTGGCTGGTTCCAGTGACGCATCATGTTGTGAACGTATATAAGACATGCGAGCGCCGTCATTTCACTCACAGCTTCAGGAAGATAAGAAGAGGTTCTTGCTTCAACAGTGATTGAACGGGACTTCGATCTCGCCTTGAAAAACTCTCTTTTCATATTTATAATTTTTTACCAACATTTTGATTAAAAAAAGACGAAAAATCCGCCGAAATGGATTCCCAGATTCGCCAGAACTACGAGCGCGACTGCGAGGCTTTGATCAACAAGATGATCAATTTGGAGCTTTACGCTTCATACACTTACACTTCAATGGTAAGTTTCAAGTTTTTGTTTTTGTAATTGGAAAAAAACGGAAAATCCATACGCTAAATCACGTTTTTTGTCGTGTTTTCCTCTTGGTTGCGACATGTATGCAAAAAGACTAGCAGCTTGGAATTGTTTACTTTTTGTCATTTAACGTTACGTCACTTTTCACGACGCCACGAATTGGGTAAATAATCTTTACCCATCGATTTTATTTCCAATAGGCTCACTACTTTAAACGGGATGATGTGGCTCTTGCTGGTTTTGCCAAGTTCTTCAAGGAAAACAGCGAGGAGGAGCGCGAGCATGCTGAGAAATTCATGGAGTTCCAGAACAATAGGGGCGGACGCATTGTCCTTCAGGACGTAAAGGTAACATTTAAAATGTGTAATATCGACGTTGAACAATGTGGTAGACAAAATGGTCTTAATGTTTGTGCATATTGTTAAGGGTCTGTGAAATGAGGGGGAAGGGGGCATCACGTGCTCATTGACGTGTTTGTCTTTCTCTCTAGAAACCTGAGCGCGACGAGTGGGACAATGGACTGACCGCTATGCAGTGCGCTCTTCAGCTGGAGAAGAACGTCAATCAGGCTCTGCTGGATCTACATAAGGTTGCTTCTGAGAAGACGGACCCACATGTGAGTCCATGTTGCTCCTTCAATTTAATGCTTTTATTCCATCCTAATTTATTTGATTTGAGGCTATGTTTACACTGAAACGATCTGAAGAGAAAACGCAAAAGTTGCGTTATCACTTTTTATTCTGCGTTTAGACGAGCGTTATGGGGGGAAATCCGCGTGCATATGATGACGCAAAAGTGTGTGAAATTCGTGGTAGTATGCACTCCAGGTGGCAATGTGAAGCACTGCGACACAACACCAATATCTGAGAATATTTTGTACAACTGCTGAAAAGACTCTTGTACGTTTATCAGAGCTGCTATGGCAACTTGAAGGTCCGACGTATGGAAATAATCCGACATATTGGGGTTATTTTCCTGTAATGGCGCATGCCTGTGACGTAAACACGTACGCGACGAGAGCCACAGTGAGCAGATTTGCGTTTTTACTGTTTAGATGGGAACGTGACGGTGGATCGTTTTATAAGATTTCCACTCTGGAGGGTGGTGTCACTTTTTTGCGTTTTTAAGCCTCCAAAACGCCGTCGCAATGAAAGGCACATCCGATAAAATATTTTTACGTTTTCATCCAGAATCGTTCTCGTGTAAACAGGGCCTGAATGTCCTAAAACATTTTCTGATGTGTTGTCCCAACAGCTGTGTGACTTCCTGGAGACTCACTACCTGAATGAGCAGGTGGAGGCCATCAAGAAGATTGGTGACCACATCACCAACCTTTCCAAGATGGATGCTGGCAACAACAGGATGGCGGAGTACCTGTTTGACAAGCACACCCTGAGCAGCTAAATGCAGCTCTCAGATCATCTGCAAAACTTCCAGGAATTCTCGAGGCTTAAATAATCAAGCTAATGTTATGTAGCTCTTAGGCAAATTTTACTTTGAAATTAAACTTTGAAAGATTGACTAACATTTTAGAGGCTACATTTCACTGTATAACATGCATGGCTCGTAAATTAGCCATCAAGCCAATGCTTTTTAAATGTACTCTGGTTTAAGTGAATTTGGTGAATAAACATTTTTGGCAGGATTGACTTGTCTTTTACTTTTTTGGAGTTGTGAAATTCATGTTTTCAACAAACAGAAGGTGCTGACAAAGTTTGCAATAGGAAAATTATAATTTAGAAAGTTAGATAATATGTGGTTGAGTTTGCATAGACCCACACTATTGGTATTGATTAAGTGTTCAGTGACCATTACAAACCCCTTTAAAACTGCTTTGCATCCTGGTAGAAGTTGGTGAACACTCAAGTCACCCTTCACATGTCTGATTTTTAACATACAATGAACATATTTAGCTGTAAACTATATAGGATGTAATCTACTTGGGCTCAGGAATAAATGCATTATGTAAACTTAGGGTGGGGCTCCAGCATGACATTCTGTTAAGTAACATTGCACCTACATGTTTTCTAACCCTCATAGTGTTGGTAGTGTAACAAGTAGTTGCAAAGTTACTTAGTAGAATGTCTGTTGGAGGACCATCATAAAGAGTATTAAAGCTGTGGTTGATTATTTCACTTTTCTACCTTTAGTGTAATGTTGCTGTTTGAGCATAAACCTCTGCAAAGTTCAAAGAAATTGTTTTTAAGGACTACAGGACATTCATTCCTCCTAGGAATTAAAATTATATACAGGTCCTTCTCAAAAAATTAGCATATTGTGATAAAGTTCCTTTTCCATAATGTAATGATAAAAATTAAACTTTCATATATTTTAGATTCATTGCACACCAACTGAAATATTTCAGGTCTTTTATTGTTTTAATACTGATCATTTTGGCATAGAGCTCATGAAAACCCAAAATTCCAATCTCAAAAAATTAGCATATATTAAACTAATCATCTGAATAAACTAATTAACTCTAAACACCTGCAAAAGATTCCTGAGGCTTTTAAAAACTCCCAGCCTGTTTCATTATTCAAAACCGCAATCATGGGTAAGACTGCCGACCTGACTGCTGTCCAGAAGGCCATCATTGACACCCTCAAGCAAGAGGGTAAGACACAGAAAGAAATTTCTGAACAAATAGGTAGTGATGGCAAAATGAGGCTTCCTGAACCACTGAGACTTCGCAGCCCATTGCTTCACCCAAAGGTTCATTACTCGAGGCTTCTTTCAGCATTGCTCACTAGTGACACCTACCTACTGTGCAAAGAAGTAGCAGAAAAATTAATTCATTCTGGACCAATGACCTGAGCAGACCTATGATGTCCATATAAAGCCACTACCCACCCCGTTCTGTTTCATTTATTTTCTTCTCACTGTTAATGTCTGTACCCTTTCATTTGTGATAATAAAAAGACCTGAGCAGACATTTGTCCATTGCCTGGGTATAAAATAAAATATGTATAAAATAAAATATGTAGCCTATCTTTCTCTGTCTGAATTTACTTGTGCAGAGACAACTGTCACACAGACAGTTAATTAATTATTCATAAATTGTTTGGATAGTGAACAACAAAAGTGACACTGTGTTGCGTGCAGTTCTTATGGTGGAGGGAGTGTAATAAAGTAAACTGCAACAGAATAGTCTGGGGTGGGAAAAAGTTAAGAATTGTCTCTGGGGGGTTTTGTGCAGTGAACTGTTACTAGATTTAGTGCAGTGTTATGCTTATGCGACTGGAGATTTAGAGGAGCAAACTGCAACACTGCAGTTTGGGGTGGGTGAAGGAAGGATTACTATAGATTTTTTATTGAGAAACAGAATTTTTTTAAGTGTGTTGGGGTTTAGACGATTCCTCTTCTTGGACAAAACCTCTCCAGCCTTGGAAAATATCCTTTCACAAGGAACAGAGGATGCAGAGGAACATAAAAATGCCAGTGCCAGTTGGTATAAATGAGGATACTGATGCTTCTTTTGAGCCCAGACAGGGGAGGATTTCCTCTTTCTAGCTAGCTCCATTACCAGGAAAAAGGAAGAGTCGCAAAAAGCAAACAAATCCAAAAGGGCGATCCAAAACAAAAAGCAGTCCAGATCCAAAAATCCAAATAATCTTATCTCATTAATATAACAAGACTATAATATAGCTACTATAATTAATAACAATAATATACGTATTCTAACCTGATATAATGTAATAATATACAGCCCTAACACATATATGACTCAATAACGACAACAACAATGAGAGTTCTTTGACTCTCTGACACTACTACAACTGCTTCTACTACTCCTAACAACACCCACAAGGTTGCGCGAGTTTCAAATTCGATTTATCCGTAGCGACACTCAGACCGAACCGATGACGTATCCACACAAACTGAGGCCTCGTTTGTCATTGGTCACGTGATTTTCACGTTAACAACACAAGCCTCGAATCGCGGCTTCATCTGGCACGCCCATTTTTTCTCGACACAAGCTCCGACGCCTCGGTTCAAATGTCACATCACTACAAATAGGCTG
Organism: Siphateles boraxobius; assembly: GCF_051911475.1. Classification (NCBI taxonomy): domain Eukaryota; kingdom Metazoa; phylum Chordata; class Actinopteri; order Cypriniformes; family Leuciscidae; genus Siphateles; species Siphateles boraxobius. The sequence goes on from NW_027509193.1 coordinate 19,246,829, forward strand.
TTCCCAGAGTGCTGTATCAAGGCACCTCAGTGGGAAGTCTGTGGGAAGGAAAAAGTGTGGCAAAAAACGCTGCACAACGAGAAGAGGTGACCGGACCCTGAGGAAGATTGTGGAGAAGGACCGATTCCAGACCTTGGGGGACCTGCGGAAGCAGTGGACTGAGTCTGGAGTAGAAACATCCAGAGCCACCGTGCACAGGCGTGTGCAGGAAATGGGCTACAGGTGCCGCATTCCCCAGGTCAAGACACTTTTGAACCAGAAACAGCGGCAGAAGCGCCTGACCTGGGCTACAGAGAAGCAGCACTGGACTGTTGCTCAGTGGTCCAAAGTACTTTTTTCGGGTGAAAGCAAATTTTGCATGTCATTCGGAAATCAAGGTGCCAGAGTCTGGAGGAAGACTTGGGAGAAGGAAATGCCAAAATGCCTGAAGTCCAGTCAGTGCCGATCCTGACCTCCCTGGGGCCCTAAGCAAAATTCTGCTAAGGGGCCCTCTACCTGACCCCGTGGGTGAACGTGATTTCACCAAGTACCACATGTTCCTGGATCAACATCTTTGTTGATCCTGGATCAACTTTCCAATCAACCAATCAGATTTGAGGGACAAGTTTACAGTTTATGTCAAGTTTAGGCTTAGAATCAGGGTGAAGTCCTTAAACATCAGTGTTATTCACTGATCATTACCCTCTGATTTTAGGGAAAAGTTATGGGTAGGGTTAGGTTTAAGGGTAGGGATTGGGTAAGGACTACATTTTGGGACAGGAATGTTGATCCAGGATCAACAAAATATGTTGATCCAGGACCATGTCTTACTTGGCAAAAGCTATGTAAACCGATTGCCATTTACACACAGTCACACCTGACACTTCAGTGCTCCCAATACAATCCTCCCTCCTTTAAACAAAACAGTCAAAGAATAAGTACAAAAATATAGAACAGAATGAGGTTCAAACAAACAATATTTATTGAATAGAATATTTCTATAGAATATTGGCTGATGATCCAGCATCTCCTCTACTGACAAACTTAAGCATAGCACCTGCAAATTATAGATAACTCATTTTATAAGCTGCATCAGACCCATTCAAACTGGCTCCCAATTTCCTTTTATTCATTTTCAAATATAAAATACTATTAATACTATGACTTGGCTCTTGTAATATTTAACTAGTGAACTAGTGATGCAGATATCAATAATCCCTGTGAGTGATGACATCATTGATATAAAAAATTAACTTTTGTACAAGTGAACATGTAATTCCTGATATCAAAAATAGACATTGGTTAATAAAAATGTAACTAAGGGGCCCTATAGTAAAAATAATCAAGAATTCACATTGCAAATAGTAAAAAAAAAATTATTGATATCAAAAAAACATGAACTGTAAATGAATAAAATCTAAAATGGCTTGCCATAGCATGTTAAAGGTTTTTTTATTATGCATGTTGAAGCAATTTTTGATTTATGATTAATATTTACTGAGGGATGTCCATCCATATTGACCAGTATGTCCAGCTAGCTATTCAACATTTAAAATTCAATATAGCCAATAAATCAGTAGTCAAATTGTCAATACATTGCTTTCCATCTTGTATAATTAGTGCAGTTGTTTAGAGTTTTTAACTACACATTGACTGAGACTAGATAATCAGTGTCTTGTTTTAAAAGTATATACTGTATAATGTGTACTTTGATGAGGAGTGCCATCATTCACGCCCATATATTGTACAGTATGTCTGGTCGTGGTCTCCACATATATTTCTGCTTGAAAAATGCGCGTTTCATTTCGTGCTCGCGCATATGAACGCATGATAACACACGCGACGCGGTTATCTTTTCCGAGCTGCAGTAAACAAACACCGTTGCACTTTGTCGTTCATCAAAAACAAACGTAATAAATAATTGTATTTTACTCTCACTTTTGTCAGGCACAAAGTGATGCAAGAGATGCACTGACTGCCTGCCCAGCTAGGTTAGCAAGACCGAAAAAACACAGTAGAAATGCACATAAACTTAACTTTGCTGACATCAAACTTGGAGAGGAGAGAACACAAGTTTACCTGATTGTTTTTCCCGCAATTCACTCTCATGTTTTTCCCCCCTCTTTTCGTGACCAGAAGAATAGTTTCACTTAATTTTGTCATGGATGTTGTAAACATTAATTGACGCGCTATGGCACGAGCGGGAGGCGGGGCCTTGAGTAATTTGCGGGGCCCTACGCAGCTTGCGTAGTGACCGTATAGGGCGGATCGGCGGAGTCCAGTGTCAAGTACCCACAGTCAGTGATGGTCTGGGGTGCCATGTCAGCTGCTGGTGTTGGTCCACTGTGTTTTATCAAGGGCAGGGTCAGTGCAGCTAGCTATCAGGAGATTTTGGAGCACTTCATGCTTCCATCTGCTGAAAAGCTTTATGGAGATGAAGATTTCATTTTTCAGCATGACCTGGCACCTGCTCACAGTGCCAAAACCACTGGTAAATGGTTTACTGACCATGGTATTACTATGCTCAATTGGCCTGCCAACTCTCCTGACCTGAACCCCATAGAGAATCTGTGGGATATTGTGAAAATATATATTAAAACAATAAAAGACCTTAAATATTTCAGTTGGTGTGCACTATTCACTATGGATCAATTGGACAAAATTGTTTCTCATTTTGTATGAAGTGATGCAGTTGTTGCAGTATTATAGGTCACTAGTTGTACACATATCTCAAGTCTTTCTGAGAAAGACCCTGAAGTTTACATGAACCTCTGCTATCATCACAAGGACATTGCCTTTTTACATTAGTGTTATCCCTTTAGTCAAGCACTGACAACAGGATGAGCTCCCCCTGCTGGCCTTACTAACACTTCTTCCAACAGCAACTCCAGTTTCCCTCAAGATTTCTATCATCCAGGTACTGACCAGGCTCAACCCTGCTTACCTTCAGACGGTGTGCAGTTGATAGTTGCAGGTATTACTGAAGCTTTCCTGCTTGAAGTATCCCGTACTCCATGGTACATTGTTACTTTTTAAAGTCTTAAACTTTTATAATAATAATTAAAAATAAAATCAATAAGGATGACATATTCTGGGCACTCAGTGGTGTATCTCCAATTCCCGAATGCACAAAACTTTGGATTGGAATTCTAATTGTCTATGGGAAGTCAAACACATGAAATGTCAAGGTGCTAAAATAAAATAATTTTAAAAAGCCATTTATTCTTTTATTCCATTATTCTAAAAAGCTCCAAGTTCTTAAATATTTCATTACATTGAAAAAAACTTTTCTGCAATTAAAGGTCATACAAAAATACTATAGGAAATAAATAACATTTCACTGATTTCAATATTTACCCTCCTGAACCAGTCCCATACACAAAGCATGTTGGGAATTTGAAATCCACTGTCCAGTTTCAGTTTTCAACTAAAATTAATCATGTAGTCCCAACAGACTTGAGCAAATGTCTATTTTACAAATGTATGTAGATTGCTTCTGCTGGTGTACTCGATTTTTTTATTGGTGGAATGGATTGGTTAGTGTGCTGCTCGTTCCTGTAAATCTGCCCATGCCTATCAGTGGTTTTGTGTTTCTCTTGATGTATAAAGCTTCACTCCCAGTTCTATGACACTCTCTCAGAATGACAATTATGGTTGACGTGGTTCTGCAACATCTGCATTCTTGAAGAATTTGTTCCTTCCGTGTGGGTTTATTATGTGTCATGTTCAGAAGGAGTGGTTTAGTTTGCAATTCACTTCTAAAATTGATCAAGTATATTGCAATATAACAATATATTTTTACATTTCACACTTATTATACAACTCCAACTCAAAGTTCATCCTAAAATAAAACTGATTTACTCTAGTCATACAAACCTGTATGACAAAAAAAATGTTGATGTGTGTGAGTAAATGATGATTTTTCATTTTGAGGGGAAATTTGTGTTCTTTTATCGTAATACTTTTGTAAAGCGTTTCAGTATTTCATTAAGGTGATTCTGTCTCACTGAAATTCTTAATGTGTTTTATTTAAAATAATAGTTACAATCTTGTTTGTTGGTGATCTTTTTTTTAGAATAAAATGTAACGGAAGATATAGTGGATATCCTGTTTAAATGAGAACAATAGAATGGAATTATATGGAATTTTTTGGGAAAATGTAATGGCAGGTGTGAAACTGAAGGTTACACCCCTGGACCCTAGAGACCTGATCAAGTAACAAACATACATTTTCCATGAGTCACAGCTATACAGCCTTGTCATGTATCTTTCTATTTCCATTTGCTGCTGACTGAGAGTTCATACTAGTACAAACATGCTTTGTCATTGTGACTCTTATATGATCAGGTGGAACATGATGAATCTCTTCACCATTGCATGTTATTACAGAACTGTCCCGTGATACAGGCTATTGCTGTATAGTATTCAGGGTCATATTCATCCTTGAAAAAAATGAACACTGGAAAATGTTTTGCTTAATTTTCCTATACAATTTTTGACATTGCAATAAAATTCAAAATGTGTTAAACTGTGCTGAGTTTTTTTTTTTTACAATCATGGGACCAGACCAGGCCCTCTTCGGATCTACCATACCATGAACGCTAAGGCTGCAAAATCTTATTTTGTCACTGCTGACGGCTACATGTTATGTGACAGTCAGGGTTTTATTGATTTGTTTCCACTAAACTGTTTTGTTAGCTAACATCGTAGACATTCTAATGATAGAAGAAACAAACGAGAAACAAATTATTAGCTAGCTAGATTTATGTTTAATGTTTTATTTGCCAATATTTTTTTATTTCTCCATAGATGGATGGAGGGTACGCATATTTTTTGATTACACTCCCATTGATGAAACGATGTAAATGCACATTTGATTAGATAATACATTTCTTAAAAAAAATTATTTCTATACAAATCATGCTTTTTTGCCATTTACCATAGTATTATTTTAAGTGCCCCGGCTGTAATCAAAAACATCCAACAAAATATTAATGATTACATTGCAGTCAATGTATCCTTTTTGTCCTGAGCTTTTTGTTCTTCTATTTTTTGCACAATAAAATAAAACCCATATTTAATTATATGCATCTTTGCCTTTCTTGCCAAATGATTTGGTCATTTTAATACCTTAACCAAGTTGATACTGTATTCTTCTTCCCAATATAACATACTCCTCATATTCTGATTGTTTTATAGAACCTGAAATGTCATTAAATGCAAATAATTATTTGATTAGTTAAATCAAGTATAAATTATAAATTAGTGTCAAGCTTATAAGAGTTAAAGGGTTAGTTCACCCAAAAATGAAACTTCTGTCATTAATTGCTCTCCCTCATGTTGTTCCAAACTCGTAAGACATTCCTTCATCTTCGGAACACAAATTAAGATATTAATGATGAAATCCGAGAGTAATTTTAAAGTAACACTTTATTTTGATGGTCCACATCATACTAACTATAAGTAACTATATGTCAACTAACTAACTGTCATCACAACTAACTTTATTAAAGTATTAGTAGATGGTCTGCTTAATATCTGCTAACATTTTATTTTGATGGTCCCCCAACAGATATGACTACAAGTAACTTTGCAACTACATGTCAACTTATTCTGCTAACCTGAACCCTAACACCTAACTCTTAACACTAACAGTCTTCTACAATCCTCTAATGATAGTTAGTTGACATGCAGTAGAATGTCTAATTGGACCATCGAAACAAACTGTAACCTTTTTATTTATTAGAATTAAAAGCTAATTAAATTTAAATTCTAAATCTAAATAACTTTAAATTTAAGATAAATAAATAATTTAAACAGCCCACCCTGATAGTCCTGTATGAACCAGGCCTAACCTACCGGTGTGAACCACCATGAGACATATGGGTCAATAGCTAAACATTTCACTTTGTTCTTTTGACCCATCAAGCTCATAGAAAGAGTATAAACAACCAAACAGTTGGAATGAACGCAGAGAATAGGCATGTCTGGATACAGATTTGACCTATATTTGTTGTGAAAATACACAGTGGCACAGTTGTGTCATCAGAAGTGAGCAACATAATGCATCACATTTTAAATTATTTTATATTTGAATATTACATATTAGGCTACTCTAAAAAATCTCAATCTATTTGACACGAAGTTTAGAATAATTTTGAATGTTCTGTAGTGAATTTGTCTTTTTTATATAAAACAATAACTGTTTTTCTTTTTCTTGTTTTGTTAACCACAAATACATTAAAAATTATATCATATTTATTTTTTGACACTAACGAAAACAAGGCAGTGTAGGGATATAGAAGTAGCCTACGGTGTGTTCAGTGAATTGTACAATGGTTCAGCTGACAAAACATCTTTACCAAAAACTTTCAGTAAACAAAAACGCAATTAAACAGTCATGAAAGTTGTAAGTTTTGAAAGTTATTTTGATCTATGACCTTACACACTGCATGCCAGTAAGGACTCTAGGTCTTTCCCTCACAGCCTTGTTTTCATCCAAGTAACATTCAATACGTATATCTACCCTGACCAAGTCTATAGCCATTAGCACACCATCTGTCATATAAAAACCACACAGGTTTAAAACCCAACAGGTGCTAGTCAGCCTACTGTTAATTTTGATGATGTGAAATCAACAACAACAACAACAAAAATTGTTAAAACAATCCTAAGATATTTACTATGACATACAGTAGTAGGCTAAATTTGGACTCGGATTCAGCGGAGAGTCTTTCCGCTTCCTCATTCAGATTCAACTGGTGTCATTTCCAGTGACGCATCATGTTGTGATCGTATATAAGACAAATGCTCACCTTCATTTCACTCACAGCTTCAGGAAGGTACGCAGAGGTTCTTGCTTCAACAGCGATTGAACGGAACTTCGAACTAGCCGAAATTTATTTAAATCTATTTAAATTTCTTATTTATATTTGCACCAACGTTGTGATAATAAATCGCAGAAATGGAGACTTCTCAGATTCGCCAGAACTACGACCGCGACTGCGAGGCTTTAATCAACAAGATGATCAATTTGGAGCTTTACGCTTCATACACTTACACTTCAATGGTATGTAGCCCTATCCCTTTTTTGTTATTGTGTTCTCAGAACTTTTGCACGTCGTATCTTTATTTTGTGACAAGTTGTCTCCTCTAATTATTAAATCCTTTTTGACTTCATAATGCATAAAATACACTTTCACAAGTTTGGATGCAGCAGCGATTGTGGCATTCAATCCATCAGTGTTTTTCTTGCACTCTTTAAAAATAACAGAAATAGACATTAACATACACTGAAAAAGAAAAATTGAAGAGTAGGCTAATAATGTGGATGTAGTAATAGGATTAATCATTATTGTGCACCTGTAGAAATTTGACTCTACTTAAATTTGAATCCTTTTTTCGCTCCAATCAGGCTCACTACTTCAAACGGGATGATGTGGCTCTTGCTGGTTTTGCCAAGTTCTTCAAGGAGAACAGCGAGGAGGAGCGCGAGCATGCCGAGAAATTCATGGAGTTCCAGAACAAGAGGGGAGGAAACATTGTCCTTCAGGACATCAAGGTGCTTGATAGTATTCTGAACTAAACAGTGTAACCCTGTTTTATATGGAATGACATTATGCCTATTTGTAAAGGTCTGTTGAATTAAGTAATTGAATAATTCAACATTGTAAAGGTGCAATAAGCTTTTTCTGAGAAATGCTGTTGATATTTGAAATTGACACCCAAACTTTGACCTTTTCCTTTTTGGTAATATATTAGCCTCTCTACATTCTTTTCTACCAATGTCCGCTTGCTCACTCTCTCCTCTCCCATCATGAGCATATACTACTGATGATTGGCTACAAGAGTGTTTTGGTACTCTGAGGATTGGCCCATCTATTTTTTTTCCCTCCTATTTACATAGCCAGGACTATGTACAAACACATAGTGGGGGTTTCAGCACACACAGAACAGATGTTAAGCAAACATTCTCACAATATTTTGGGTGTTGATTTTAATTTTTCACTAGTGTTTCTCAGCATCTCTCAATAACGGGGGACCTTGCTCACTCATGTGTTTGTTTTTCTCCTCAGAAGCCTGATCGGGATATGTGGGGCAATGGACTGACCGCTATGCAGTGCGCTCTTCAGCTGGAGAAGAACGTCAATCAGGCTCTGCTGGATCTACATAAGGTCGCCTCTGAGAAGACAGACCCTCATGTAAGTCCATGAGGGCCAAGCTCCTTCAATTTAATGCTTTTATTCCATCTTAATTTATTGAATTAAATGTCCTAAAATATTTTCTGATGTGTTGTCCCAACAGCTGTGTGACTTCCTGGAGACTCACTACCTGAATGAGCAGGTGGAGGCCATCAAGAAGATTGGTGACCACATCACCAACCTTTCCAAGATGGATGCTGGCAACAACAGGATGGCGGAGTACCTGTTTGACAAGCACACCCTGAGCAGCTAAATGCAGCTCTCAGATCATCGGCATGTAGAAATCAAGATTTTTTTTTTTTTTTTTGCACTTATGCTGATTTTTAAAGTCTGCGATATTCTGTGGTTACATTGCATCTAGTGAATGACATTAAATGAAATGTAGTCTTGCTGTTGAAGCCATCATACCTTTACTTTTGAATGTACACTAATTGGTTTTAACCTGCAATTGATGAATAAACACTTTGGGCTGGATTCATTTGTCTTTTAATTTAAAACTGAGCACCCAGTGGTCACATTCAGGATGTGCAGGTCTGGAATAGGATTAGAATTGATAACTGTTAATTCATTGAAAATTGCTATCTGACCCTCATGTCATCTTAAATTATAATCAAGGTCTTTTTTTTATCTTGTGCATTTAATGCATATTAAATTATCTGAGAGGTGACTGAGGGTCAGGAATGTAGTTCACCCATTTATCCTGGCTCCCAAAGAATTAATATGCTCTTGTAATTGATTGATCATTTCACTAGTTCACCTAACCATTCAGCCTTAAAGGTTAATAATAGTAAACTAACTGCTGTCCTTGGAGGAGGCTTGAGCTCTGAGTTATGGTAATTTCTTTTTCGGCTGACCTTATGTTCCTGACCCATTAACACAAGACGCATAAGAATACAATGTTTGATTTACATAAGTGTCAAAAGAACACAAAAGCTGATATTTAGAGGATATCTATCCCTTTAAAATCTGTTAACAATGAGTGAACTTTATTCAAAAGACTGCAATCAATATGTGACTAACAGTGGCCATCATTTTGTAGATGCTGGCTGTTACTGAAACTCCTAAAGTATCAACTACTTTCCTGGCACATAGTTCTCCAGTCTCAAACCTTAAAAATATAAAAAAAAGTTTTAATATACAATAGGTTCTAACATCCTTTAAATGTTGCCCACCTATGGTGTGCACAAAGGGACATTCTGCATTGGGTTTATCAAACACTCACCAATGTTACATTACAGTTTTTCTGAATTGCAAAGACACATTTCTTGAAACCATCACTCACTTTCTCAAAACCTTAAACACTCTTCTGGTAAAATCAAACAATTGCCTCAAAACCATTTTATGTGCTCAAAATCAACCAATGCTTTCAGATCATAAACACAGCGAGTCAATATTATAAACACTTCAGATCATTCGTAAGACACTACATCAAAAAATGGAGAACAGATTCCAAAGCATGCAGTTACAGAAAAAAAGTATATTGTACCAAAGTAAACAAATTTTGGAATTACGTAAAAAGTATAGTAATGACAACTTACAGTAGTAGGGTGAATAAATTATATACTGTATGCACTGTACATATAGTATTGTTCTGAATATTGTATAGTAGGCCTATTGAATGTCTGTATATTCAGCTCTTGCACACTGTGAAAATACAGTGACCCAACTGCAAAAGCCAAAAAGGTTACAGTAAAAAAGTCTAAATGAATATTATACTTCCAGCAGAGGCCCCATAGAGATCCATTAATTTTTCTGGATGTGACTTACTGCTCTTATAACAGCATTTGTTATGCATTTGTTATTTAAACATTTTAAAATACATTAAATCAGTATTTTGTCAAAGTTTAGAATTATTTTTGTTGTTGTTTGAAGTGTCTTGTTTTTGCAATTATGCTATACAAATTTGCAGTAACCCCAAATAAATTTGCACTAATGCCACATAAGTTGCCAATAAAAGAAAATACTTCTTTGTAATTACATATTATTTCAATAATCGAAATGTATAAAATGATTAACTTAAGAATAAGAAATACATTTTTAAGAAGTAAATAAAAACTAAAAACAAACAGCTAAAGGCGGAGTAACAGGAGTGAAGAGTAAACACACCTGTGAGTCTGAGTGTGTTTGTGTGCAGGAACGTGCATGTGTGTGTGTGTGTGTGTGTGTGTGTGTGTGTGTGTGTGTGTGTGTGTGTGTGTGTAAAATCATGCTCATTCCAAATTGTTTTGTTTTTTTGCTCTAGTACCAGGCCTTCATTTATGTGTGAACATTTTTAGATTCATGCTGGAATTATTGATTTTATTTGTCAATTTCTATAAAAATGCTTTCTATTGGAGTCACACCGTGTGTGTGTGTGTGTGTGTGTGTGTGTGTGTGTGTGTGTGTGTGTGTGTGTGTGTGTGTGTGTGTGTGTGTGTGTGTGTGTGTGTGTGTGTGTGTGTGTGTGTGTGTGTGTGTGTGTGTCTGGGCGTAAGTGATCATGTTTGTTGCACATAGCATTTGTGCTCTAGGACCGGTATGTACATTTTCAGATTTATCCTGGATTTAATGAATTTTTTTTTATACCATTTTTTTTCCGATTTTCCCATTCATTTCAATGTGGGGTCAATATTGACCCCAAATATCATATGTGTTACTTTTTTAGAAAAAGTGACAAACTTTTATGCAACTGAGATAAAGGGAACCAAAGATAAATTATGTTTTTCTATTTGCATGTTTTTTCTTTAGTTGCAGCGCGTTGAGCTCTCTCAGCCACCGTAATACGGTCAGGTTACTAACATACACGCATCATTCATGAGAGAGAAAATGCTGAGTCACAGAGACGCAGCTCCATGTCATCTCTTGGGTGTTTGCACTTGTTGCTGACACAGAATGAGCTTTCATGGACAATTTCTGGTACAAAATTGCTTTGTAATTGTCACCTTTCTTCACTGTACTCTTTTAATCAGTCAGGTGTCAGGTATCTAAAGGCAGTTACCAGGTGAAAAATGGCATTAACTCCCAAGTGGAGTAATAGGCTATTTCAGGATTGTCCCTTGATATTTGCCATATTATACACAGGCTCCTATAATATAGTGTTATCAGGCTTCACACACAGCATAGATATAACCTAGAACTTTGTAATGCTGTTTTCTATTGATGGAAAATTAGAAAAATTACCTCTGGAAAACAAATTGGTCTAGCCTAGTTGTTGTAGAAAAATGGTTTAATGTAACATTTAAACTAAAACAATAATATATTATAATAAAACAATGTTTATCACTAAAATATTGTGATAAAACAAATAGCATGGTGAATGAGAATATTGATCAAAAATCACCACTATGATAGCTTACTAATGCTGTGAATGTTGTGTAGCTACCTCACATTTTCAATTATTTATTTTAGTAGCTAAAGCTAATGACAGGAGAGTGTTATCAATAATGTTATTTTAATTAGCACTATGCTGCATAGACAATCATTATAATAAGTAATAAGTTCATAGTCTATATGGTCCACTCTACAGAATTGGTTCAAAGTCAGAGTTTGAAACTTCTTGAAAAAAATTTCTTTTTCCAAAAAGAATTTATGTATGCAAATTGTATAATATCCAAGGTACACATTTCTGGTAATTGTGCAGTTAATAATTATATTGTATTTTCAGAAAGTTTTAGAATATTTTTCTTCTCCCCAAATTTGTCACTACCGAAACACAATAATAAATAATTTACTAAGAAGGCTTATATTGACCTATTAATATTTTGTTTGCATCTAGTCAGTAGTCAAGCTTTATTGTCATACATGTATACAGCTGAACAAAATTTTGTTTCGTACAGACCGAGGTGCATAACCAATGCAAGAATAAACAACAACAGATCACTACATCCTACAATAGACAGTGCAACACAGCTCCTCAACCATTCACATGATACACAACGGCTAGAGCTATAACAACAATGGCAGGCTACACCCGCAGCTGTTGTTGTAGTGTACCGGGTTGCTCTGCATCAGGACGTAGACAGCCATACCTCAGCTTTCACGCTTTCCTGAAGGACGAAACACTCCGCAAGTCTTGGGTTAGGTTAATTAGGAGGGATAAGGGGCCTTCTTTTAATATTCTCCGGGGCAGCATTTTCGTTTGCAGTTTGCATTTCGAAAAGGAGAGCAACTTGTACCCTTTCCTCAGTTTTGACGTTTCCACTTGAGAGTTTTCATTTACCATCCGAACCACATCGCCATATATGACTTCAGGCAGGTTGCGGAGAGATTTGGTCCAGCGGTATCTATCGGACTCCGCAATTGTAAAAAGCTAACCGGAAGAGCCGTATCCCTACTAAAAGACGAACTTCCGGTCTTCAATTTTTTCGTGACATAGGCCAATACAATACGTAGCAACAGTAATACACAGTAGTACACAAAAAAGTGCAATAGACAGTAAGTAGTGCAATTTGACCTGAGCAGAAGCCAATAAAGTGTTGGTGCACAGTTGTGCATTTTAATGCTCATTGTCCAGTACACAGTCATTTGTGTGTTCTTGAGTCCTTTGTAATTGGGGGGCAAACGAATTATGGGGATGAAATGTTAGGTGGCACCATTGTTTTCACGGCTCTGACAGCTTGGGGGAAAAACCTATTACAGAATCTTGCAGTGTGGGTCCTGATGCTGCATAACCTCCTGCCTGATGGTAGAGGGACAAACACACTGTGTGAGGGGTCCTTTACAATGGCAGAGGCTCTGCACACACAGTGTGTAAGGAAGATGTCTTGGATTGGTGGGAGGGAGACCCCTATGATCTTTTCAGCTGTCCTCACTATGCGCTGCAGGGACTTGCGTTCGAGTACTTTGCAATTCCCAAACCACACAGTGATACAACTGGTCAGGATGCTCTCCATAGTTCTTCTGTAGAAGGTGGTTAGGATGGATAGAGGGAGCCTGGCTCTCTTCAGTCTCTGCAGGAAGTGCAGGCGTTGTTGTGCCTTCTTCATTACAGAGCTGCCTTCTGCTGAAGTCAACAACCATTTTCTTTTGTTTTATCTACATTAAGAGATAAGTTGTTGTTGTGGCACCAGCTTAACAGTTGTTCCACCTCCTCTCTGTATCCTGCTTCATTGTTGCCGCTGATGAGACCCACTACAGTTGTGTAATTGACGAACTTGATGATAAGGTTGGATTCAGACTTGGTAGTGCAGTCGTGGGTGAGCAGCGTCAACAGCAGTGGGCTGAGGCACCTGTGCTCAGCGTGATGGCACCTAAAGTTTTGCTGCCAATGCGCACTGACTGTAGTCTCTCTGTCAGGAAGTCCAGAATCCAATAACAGGTTGGGGTGCTGAGGCCCAGCAGTGAGAGTTTCCTTACTAGCTGCTGGGGGATGATAGTATTGAATGCTGAGCTTAAGTTAATGAACAGCATTCTGACATATGCATCCTTAGTGTCCAGATGTGATAAAGCAGAGAGCAGGGTGTAGGAGATGGCGTCGTCAGAGCGGTTGGGGCGGTATGTAAACTGCAGGGGGTCCAGTAAGGTGGGGAGGGAGGAGTGAATATGTCTCTTGACCAGTCGCTCAAAGCACTTCATCGTAATGGGAGTCAGTGCTACAGGGCAGTAGAGACATGTCACTGCTGACTTCTTCGGCACAGGAATGATGGTGGTCTTTTTGAAGCTCGCAGGGACCACAGCCTGGCTCAGGGAGATGTTATAGATGTCTGTAAGGACACCTGCTAGCTGGTCAGCACAGTCCCTGAGCACTCTCTCTGGTATGTTATCCAGACCTGCAGCTTTGCATGGGTCGACTCTGGATAGTGTACTCCTCACGTCAGCTGGGTCCAGACACAGCGCCTGCTCTTCAGGGGTGGGTGTGGACTTGTTGCCTGCATGTTGTTCAGGGCTTCAAACCATGCGTAGAAGTTATTTAATTTGTCAGGAATGTGGTCAACAATTGTCAGACATTGTTGTTGGCCTGTGTTGAACCTTTACCTCTGTACAGATAAAACGTTGTCAGGATAATTCTGGTTCACGTGGCTACGTGGAAGCGATAAACATTTCTGTATTATACATTTTTCAATGCTTGTACCTTGGAACCTATTTCATGGTTGGCTTTATTGAGCCATCAGGCACTGTTTTGTGCAAATGAGCGGCCGGATCGCATTAAGGGTTTTCTGTATTATCACTGTAAAGCTGCTTTGAAACAATCTATATTGTTAAAAGCGCTATATAAATGAAGGTGACTTGTTGTAACTTTATAGTCTGTTAGGTCCTGGATGCCCCGCCACATGCGTCTGGGGTCCTTGGCGCCAGCCAGAAGTGGTTGTGTATCTTCTGTGCATACATGCGTTTCGCTTTCCTAATGGCCTTTGAAAGCTGAGCCCTTGCTGATTTGAGGTGCCCTCCATCTCCTTACCTGAAGGCAGCATCTCTTGCCCTTAGTAAAGCACGGATCTCAGCTGTCAGCCACTGCTTCTGATTGTTGACTGTGGTTACATTCTTTTCAACAGTGACATCCTCAATGCACTTCTCAATGTATCCAGTCACAGAGTTTGGGTATTCTTCCAAGAATGTTTGCTGGTTGTAGGTGGCTGCTTCCTTAAACACGTACCAGGCTGTGCACTCGAAGCAGGGCTGCAGTGGCTCCTTCAGGCCAGAGTCTGATTATCCTTTGTACTGGCCTGGAGCATTTCTGCAGTGGCCTGTACGCTGGGAAAAGCAGTACATAGAGGGGGTCTGAATAGGTGGGGGTGGGGAGTGGCTTTGTATGAGTTGCGGATGTTGGTGTAGCATAAGTCTAAGGACACAGCAGTTTCTTGTTTCAGACTGGGTTGTCAGTAGAGGTCTGAGATAGTACAGTTTATTGTCCAGAGAGCGTACAATAGCCAGTAGCACTTAATAAGGGAGGGCTGGTCGGCTAGGGTTAGCTTTTAGCCTACAGCGGACACCCGACCGCTTGCCTTGCTTCCGGGTCCTCTTGCACTGCTTCCGATGCCTTACTTCCCGGACCGCTGAGTCAAGTGACGCTGTGGTGGGCCTTTGACTGCGTAGTAGTCCTAGACCATGTAGCTTCTCTATTAGCGGTGTCAGAATTGTTGTTGCGTAGCTGATATTAGAGCCCAAAACCATAAGGGCTTTACAGCTATACTTAGATTGGGATTCCCGGTATCATGTCTTTCGGTCACTGCAACATACATTAACACAAAAATGAACACCCTTTGTCAGAGCCTTAGAGGCCACTGTGTCCGTGTGAGCCGCCATTGGATAGATCTACCTTGTAAATATATTTTTTGCTATTTAAAAAAAAAGTTTTCACAGGTAAATCAATAACAATTACAATTTTAACAATATTTCAAGTGTAATTTATAAGATTTGTAGTATTTTGAACCCAATCTTTCTATGTAGAAGGCATAAAGTTTATCTTACTGATTTCAAAGGATTCATTAGAATCCTTTGAATATACATTGAACCAAACACTACAATAACATATTAGTTGATAATTTAGTATACTTTATTTTAGACCAAACATCTATGTTTCGGTCATGACAGCACATTTTCTGTAGTGACAGTAATGTTTTGCTAGTGACCACATCACATTACAGAATTTTAACTCACCTACTAAAACACTACTAAAACATACTAAGATACTAATGATTTGCATAACTGTACAAAATTTTTATTTATTTCCCCCAAATGTAAATGTAAATGTATTTTTTATTTTTATTTTTGTAAATGTATTTTTTTTTTGTAAATGTATTTTATTTATATAGCACCTTACATCGACCGTTAGGTGAACCAAAGTGCTTCACAACAGATTAAACAACAAATTTAAAACAACAACACACCAATAACAAAGATACAATAATGAATGAGAAAAAAATAAGAAAAAGATAAATAAAAAATAAAATCAATGTAAATGTGCCATCACATTACTAGGTACAAAACGCCACTTTAAAAAGATGCGTTTTAAGTCTTGATTTAAAAAGGCCCAGGTGGGGGCGCATGCGCGCAGTTCATGGAGTAGTCACCTTTTACAGAGCTCTTCCCCGCTGACACTATATTTGGAATGTTTTTGTAAATTAAGTACCATCAATTCACTTTACAGGCGATTATGTTCTTTTGAGAGTTACCAGTCGTCAGTTGTTTTAGGTATCTCGTGAAATTTAAGTGCGGTGAGCGCGATTTTCGTTATTCACTGACTCATTCTATGTCCGCAAAATGGCGTCGAAGAAATCTTCCAAAACCGTTGCAGCTATTAAGGAGGACACCAATCCAAATGATTCTATCGCACAGGGAAATGTGAACGCGATACTTGCTGCAATCGGTGCCCAAGGAGATGATTTAAAAAAACTGATAGAGGACAAGATGACAGCTCTAAGTGTTCGCTTGGATGCGTTGGACGCCACGCTGGTTAACTTGCAGTCAGAACAGGCCGGCGTTAAACAGAAAATGGTAGAGATAGAAGGTGCCCTGAACGATACAGATTTACGCCTCGGTGCGGTCGAAAAGGTGTGTGAAGATTTGCGTGCGGAAAATAAATCTCTCTGGACTAAATTGAATGACTTGGAAGGACGCTCTCGCAGGCTGAACCTCAAATTTGTGGGAATAAGCGAGGGAGAGGAGCGGGGGCGCCCTTCGGTGTTCATTTCGGACTTGATTACTGAGCTCTTCGGCCGAGATAACTTTCATAAGCCTGTGAAAATTGACCGAGCTCATCGAGCCCTGCTACCCAAGCCGTCTGAAAGCCAGAGACCTCGCACCATTATCGCACGGATCCACAATGATCGGGACAAAGATTTAATCCTTCGTCTGAGCCGTGAAAAGTTTCCTCTGGAATATAAAGGAAAGCGGATTCACATCTTCCCTGACTATACTCCGGAGGTGACCGCTCGGCGACGTGCCTTCAGTTCAGTCACGAAAGCTCTACGGGAGGCTGGATTGAAATGGTCCCTGCGTTTTCCAGCGAAACTGACACTGCAGCATAACGGTCGGGAGCGCTCTTTTGAATCTCCGGAGGAGGCTAAGAAGTTTGTGGATAACTTGTCGAAGGACTCGGCGTAACCTCTATGCGTGACTTTACTCATCTTGACCTGTGTATGGTACTCGACTAACAGAAGTGGACTATTTTTTTTGTGAATATTTTGTTATTTTCATCGTGGTACGTAACGTTAATTCAGAGATGAATGGTTGTTTGCGCGGTGGAAAGCAGGGGGGGTTTGTGTGTGTGTTACTCCTTGTGTTTTTTCGTTATTTCTGCTCTTTTTGGGCTAAGGTAAGCTATTTCTGACTTACTTTGCACTCTTGTTGTCTCCGAGAGGATGGGGAATACTTGCTGCTTCGGTTCTTGGAGCAGCTGTGGGGAGTTCGTAAGTTCCTTTTTTTTTTTTTTTTTTTTTTTTGCACCAGACAATGTTCTTGCTACGATTATTACTATTTTTGTGTTTATTTCTTTTAATTATGTTGTATGAGTGGCACTATTACTAATAGCAATAGCGATGCCGAAATGAATATCACATTTGTCAGTTGGAATGTAAGAGGAATGGGACACCCAATTAAAAGGGGAAAGGTGTTTGCACATTTAAAGTCTTTGTCGGCTGATATTATTTTTCTTCAGGAAACCCATATTAGACCCAGCGAACAGATGCGGCTTAGGGCAAGTTGGATCTCACAAGTTTATCAAGCCACTTTTTCCTCTAAAGCCAGAGGGGTGGCTATACTTTTTAGGAAATCTATTCCTTTCCGAATGCACTCTGTGGTGTCTGACCCTGCGGGAAGATATATTATTGTATCCGGATCCATTAATAATTTCCCGATTACATATGTTAATGTTTATGGACCAAATATAGATGACCCTGCTTTTTTCAGGAAATTATTTGGGCTTATTCCAGATACTAACTCGACTAATTTGATAATTGCTGGAGACTTTAACTGTTATTTGGATCCTCATCTTGATCGTCATTCTTCACAAGTTCCTCATCCTATTCAATCTGTTGGTGTTTTAAATAATTTGATAAAATCCATGAATCTTGTGGATATATGGAGATTACTTAACCCGACTGCTCGTGATTATTCTTTTTTTTCATAAATTTTATACACGCATTGATTACTTTATTATTGACTCTAAACTCATTCAGGGGGTGACTCAGTCCAAGTATCATAATATTTTGATTTCTGATCATAGCCCTATTTCTATGGGTCTCAAAATTTCACTACCAAAGGCGCAGTATTGTTGGCGTTTCAATCCTCAATTATTAGTGGATAAAAAGTTTCAGTCTTTCATGTCTGAGTGTTTACACCAATTTTTGGAGACTAACGACAAGGGGGATGTTTCAGACTCTTGTTTGTGGGAAACATGTAAAGTAGTGTTAAGAGGTCATATTATTGCATATGAATCCTCGTTGAGGAAGGAGAAGCGTAAGCGCCTGGCTGAGATAGAATCCACACTTCCATCGTTAGAACAAACATTTCGTTCATCTAAAGCTCAGAGTGACCTTAACGCTATTCTTAAGTTGAAATATGAATATAACTCTATTTTGAGCGATCATGTCTCTAATTTGTTAATTAAACTTAAACAGAAACAGTTTGAATTGGGAGATAAAGCAGATAAGCTTCTTGCCATGCAACTAAGAGGTGTGCAGGCTAGTAGGGCCATTCATCAAATAAAATCGCAGAATGGTACTTTAGTTACACATCCTAAAGAAATTAATAATCGTTTTGTTGAATTTTATAAGCAACTTTACTCTTCCAGCTGTTCTGAGCTGAACACTACAGGGCGCCAATTTCTTGATGCGGTGGACTTTCCAAAACTTAATGAATGTGCCAGAGAGGAATTAGAGGAACCGTTTACTCTTCGGGAAATTTTGGAAGTAATTAATTCTTTTTCCAATGGGAAAGCCGCGGGCCCTGATGGGTTTGGTGTGGAATTCTATAAGGCCAATGCAAATGCAATTGCTCCTTTGTTACTTAGAATGATAAATCATTCGATTGAGAAGGAAATATTTCCCGACTCTTTTTATGAGGCACATATATGCCTTTTGAAGAAAAAAGACAGAGATGTTACGGAGCCTTCTAGTTACAGGCCAATAAGTCTTCTCAATTGCGATCAAAAAATAATTGCTAAGATTCTGGCCACTCGTCTGAATAAGCATGTGGCCTCGTTAATTCACCCAGATCAAACTGGCTTTATCCCAGGAAGATTTTCATTTTTTAATTTGCGTCGCCTGCTAAATATTTTGTACAGTAATCATGGTAAGAGATCTAAGGCAGCTGTTCTTTCTATAGATGCTGAAAAGGCCTTCGATCGAATAGAATGGAGCTATATGTTTTCTGTGCTGGATCGGTTTGGCTTTGGTGAGAATTACAAACGAATCATAAAAATGCTTTATCTTTCCCCTAAATCTGCAATACTTACTAATTCGGATAGGTCTGCTTTTTTTCCTCTTCAACGTGGTACACGTCAGGGCTGTTGTCTAAGCCCATTGTTATTTGATCTAGCTTTAGAACCCCTGGCCATCCATCTTCGTAATCATTCTGAGATCAGGGGTATATCATGTGGTCATTCTGAGGTTAAACTGTCCTTATATGCAGACGACTTGCTTCTATATTTGAGTGATCCCTCTTCTGCTTTGCCATTTTTAATGGAATCACTTGAGGTGTTTGGCTCCTTTTCTGGTTATTCTGTTAATTGGGAGAAGAGTGTATTCATGCCCTTGGGTGAAGGGTTGGATGCTCAGTTTCAGAGGTCATTACCTTTTAGAATAACAGAGGATCATTTCACTTACTTAGGGTTAACTATTCCTAAAAAATGTAAACAAATTTTCACTCTAAATTTTATAGAAGCCATGAATAAGTTAAAAATATATATTGATAAATGGAGGGTGCTCCCGTTATCTTTAATTGGTCGGGTCAATGCTATTAAAATGGTCTCTCTGCCTCGCTTTGTTTATCTTTTTCAGAACCTGCCTATATATTTGCCACATTCTTTTTTTAAACAATTAGATTCTATCATTTTTCCATTTATTTGGGGTTATAAGGCGCATAGAATTTCTAAGGCCCATTTGCAGAAGCCGAAAGAGTTGGGTGGTCTAGCGCTACCAGTTTTCCGTCATTATTATTGGGCTGCTAATGCCAGGGCTATGATGTTCTGGCGGAGTAGTGATCAAGCTGGCGAGAACTTGATGGACACCCAACCCAAGTGGCTGTACATGGAGGCTCGGTCAGTTGCTGGTAGCTCTCTTGCCGCTATTCTTTTTTCGAATCCTATATCTTTAAAGAAGTTACAATGTAAAAATTCTGTTGTGCTCAATTCCATTAGAATTTTAAATCAATTGAAGACTGTTTTGAATATTATACGTCCTTCAGTTCTCCAGTCCATTTGTGATAATCATAATTTTTTGCCTGGCCAGTCAGATAGGGTATTTTCACTGTGGAGAAGCAAAGGACTGACTAGGATTAAGGACTTCTATATAGATGGAAAATTTGCCACTTTCGAGTACTTGTATAAAACATTTGATCTTTCCCAATCACAATTTTTCCGATATCTACAGGTGCGCCATTTCATTAAACATTCTTTTAATGAGTTTCAGGAGTTGCCTCAGGATCATAATATGTATTGTCTTTTGGGTCAACCCTCTAATGCCAAAAAGTTGGTGACACGGTTTGTTTCCTTGTTTGTATCTCATTCTCCAGTCTCTTCAGATCACATCAAAGTAGCATGGGAAAATGACGTGGGAATTAATATCTCAAATGAGATTTGGGAAGAAGGACTGAAGCGAATTCATAGCTGCTCTATTAATGCAAGATTGCAACTTATTCAGTTTAAAGTGTTGCATAGATTACACTATACCAAATCTAAACTTAATCAAATTTACCCTTCAGTTTCCCCATTATGTGACAGATGCCAGAGCTCTGATGGGACACATGCTCATACTTTTTGGTTTTGCCCCGAGATTTCTGAGTTTTGGAATAATATTTTTTTGTGGTACTCAAACGTTTTTGGAGAAGAAATCAGTCCAGATTTTGAGTTGGCTTTGTTTGGGTGTTCTGACCCTATATTAGCATTGACACATTCTCAACAACTGTCTCTTATGTTTGGTATGGTGGTGGCCAAAAGGGTGATCTTGACGGACTGGAAGTCCATTGTACCACCCAGCTTTCATAAATGGCTGGCTGAAATGGTTGCTGCCCTCAAGCTCGAAAGGATTCGGTTTTCTAAAGCTGATGCTTCTAAAAAATTTGATAAAGTCTGGGGCCCCTTCCTTAAGTATCTTTCTAAGAGTTGAAATATGTTTGGGCATATTTGTAATATGGATGACTTATCTCTTTTATTTCTTCACTCCATTGTCAAAGTATTATTATTATTATTATTATTATTTTAAAGTTTGATTAAGTGATTTAAAGTGTAATTTCCTTCTCTCTGTCTGGTGCGTGCGGGGGATGGGGGTGTTTTTTTGTTGTTGTTTTTGTTTTTTATTTTATTTTATGTATAACATTTTTTTTGTAAACATTTTGTGAGACTTGGATATGTTTTGTGTTTGTATAAAAAACTGCTATAAATAAAATGTAAAAAAAAAAAAAAAAAAAAAAAAAAAACAAGAGTATGTCCATCAACAAAAAAAAAAAAAAAAAAAAAAAAAAAAAGGCCCAGGTCAGTAACGATACGCATCTCACTGGGGAGCTTATTCCAGAGCTTAGGTCCAGAAACCGAAAAAGCGCGGTCACCCCAGTGTTTCAGTTTTGACCTGGGCACTTCCAACATAAGTTGATTGGACGACCTCAACGTCCGACCATAATTACGAATGGTCAACATGTCTAAAATGTAAGATGGGGCAAGGCCATTAAGAGCTTTAAAAACAAACAATAAAATTTTATACTGAATTCTAAAATGCACCTGGAGCCAATGGAGAGAATAAAGAATCGGAGTTATGTGGTCTCGTTTTTTAGTGCGCGTTAACAGGCGGGCAGCTGCATTTTGGACAAGTTGGAGACGGTCAACAGAGGATTAACAAATAAATGATTATGTGTTCCCTTTTGTCTCTACCAAAACAATGATGACATGTTTCGGTCACGACTGTTTCGGTAGTGACAATTTAAGATACTTTTGAACCTAGTTCAAAGATGCTAATCAGCACATGGTTAACTAGCACAGTTCTGAGAAGTTGTACACTGTAACGAAACCTGGGTCTGGCTTTGGGGATATGTATTCAAAATGAGTAATTTTTCAATTAGGCCTACAGTAATAATCATTCATACGGGTTTTACCCAGGTAATCATACATGTTAAATCTCCCAAAAAGGGATCATATTTCCCTGCATCTGCATTCATATATGTACTTTATATGCAATTAACACAAAGGATTATAATTAATTGCATATGTAGACTATATTTTACAGACAGGTTACTGTAAAATTAGCTCAATTGTATATCAATACTTTTATATAATATTTATATAATATATATAAGATTTATACTTTTATATAATATTTATATAATATATAAATATTTATATATATATTCTGGGCTGGCTGAGGAGATAACAATCTCTTTGAGGCCTGACCACCTGCTGTGTTTGTGTGTGTGTGTGTGTGTGTGTGTGTGTGTGTGTGTGCGTGTGTGTGTGTGTGTGTTTGTGTGTGTGTGTGTGTCTGTGTTTGTGTGTGTGTATGTTGTACACAAGTTCCTTCTCGTTGGAAAGGGGGAGGCTTGGTTTTAACTCAGTTCGCTATGAAAGTGTCAATGAGTTATGAACCAGAGTCAGAGAGGTTAGAAGCATTCTTACATGTATAAGTGCATGAGTCGTCCTGACATAGTCCAGATACCCTACAACACACACAAAAACTAAATTTTATGGAATAACACCCCAAAAAGTTTGCTTAATTGCAGAAAAAGGTGTTTGGTAGTGACGTCCCTTAAAGTTACACATAGATTTTCAGACTTTTGAACACATTTCCCTCAAAATGATGATACCTATCTTAAATGAAAGAGAGACTAAGAGAGAGAGGGACACAGGAACATTTGTGTCCCGATCCAACCGGATCGGGACACAAAAATGTTCCGATCCAACCCACATGCATGGGATGTGCAATCTGTAGATCATCGGGGATGTGCAATATGTATACGATTGAGACGTGCAATATGTATACCATTAGGATTTGCAATCTGTATACCATTAGGGATGTGCAAGACCATCAGGGATGTGCAATATGTAGACCATTAGGGATGTGCAATCTGTAGACCATCAGGGATGTGCAATTTGTAGACCATCGGGATATGCAATATGTATACCATTAGGGATGTGCAATCTGTACACCATCGGGAATGTGCAATTTGTAGACCATCGGGATATGCAATATGTATACCATTAGGGATGTGCAATCTGTACACCATCGGGAATGTGCAATTTGTAGACCATCGGGGATGTGCAATCTGTAGACCATCGGGGGTGTGCAATATGTATACCATTGAGAAGTGCAATATGTATACCATTTGGGATATACCACCGGGGATGTGCAATATGGGAGCTGTGATCATTAATGGTTTTAAACTTGCCAATGAAAGGTGTTAATGTGCTATATACGTAAATATCTAATGTATATGAGAACATGTTTATGAGAGGATGTGTTGAGAGATGTTTGTTCTTTGTATTTTGTACTTTGTGTTGTCTTTGTAAAAACTGCGGAAGGGACAGAGTCCAAAACAAATTTCCCAAATCAGTCTCAGCCAATGGGCTAAAACACACACTGTTTTGGTAGTGACATGAAAATGCGGGACACATTTTTTTTACATAAAATTTCATGAATTAAAAATAAAATATAAAATAAATGTTTTTTTTTAAACTTTACTTTTTTAAATAAATCAAAAATATATTTTTTTAAAAACACCAATGGAAAAAATATAAAAATCATTTTCACAAGTTGAAATTTAGGGGTTAGGGTTCGGGACAGCCCTAATGGAAAGTACCAAATAAATGATGATTTTAGATATATTAAGCTTACTTATATTTAAAATATTATTGTGGGATTCAAACGATAATAGAAGGATCTTAGCAAACATCTAAAATTTGGATACTTAAATGCTTTTTAAATGTGTTTTTTGTTTGTCGGACAGCAGTTTTTACCAATTCTGTATAATGTCACATATATGCAAAATGCAATAGGCTATGTGACAGCAGAAATGGATGATGAAGGTACAAGTAAAGTAAAAGGTATAAGTAAAAATTGGGGGGGGGGGGGGGGGGCTAAAAGTTGTATTTTAAATTTCTATTTACATTTCAGAATGCAAATCATGCTTGTAAAAAATAACCTGTTGGATTTATATGCTATTAATTATGAAAAAAGAGAGAGCACATCACCAACCTTTCCAAGATGGATGCTGGCAACAACAGGATGGCGGAGTACCAGTTTGACAAGCACACCCTGAGCAGCTAAATGCAGCTCTCAGATCATCTGCATGTTGCAGAACCTCCAGTTATACTCTAGGCTTAAATCATCAACCAATATGTTCTCATCACACAGCCCTCGTTTAAAATGTTAAAGTTTGAAGTTGAAAATGTTAGATTAAGTTTTATAATATCACTGTCAAATTATGCAGTTTTGCTATTTTTTGTCAGTCATTATCTAGTCAAGCCAATGCTTTCCTGTTGAATGTGAATTATCTGGTTTTAACATGGTCAATTTGATGAATAAATTGTTTTTTGGCTGGATTCACTACTCTTTTTTTAAATGGTGGGGTTGCTTAAAAAAAGTGTATTGTAACAAAGTAAACTAATTTTCCAATTACGTAAAAAAGTATAGAAATGACAACGTACAGTAGTACATTTACTTTAAGGAAAGTAAATGATATACTGTGTGCACTGCAAGTGTAGTATTGTAATGGATATTGTAAAGTAGGCCCATCGAATGTCTGTATATTCAGCACTTGCATACTGTGAAAATACCGTGACACAACTGCGAAAGTCAAAAAGGTTACAGTAAAAAACTCTAGTCACTCAGAAGAGTTTTGCAACTGCATAATCAAGGTCAGTGAGAGAGATTTTATTCTGCTTTAGCATCATGTCTTCATGTTGGGTCCGGGCAGAGAACTTTGTCCACATCACAGACAATGTCATCTTTGCGGGCAAAGGGAAAAACCCTAAAGCAGATCCAGTCTTGACAACATTCTCCACACCTGCTCTTCCTCGTCCTCATCCTCTTCGTCCACCACCTCTTATATGTATCCTCCTCTCCCTCTTATATTGTTTCCATCCATTATTGGTATCAACATTCAGTGCAACATTTTAAGTCAATTTTGGGACTCAAATGTGATCTGGTTTGACCACATCATTAGAAATAAGTGAAATTTTTGAGTTGTTATGTGTAAACGATGATAACTGTCATGTAGTGTTTCAAAACGTTAAACACAGGCAGGCAAAAGTTAAACACAACTACAACACAGTTGTCATCGTTAACACATAACAACTCAAAATTGTCTTTAACTTTTGCCTGCCTGTGTTTAACATTTTGAAACATAAGTGCATCACAGTGTGAAATGTGTTTTAATGAGTGAAAATGTGTTAAGAATTCTGAAGAAAGAGTGCATGAGATTTGTAAACAGTGTTTTAACCACCTGAACTTGTTTAATGTTTTACATAAAGAGTGATTTATTCAACAATTTGGTTCAGGCTATTAAGAATTTGGTTCAGAGAATGGGGTTTAGTTTTTTAGCAATTCAGAAAAACTGTAATACTAATACTTACTATTCTATACTATTCTAGTTTCATTGCTTCTATTGCTCTCCTCATTTGTAAGTCGCATCGGATAAAAGCATCTGCTGAAGGATTAAATCTAAATGTAAATGTTATACAACACATCTCAGGACACACTTATTTTCGTAATCATACTTTAGATCTAATATTGTCACATGGAACCGATGTTGATGGTGTTGAAATTCTGCAGCAGAGCGATGACATCTCAGATTATTATATCCACAGTATTCCTGCGCCCCATGGCGCTTTGCGCGAATTATGGGTGTAACTTCCGTTAAGCTGTAAACAATCAGTGAAAGACTAGCTCTGGACGCAATAATATATTTTTAAACCCTGTACGATGACATTACATTATTCTACTTACCCTTCAACCATTGAACATTAAAAGGACATTTAAAAGTGTAAAAGCGTAAACAAGGTACTTTCAACAGACTCTGAATAATCTATGAAAAAGTATCTTTCCACAGCAAAATTGGCGGTAATCTGTATTATGTAACATATGTTGCCTTAATAATAAATTAAATGTTTTACTTCAGCATTGCGTGATACTATTTTAAAGTGATTTCAGTCATTTTGAGAGATAATAAATTGTAAATTTACCTGTGAAACCAAACCTGGAAAGAGACGTGCAGGATTTGGGGAGTATTCCAGTGAATTGGTATAGGCTACATCGTAAATTAAATCGGGGGAGAACAGACCACAAATGTGCAGTACATGTTGACCTTTATCATACTATTACAGCGAAATTCAAAAGTAAAAAAGAAAATAATCATGAGGAAAAGAATGCAGAGCTCTTACTATAGATATTCTTGTTATAACCTGTCACGTTAAAATACTAGGTGTTACGTTATTCTGATGTTATTCTTAGTTAAAACATGAAAGAAAATTGATAGCTCATTAAGTCAAACTGACGTATCAGCTTTATTTGTAGGGCAACCTTATGATTTGAAATGATTCGTTTCAGTCCTTTTGAATGGGAGTTCCCCAAACCGGAAGTGCCACCCATAATTCAAAACGCAGTAAGCTTGTCAGGAATAAGGTGGATAGTTGTCACGGATACACCAGCTTCAGCGCCAGACTTCTACACTCCGCCCACTCGTTCAGCCTCACCCGAATTCTAATCATCCGCACCTGTCATCACCGGTCTGCAATCCGCATTCACTTCACCCACTGCTTAAAAGCCACACCAGTTCACCTTCACAGTTGTCTGGTCTCGTCTATCCATACGACAACCTAACTCTCGATCAAGAAACTCTACCAACCTGCTGTTTACCTACCTGCTGTTATACTTACCCATCTGCTACCACGATCCCGTCTTCCTCTCCAGTCCGGTCCGTCTTAAGCCAATCTTCCATCAGCCTTCCTCCATATCTTCACCACCCTGCATCAGATAAGAGACTCTATCAACCATAACGCTTCCATCCATATAATCATCTGACTTCAAACCTGCTACTCACCTGCCGTATCTGTTCCCGAGTACATATAAATAAACTACTTGTTTACTTTACCTGTTTGTGTCGTTCTGATTTGTGACAGAAGACCAGACCATCATGCAAGAACCGACAGATCACGGAGGAGAGGAAGTTTCACCCCCAGTGACAGTCCCGGATACTTCGCGGGACGTTCATCACAACCCCTTACCATCCGCCATAAGTTCTTCTTCATCTGCCTCTGTATGTCCCATGGCCCGACCAGCGCCCTTCTCAGGCGAGGAGGGGGAGTGCAGCGGATTTCTGTTGCAGTGCGAGCTGTTCATGGAAATGAATCCGTCTCAGTTCCCCACCGAAAGAGCTAAAGTGGTCCGTCTCATTTCCCTCCTCACTGGTCGAGCCCTTCTCTGGGCACATGCTCTGTGGGAAGATCATGGCCCAGTTACGCAATCTTTCTCCACATTCACAGGACACTTCCGGGAAGTGTTTTCCCAAGCCACCAATCTCACCAAGCTCTCCCAGTGCAGGATCAACTGTTCCGGTTAAGACAGGGTAAATCTGTTGTTTCATCATATGCCTTACAGTTTCGCACCCTGGCGGCCTCCAGCGGATGGAATGAGTCGGCGCTTATAACAGCTTACCGCCATGGATTAAACCCGGAGATTCGTTTACAGCTGGTCATTTATGACGATGTCATCGGGCTAGAGAGTCTCATTCAGCGCTCCATTCGCGTGGATCAACGCCGCACTGCCTGCCAGCTCAACAGCCCTGCACTGCCTCCTCCTCGTCCTACATCTTCGCTCAGCCCTTCAGCACCAGAACCCATGGACGTCGGTTCCACCCATCTGTCTGCCGCTGAACGGCAACGTTGCATCACTCGTCATCTGTGTCTGTACTGTGGATCCTCCGGTCATCAACTCATCTCCTGCCCTGTTGGTCCCCCACGACCGGCGGTGAGTACAGTCCGTCTCCATTGTTCCATTTCACCAATGAAATATACTCCAGTTATCCTCACATACTAACTACGATCTTTTCCAGCGTAAGCGCTAATTGATTCTGGTTCCGCGGGCAACTTCATTTGCCTATTGACTCTGCAAAGACTCTGCAGACCTGTATAAAACCCATTCCTCAGACACTACGTGTGCAATCCATCCGGGGAAAACCGCTCGGTCGTGGGCGGATCGGCCATAGCAGTCTCATCGTTTCCATGAAGATCGGCTGTCTACATGAGGGGGATACTCCGTTTCTGGTGCTGGAGGGCTCTACTGCGGAGATCATCCTGGGACACCCTGGCTGGAACTCCACTCTCCCAACATCCACTGGTCCTCAGGTGAGATGTTGCAATGAGGAGATGATTGCTTCAATCGCTGCCTGCACTCCGTCAAGAAGGTTCCTCGTTCATCATCCATTTCGGTTCCTGATATCTCCATTGGCTCCACTTCTGTTGAAAGTCCTCCTACCGACAAACTCCCTGAGGTACCAGTCCCTTACTGGGCGTTCCAGGATGTTTTCGACAAGCAACTGGCTACCAAGCTTCCACCTCTTCGGCCATGGGACTGTGCGATCGACCTGCTGACTGGGGCGGTGCTCCCGCGTGGTAAAATTTACCCACTGTCCATCCCAGAGCAGAATGCCATGGAGGAGTACATCGAGGAGGCACTCCGTCAGGATAACATCCGGCCATCCACGTCCCCTGCCGCTTCCAGCTTCTTCTTCGTTGGCAAAAAGGATGGAGGCTTGCGCCCCTGTATTGACTACCGGACCCTCAACAACTCCACTTTAAAATACCGTTATCCCCTTCCTCTGGTCCCAGCCGCATTGGAACAACTCCGTGGTGCTCGCGTCTTCACGAAACTTGACCTTCGCAGTGCCTACAACTTAATTCGGATCAGAAAAGGTGATGAATGGAAGACGGCGTTCATAATACCAGCAGGCCACTATGAATACAGGGTCATGCCCTTCGGACTGTCCAACGCTCCCGCGGTCTTCCAAGGGTTCATGAACGAGATATATTCAGAGACTTCCTTCATCAATTCGTCATCATCTACATCGATGATATTCTCATATACTCAGCCAACCTATCCGAGCATCACCACCATGTCCAGTCTGTTCTCCAGCGTCTACGAGATCATCAACTCTATCTGAAGTAAGAGAAATGTGAGTTTCATCAGGAAACCATCCACTTCCTTGGCTATGTGATCACACCCCACGGCATCACCATGGACCAGAGGAAGGTGGAAGCTGTCTCCAACTGGCCACAACCCACCAATACCAAAGAGCTACAATGTTTCCTGGGCTTCTGCAAACTTTTATCGCTGTTTCATCAAAGGATTCAGTCAAATCAGTGCACCTATCACTTCACTTCTAAAGAAAGGGGCAAAGTCTCTGTCCTGGAACACCGAAGCCACACACGCCTTTGAGAAGCTCAAAGCCTCCTTCAGTTCCGCTCCTACCCTAATCCATCCCAATTCTGATCTTCCATTTCTCGTTGAGGTGGACGCCTCCACCACCGGGGTAGGAGCGGTTCTCTCGCAGCGGCAGGGGACACCACTCCGGATCCATCCATGTGCCTTCTTCTCCAAAAAGCTGTCCCCGGTGGAGCAGAACTATGACATCGGCAACCGAGAACTGCTGGCAATTAAACTCACCCTGGAGGAGTGGAGACACTGGCTGGAGGGAGCAAAACATCCATTCGACGTCATTCTCATTCTCAATTTCAAGGTTACCTACCGTCCAGGAGACAAGAACATCAAGGCCGACTCCCTTTCCAGTCAATACCAACCTGATACCATCACCTCCAACCCGGAACCCATACTCCCTCCAGCCTTGGTTGTCAGTCCCATACAGTGGAGCCTAGATGATCACATCGCCGATGCCACCCGATCCGAACCTGCTCCGCCGGGAGGTCCTGAGGGACGGACCTACGTTCCCACTCGTTTGCATCTGTCCCTCATGGACTAAGGCCATACATCTCCGGGCTCTGGACACCCAGGCAGCCAACAAACCCTCTCGCTCATCCAACAACGATACTGGTGGCCCGATATGACCCAGGATGTCTCCCGGTACGTGAAGAGCTGCTCAGTCTGTGGCATGGCCAAGGTTCCTCGTTGCCTACCAGAGGGAAAACTAGTACCACTTCCTATGCCCACAAGGCCTTGGTCTCATCTCGGCGTGTACTTCATAACCGACTTACCTTCTTCAGATTCCCATACATGCATCCTGGTTGTAATTGATCGTTTCTCTAAAGCCTGTAAACTCATCCCTCTACCTGGTCTACCTACTGCCTTCGAAACCGCTGAAACACTCTTCAATCAAATATTCCGTCACTTCGGCATACCTGAAGACATTGTGTCTGACCGTGGACCTCAGTTCATATCCCGTGTCTGGAAGGCCTTCTTCAACCTCTTGATGGTTTCAGTCAGTTTAACCTCTGAGCAGAAAATACAGGAGATCGGGAGATACCTGCGGTCATATTGTCACGATCATCAGGACTGCCAGAGCCGTTACTTTCCCTGGGCCGAGTATGCACAAAACTCTCTCCAACAATCCACCACAGGACTCACGCCCTTCCAGTGCATACTCGACTTCCTGCCGCCCCTGTTTCCCTGGTCAGGATAGCCTTCCGACGTTCCAGCAGTCCACCACTGGTTCCAGGTGAGCGAGAGGGTCTGGGACTCATTCGCCTGGATTTAATAAATAAGAAGCAAATATAGCAGACAATAATCGTGACATGGAGGCGCCGGCGAGCCGCGTTCACCATAGCACGTGAACTGGAGCCATCTCATCATAAAATTAAATCAATTCTCGGCACGCTTGTCACCGAATTTAGGAATTCCGATCTTGCTTTTTGCACGCACACATATGTCGAAATAACATTATTAATAATAATGAATCTTTAAGAATATTTGATTGAATGCTGAATGTTGTGCTTGTTCAATTTAATAAAATTAAAACTTTCATTGTGATAATTAAAATAGTTTAATATTAAATATTAAGTGGCAAGATGTCAACGTTTTATTCCAGCTTCATGCATTTTTTTTTTATCAACACTTGAATGTGGTTAAGTTTCATTAAAAAACCAACAAACGCAAAAAGATGAGAAAGTTTACAATAAGGTTTACAGTAACATTTTTGTCAAAGACTACATCTGGTTTGGATTCAGAACGATGATCAAAACGTAGATGGAGATCGAGTCCATCAACACCCCCAAAGCTTGAAGAGTCAAATACCTCACCCTAGGGCGACATTTCATTCGGTAACATTAGGCAGATTTTATTTATATGCTGTTTAGTGTTGATGATCGCATTATTTCACATATGAATCTGCTTACAGATTCTGTACACTTTCATAAGACACCTAATAGTGCCCCCCTCTATATAACAGTGAAAACATGGAAAGCCGGAAAATTCTCTCAATGGTGGGGGAAGCGGTGTCTCATAAATGACTTAAATTTCCGTCAATTACAGAAGGAGTTAATAACAGACCGATCTTGAATCTACCTTTTCTGTCAAAAATACTAGAAAAGGCAGTATCATCACAACTGTGTTCCTTTTTAGAAAGAAATGGTATATGTGAGGATTTCCAGTCAGGATGTAGACCATATAAGTGTACTGAGACTGCTCTCATTAGAATTACAAATTATTTGCTCTTATCCGATTGTGGTTGTATCTCTCTATTAGTATTACTGGATCTAAGTTTTGCTTTTGATACTATCAACCACAACATTCTTTTGAATATGTGAAGTTCACAACGTAATTTCGGGGGAGTGAACCCATCTAATCTTTCAATTAACCGCCAGAGCATATAAGCAGCCGCTCACCTTGCTCTGGCATCAGCTGTTTTGGCATCCCTCCACCTCCCCAACTCCACCAACATAATTTAGGCATCTTGGTACCATACTCATCATCCAAGCATTAGTAGTCCCACTGGGGGGTATATCTTAGCTCGAGTTGAAGCTGCTTCTTCGAGCCCCTCCACTGCGGACAGCAAGCCAAATAAGCTTACATTTTGAAAGTCACGTGTCTAGTATCTGTAAAAGCGCATTTTTCCATCTTATAAATATATCTAAATTACGTCATATGCTCTCATTGACAAATGCGGAACAATTAGTTCATGCGTTCATGACCTCAAGGCTAGATTATTGTAATGCTCTACTGGGTGGTTGCCCTGTACGCTTAATAAACAAACTACAGCTGGTCCAAAACGCAGCCGCTAGAGTTCTTACCAGAACCAGGAAGTATGACCATATTAGCCCGGTTCTGTCAACACTGCATTGGCTCCCTATTAAACATCGTATACATTTTAAAATATTGCTGATTACTTACAAAGCCCTAAATGGTTTAGCTCCGCAGTACTTGAGTGAGCTCTTAACCCATTATAGTCCTTCACGTCTATTGCGATCTCAAAATTCTGGCCAGTTGATAATACCTAGAATATCAAAATCAACTGCTGGCGGTAGATCCTTTTCCTACTTGGCACCAAAACTTTGGAACAATCTTCTGTAGGGTATGGACCAATCAGACACATACTAATTATTAATTATATACAAAGGTTTATGAAACTCCTCACACAGCCCAAATGAACAAACACAAGGGCAGAAACAGTGTCATGTTACAGGGCATGATAAGGAGATTTTACGACCTCCGAGGAATGTGGCCACATACTCAAGAGAGAGACTATGAAACAGAAACCCTCTTTAAAACAGACTTTGCTGCATTAATCATAGACTAACTGATCTATAAATGAACATGCATAAAACTGTGAAAGAAACAGTGTAAATGATTTACTGTCTCGTGTACTATTAGGTATATATTATGGTATGTATCCTGGTATACAACCAACTAACGATCAATGTAACCTCACCTGTATCATGCCTCCTACCTAATTAATCCTCATTTAATGACTCACACTTTGATGTACATCACCTTATTCTAGAATGCAGTGTGGATGTGTTATAGC
Organism: Siphateles boraxobius; assembly: GCF_051911475.1. Lineage (NCBI taxonomy): Eukaryota > Metazoa > Chordata > Actinopteri > Cypriniformes > Leuciscidae > Siphateles > Siphateles boraxobius. Next base: position 19,280,098 of record NW_027509193.1, read on the forward strand.
TATCTGAGAATTAATGAAGGTATAATCATGCTAGGGACAAAGATCCGTAAATCAACTAAGAGCCACTTTCCCTCTCAGACATGTCACCTTTCTGATTGGTCGAGTTCAACCCTTAGGGGAGGATCTTTTCCAGGCCTTATTAGAGACAGTCCACATGTGACCTCCCTCTCTTAGTTCTTTCATCCAGCCGCCACACTGTTCTGGTGATTCTGGGGAACCCCCTCCCCCTCCACGGGGGCCCCAGGGCCCAGCAGGCCCGATCCAACCAGATATGGGCTCAGGCAGGAGAGAGATGACTCTCTCACAAAGAACCAAGGACAATCTCAAGAGTTTTGGAACAAAGACTCCAACCAACAACGACTCCAATCACCCATCCTTCCGACTTCCTCACTTCTCCTGGGTGCTCGGCGTGGCCTCAACAGAGTCCCAGGCCTTGACCAAACCAGGCATGCGTTCCTGGAGAAAGAGAACGCTCAACCAACTTCCACTTGACACTGCCGGAACCATCAACGACTTCAATTTTCAACAACTTCAAGAATTGTTCCCATTACAAATGCAAGTATCAATTCAATGAAATGTGAAAATGAAATTCTGATGGTTCTTCTCATAGACCCTCTTCCGGTTTCCAATTTCATCCTATCACTAACCTATTAATGTATTCATGTGTGTATGTTGTTTAGTTTATTTATATTCATATAAATATCTATATTTAGTTAATAAAACTTGTACATAATATGTATTTGGTTCTGTTTTGTTTGCAATACAAGTCACTTTACGATCACGGTTTTTGCTACTGGCTCAAAGTACTGTACAGGCGAAGAAATAATTATTCTTCGTTGGCCATAGTAGATACCCTTTTCTTAGAATAAATTAATAATCAAAAGAGTTCGTTGGAAGAACTGATTAATTGATTGTAATATTAATTCAGCCACATCAAGTTAATCCAATTAACTGACCCAAATATTTATAATTAATAATAACAAGATATTATTGATTATTAATATTTCCAAAAGCTGAGTTCCTTACACTTCCTAACATTGTCCGGGAAGCAGACACAGTCTGTCAGTTCAAATCTAGACTAAAAACACATCTCTTTGGCTTAGCATACAGATAACACATTATAGATTGCTATAATTCAATGTTAGGTTGCATAGTTTAGATCAGCCGGAACCGGGAACACTTCCCATAAATCCTGATGTACTTTGTACATCATAAGAAGGATGGCGTCTACGCTAATATTAGTCTCTCTGTTTATCCCGAGGTTTACCGCAAACCGCCGGATCCAGGCCATATCTAGATCTGAGGAAGGACCATCACATGGACACGACGACAACGCATCCCTGAAGTGCCAGCCTCACCAACACTGTGAAGGCCTCATGGACACCTCAACAAACTCATCTCCATACCGGCGTGATGACTCCGACCCCTGACCAGATGAACTGGATAAATATTGTGAAAGTTCTGATCCAATCTGACTTCTGACCTATTATGCCGCCTAAATCATAATCATACACTGTTCGTTTGTTGGCCCCCCGACTGAGCCTGGGTTCTCCCAAGGTTTTTTTCTCCATTCTGTCACCTGATGGAGTTTTGGTTCCTTGCCACTGTCGCCCATTTTTTTTCGCCTTCATTCGCCATTGGCTTTTGGCTTGCTTAGTTGGGGACATTTAACATTTAATTTTGAATTTAACAATACTATTACAACTTTACTTTCCTGTTATCTCTGTAAAGCTGCTTTGAAACAATTTGTATTGTAAAAGCGCTATATAAATAAAGGTGACTTGACATGACTTAAATGTATTACCTTAAAGGTTATATGGGCAAAGGAACTCATGAAATTGAGATTAGTGGAATTGCATTGGCATGGTTCAAATCATACTTATCTGACCATTACCAATTTGTACCAGTAAATGAAGAGGTGTCATATCGATCACAAGTTCAGCATGCCGCAAGGCTCAGCTCTAGGAATGTTGCTTTTCATCCTGTACATGGTACTCTTGAGAGATATCATAAGGAAGCATGCAGTTAGTTTTCACTGTTTACGCTGATGATACTCAGCTCTATATCTTCTATATCTATATCTTCACGAAATAGACATATTCAAAAAATTAACAGAATGCATTTGATATAAAAAGAAATTGGATAACTAGTAATTTCCTAATATTCAATTCTGAAAAGATTCTAATTATTGGGCCGAAAACCTCTGCACGTAATAACCTAGTATACTGTCTAACACTTGATGGCTGCTCTGTCAAGTCTTTGTCGACAGTTAGGAAACTGGGTGTAAGATTGGAAAAACTGGAAGGACTTTAAGAGAGGGCCACTATCTGAGAAAACAAAGGAAATTAACATTTGAACTCCCCCTCATTCACTATTGAGACGAAGGTCTCACCTCCCTCATCCTAATCTACATTTCTCTCCCCCATTCTTCATCCTGGCAGAGATCTCCCAAACTCACACAAGAATCGAAATGGTTTAATGTGAATGATTATCATAGAGTTTTATACATGTTTGGTATTATTTGAAATGTCTCGGTGCGACTGGTACAAATGTCTCATTCCCAAAGAAGTAAACCAAAAGGTAATAAAGTTCTTAAGAAGTTTAGAAATATCTTCCACGCTGGAGGGTGTGTCTTTGAGTTAACACCTTCTGACCATTTACTGACTGAATGCTAATTTTCCACTGCTAGCAAATGGTGACTTACAGGTAAATTTCCACTGTGGATGATGTTTAGATTTGAAATGAGGTCTGGGTACATAATGAACCGCAATGAGAGCTTGGGGCCTTTTCTGTATTTGAGATCGGCCCGTGAGGCTGAGAGTTGCGAGACTCTCAGCCTCACGCATTTCTTGTCGGGTAAACTTTTTCCTCTTTGTTCTGGAGCATTTGATGTTTTGCATTTATTATGAAATTATAATGATGATACATTTACCTGACATATTAAATTGTGATATTTCATTATTATAATTGACATTATTTTCATTCAAGAGTTTAAAGAATAGTAAAACATTCGCTCACATTTAATGATGCACAGATATCATTAAAACCTTTTTCATTTATGGAGTCAGATGAAATAACGAGAAAATACATTTGAAAAAATGTATTGCATTTAACCAAAAATACTTTGCCGCGAGAAAAGACGGAACACACATGAGACCTTCACCGCTAATTCGAATACCGCACATTGAATCAAATTAGACAAGCTTACAAAGTGGGTGTGCTAATGCCAATCTTTCATTTGAAAGCCACATTTCTAGCATTTCTAGTAAAACCACAATTTAAATCCATTAATTAGAACCAGGAAGTATGATCATATTAGTTTGGTTCTGTCAGGACTGCATTGGCTCCCTATTAAACATTGTATATATGTTAAAATCTTGCTAATTACTTACAAAGCACTAAATGATTTAGCTCCTCAGTACTTGAGCGAGCTCTTAGCGCATTATAGTCCTTCACGTCTATTGCAATCTCAAAATTCTGCCAGTTCATAATACTTACAATATCAAAATCAACTGCAGGTGGTAGATCCTTTTCCTATTTAGCACCCAAACTCTAGAATAGTCTTCCTAGCCTTAAGTTAACATGTAGTATACAGTAGGTACAGTACAAACGAAAAACATAGTTGTAAACTAGTTGAGTACTCATACTGTTACACTTAAAGTATACTTAGTATACTGTAAGGGGTGTACAGTTAAAGACCCAGAACCAGATATGAAGAATGAAGACCCAGAGTCAGAATTATAAAAAATTAAAGAAAATATTTACTGAAGATAGTTTGCAGTTTCATCAGCAGAAGTCAGCTTCAATACTCGCACAGGAGTTTGTAGGCCGCCCCGCTTACAGTTACAAAGATCACAGCAGTTATACGATTTCCAAGGTCTAAGCTACGTCATTGCTTACAGGATGAATGATTCTCATTGGCTATGAAATAGATAAACACAGTAATTTTCCACACATATACAGATAGACTGAAGCATATCTCCATCGATTATGCAGCTGAAGTTAGGCATGTCATGACCTTCCAGGTCGCAGATTTGGGTTGCTGGGCGCCAGCATGTCCAGAACAACAACTCAGTCAATCTCCAATAATGCCAGTGGTTCCTTAACCTGTAACCAAGAAGACTAACACACACACCGACACACAGCTTTTCCAAGGTTGGATTTGGCCAGGCTCTCACTATAAACAGGAGAGTCCTCTCAAAACATCAAGATAATGCGTTCTTTCTCTCGGGGATAGCTAACTGGAAAGAAAGGCTTTAACAAAGAAATGGCCCCTTAAACTATTGGCTTCAATGACCCCTATATGTTTTACTACATTGAAGACCTTTCTCAAACACAAAACAAGTCCCTATTTCATTTCTGGAAGCTGGGTTAAATAAGCAAGCACTGCATTCAGATATCAAATACAGACATTAAAGAATACATGAAAAGAACATTTCAGTAATCACACTGGTAACTTATATAAATAAAGTAAAATCTCCAGAGAAGTCATTCAACTCATTTGATATTTAGAAGGAAAAATATTGATTAATACCTTAATTATAATCAATCATTACATATACATTGAAGCAGCAGTGGATTCCAATCCACCCCCTTCAGTCCCCGGTTTTAGACCAATGTGGAGTCCTAAACACCACATCAGGTCTATCCATAAAGAGGCTGCTTCAAAATGTTAGGTTTCTGACCCATGCTCCTCTGTCAGGTTAATTTTTATAAAACAAACAATATCTTTTTCCTTCAATGACTTAATATCAACAAAATATCCCACATACTACAATATTAATCTCCAGAACCTTTGGACATAGCTGTCTTTACATGTCTTACACAGCTATTATTCATCTTGGCTAATTTGGTTTCATCATCAAATTAACTGATACAATACAAGTACATATTTATTCTCTGGAAGCCGGGCTAAATAAGCAAGCACTGTTGCTGTATTCCTAGCATGGGCTAGACCCGCAGTCCCTACTCAGATCCCAAATACAGACATTGTCTATAATCATAAATACCAGGATATATGTTTTTATAATTTCCTATTCATTTTATAATAAACTAAGAAGAATAGTTAATCCATTCTTTTCACTACTCCCCTTTATAGACCCAAAAGGTTCAAAACACTGGTTGAAAACACAAAGGTTGTCAAACTGAAAATAAACAACATAAAAAAAAAATAAGACCAATAATAATCCACTTTAAGTCTCTCCATGAATTCATCCTTCAGTTTACAGTCACCATCTTAATTATATAAAATCTTATACTTTTTTTTACTCTTTTCAAAAATAGAAATAAAATAAAACAAATTCAAATCATCATTTCAATCATTATTTTACCCCTAAAATATAGAATTGTTCCCCATTCTGCTAAATAAAACTTTTGTTCATTCCTTATCTTTATATCACGTTAATCCCTGTTAATCATACTCAATGCCTTTATTATTATTTTATTTCATTTTTCATACCATTTCAACTTGATTTGACTTAACAGATGTTAATAAATAGTTCCATAAATTCTATCAGAAATTTTATTTTTATAACATACATTTATCTACTATATTTCTTCTCCTATTTCCATATTTCCCTACATGCCAGTTCCTTCTGCATCACTTTCCTCTTCCATTGAGTCTCTCACCACTGTCAGCCTATAGTGACACTTAAAGTTCCCTCGATAACTACTTCTCACAGTATTGCTCTATCAAATGGTTAGTCTGACGATCCAAAAAAATATAATCAGTATTGTCTCAGTCCCACTCATCTTTACAGTTTTACAGAAACCAAAATATCAAGTTACTCAGATCTCAACCCCTAAGACAGCCATATACTGTAGCTGATTTCACTTTTAACCTTTATTTAACTAAATTGTAGTTTTCTTAGACATCTAATGTCATACATCCATTTAATGGATTGAGAAATAAAACTTTAGAAGTTATATTCACTCCTCCTTTGTTTGCCCACCGGCCTTTCATAAAAATGAGGGAGCTCACTCTGGATAATTTGGATAGTGACTTAGCCAATGTGTCACTTTGTCTCTTTGCCGTCAAATCTATTATTTTTACGTTTACCATTATGATCCCACCTAGTTGTCTATTTAAATTTAGACCCTCAGTTGAATTTAGACAAGAGCTTTTACCCCATAATGGACGGCAATCTTCAACTTCACAATTCCAATTTATATAAAATACTAATCCAGAGAGTAATTCAAATCAACATCATACATGACAAAAGTATTCATAATTACCAGTAGCAGACAGAGCTGGAAAACCAATTCAATTAAAGCTTGTCCCATGTTCTGTATTGTCTTTTCATCTTCTTTAAAGTTTGTCGTTTCACTTAACCCATCTGTAATGATAAAACACTCATTCCAGAGGTTAATGACACTATATCTACAAAATCAGGAAATAATAGTACCCCAAACTAACACATACAAGACATAAAGTGCAGTCACCATCACACGCACTCATAATAGACACACGTAACTGCTCATTATCAATGTTCGTTGTTTTGTTTTTTTACTTTAAAAATATTTAAGTTTTAAATTAGATTTCAAACTTCACATTTTCCTCTAGTTTTTTTTTTACCTACTTTTACATAGTCTTTTAACCATTTCAAAGCATGTATTGTTCATTACTCATTATTTTGTTTAAGCTTGCTTTAGTAGGCAGATAACAGAAAGACAGACACAGTTACCATCCCTTCCTTCACTCAAGCAGTCTCTCTCACTATAAACAAATAATCTTTTCAACAGCCTCCTAAGACTGTAATTTAGACAAAATGTAATATTAAAGTCATTACATTAACCTTTTACCATTCAGCTTTATAATCCAGACTTTTCTCAAATCTACAAAGCTGTCTTCATCTTTAGCCACCACCATGTCCAACGACCTTCACGAGTTAAAACTATGTTATAGACATATTAGCTCAAAATTAACTCTTCTATACATTTTTCTTGCCCATTTGGCAACCAACATCATGTCCCTCATATAATTAAGTTTTGTTACTGTCTCCGCAGCAAATAATGGCAATCACCTCATGGAATCAGCTGGCTCCTGAAAGCCCACTCCCGTTAGCTATTTATCTTTAATTTTCTTCTCTTCAGGGTGTCGTCCCCTGGCATAGTTGCAGACACCTGTCACAATGAAAAACAAGCCATACAATGTATGCGGTTTCTGGTGAGTGGCATAGAGGAACTTACATTTCTGGGTCAGACTGCCGTAACTTCTCACAGCGCATCTCCCCTTCATGGTGTAATGAATCTGCTGGCCTCACAGAATCTGCTCGACTCTCATACCCACCTCACATAAACACCCCCCATCAGGAGATGCCCAGTGTCTGCGGTGAACCCCTGCCTTAGGTTGCCTTCTGTCTGGCCAAAGAAGATCTTACCCGTCATTGAGAAATCACCTTCGTGCACACTGGTAACCGCTCTTCCCATTACCAAATCAGTTTTCTTCAACCATAATCAGTTGTTCTCTGGAGCTTAGGAAAGGCACATTCAAGAGTCACCAGAGCCATTTGGACTGCATAATAGTGTTATCACAGGGAGACAGGTTATTATCAGCAGCATTTCATCACTAAAATACATTTAACATCTTAAAGCAACAACCAAGCACTGCTTAGATTATACTCAGTGAATTTAGTCATCATAACCGTCTATTTGGTGTACATCTACATCTGTAGCTGGAGCCATCGGCCCTGAATGGTGGAGACTAAAATGAGACAAAGAAGTTACTGGTCCTAAAATAAATTAATCAAAAACGTCACTTCTATCGTGTAAGGTCTGCATTATTTTAAAGACTTCTTTAAAGTCATTCAGTTTTACTTTCAACATTTTTAACATTTAAATACAAATTGCCCTCTGAATGGTAATGATTTCTTTTAACATCTCTCTGTCTATGGTTTTCAACTGAAACACTGTGCTTTACTATAAATAGCTTATTATCACTAATGACACAGGCTCAGATAACAGCTTTTAGCTGACATTGAATGAGAGAGACTCTGAGGCATTCAAGACTGGTACACTGCCCTCTCATAAACTTCTAACATCAAACTTTATCTACCATATTTTAACTGTAGCCCAGCGTAAGGCCTCTTTGCCAGAAATTACATACGTTTTCAAATAAACATAATTTTATAGTTGTCTTTTGCCCATACATCAGGGAATTTAGACGTAACAAATTTCCACTCAGATTGAGTCTGTCGCACTGGCACTTTCAGCCACAGCACACACCAGATTCAGATAAGCAAACTGTTTCAGCCAAATCACAAGCATATCTTTTGAAAGTAAAACTTCAGATTCTAGTTCTTTCCTGGTCAACACTTTTCAAGCTGTTTGTTTAATCAAATGCCTTTCTACACATTTTACATTTTAGCAACCGTACTACTGTACTCGATTTTAGTTGTTAATTTCTCAATAACCATAGTTTAATATCTGACTTAAAAAAAAACTGACTTTTTTTTTTTTTAGGAGTTTATCAATCTCCAGTTAGGATTCACACTAACTTTTACGAGGCTATCACGCTCTGCTTATGATACATTTTGATACACATACATCTTTTGCAGTTATCATTTTAAATCATCCTTTTAGTTACTTTTACAATTTGCAACTCATTTTTTTTGTCATTATCTGTAATTTTACATTAACCTGTATTCATCAGTTCACTTATAAAAATTACTATTATAGATCTTTTCTTCAAAAGGATTCACTTTAAGACTTCAATCTTTTGACCTTGTTTTTATCTCTTACTCTTTCTCAGACGAAAACTTTAATATCGTTATATAAACACTGATCTACTTTCAAACCCACATTATTACCAGAAATGTGTCACTATCACATTTTCAAACACCTTCTCAGTGGGCATTTACAGTTACATGTTAGATGGTCCTGGTGACCACAATTAAAACACTCTCTGTCGGCTCCAACTTACTGCAAACTCTGAAGCAGTGTGTCCCAAACAGGAATGCAAACCGAGCTGATAAGCAGTTCTCTGTATTCTTTTACAGTCCACCAGTGGCGGGTTCAATCACAATAGCCGAATCATAATCTTCATCATTATCATTGGCAGCACATTAATTTTGATAAGCTGCACTGAAAATCACTCAACATTCTCTAAGGTTTTTTTTTTCAAAGTTTCTGTTTAACTTTAGTCACACTTGTCCAAGGAAATGATCTTCGACCCATAATTTAATATACTTGCTTTTTGTAATCATCGTAAGCAATACAAGGCTAAACATTTTAATTTTTCAGTTTCTTTGTTTGTTTGTAGCCAGTCAAGTTGTTGTTTAAATTTCCAAACAGAAGCAAAACTTATCAAGACAACCATTTACTTAATAATTTCTGCAAATTTCTCTGAAGTGAGGGCTTCAGAGCACAGCTGCTTACAGCGTTCGCTCTTTTCTGTCTCACTATTAGTTTCAGGACTGTTCAGGTTACTGATCAAGTTACTCAGTTTGTCTGCCATATCTTAATAACAGTTCAAACTCACCTGAAGTCATTGCAGAAATGGAGGCGGCGATCTTTGAACAACACAGCTTGTCTTCTCCGTGATGAAACTGCAGAGTATACTCCAAAATCACAGTTACATATACTGGTCCATGCCAATTTGGGTCACAACTTTTTTTTTTTTTCTCTCGGGATCGTTCCTGATGCATCCCTTGCAAACAACCCTATTTTTGTTAGTATCCCTAACTGCCTGATTCACTAAATTCGGGGATCCCCTATCTGAGATGGAAGAGATTGAGCAGGTTTACGGTGCCACTGGACCTCCCGTCCAGGGACGTACTCTGCTGGGGTGGTGCTACACCATTAATGCCCAGCGGGGCCCCCACAGAGCACGCTTCGCTTGCGCTGTCTGCTGCCGTTACCCTTAACGACGCTCTCAGCGACTTCTTATCCTCTCAGCAGTACAACTTACTCCTTCACTCGCCTCATCGGAGTGAAGGCTCTCCCGCTCTCCTTCAAAATCTCTTCCAGTCAGACAGCCCTAACAATTAATAAAAGCTTACTACCTTGTGTGTTGATTTGCCAGAGATGTCACCACCGAATGATTGCCCGCCACATCCTCCACCAAACTGTAAGGGGTGTACAGTTAAAGACCCAGAACCAGATATAAAGAATGAAGACCCAGAGTCAGAATTATAAAAAATTAAAGAAAATATTTACTGAAGATAGTTTGCAGTTTCATCAGCAGAAGTCAGCTTCAATACTCGCACAGGAGTTCGTAGGCCGCCCCGCTTACAGTTACAAAGATCACAGCAGTTATACGATTTCCAAGGTCTAAGCTATGTCATTGCTTACAGGATGAATGATTCTCATTGGCTATGAAATAGATAAACACAGTAATTTTCCACACATATACAGATAGACTGAAGCATATCTCCATCGATTATGCAGCTGAAGTTAGGCACGTCATGACCTTCCAGGTTGCAGATTTGGGTTGCTGGGCGCCAGCATGTCCAGAACAACAACTCAGTCAATCTCCAATAATGCCAGTGGTTCCTTAACCTGTAACCAAGAAGACTAACACACACACCGACACACAGCTTTTCCAAGGTTGGATTTGGCCAGGCTCTCACTATAAACAGGAGAGTCCTCTCAAAACATCAAGATAATGCGTTCTTTCTCTCAGGGATAGCTAAACTTTAGTCTAACTGGAAAGAAAGACTTTAACAAAGAAATGGCCCCTTAAACTATTGGCTTCAATGACCCCTATATGTTGTAACACATTGAAGACCTTTCTCAAACACAAAACAAGTCCCTATTTCATTTCTGGAAGCTGGGTTAAATAAGCAAGCACTGCATTCAGATATCAAATACAGACATTAAAGAATACATGAAAAGAACATTTCAGTAATCACACTGGTAACTTATATAAATAAAGTAAAATCTCCAGAGAAGTCATTCAACTCATTTGATATTTAGAAGGAAAAATATTGATTAATACCTTAATTATAATCAATCATTACATATACATTGAAGCAGCAGTGGATTCCAATCCACCCCCTTCAATACTTTTATATAAATGTGGGCCAATTTAGTCCAAAGTATTATTGAAATAGTACTCTTACAATTATACTATACTAGTACATTGATATTAGTATAGGCTACTTACTACATAATACTTAAAAACATAGGCTTAATAAGTACTTAATAAAATTAACTTTAAGTGTTACTTATTTTTTAAGGGACTGTTGTATACTTCCTTTCAAAATGATAGAAGAAACAGTAAATTTATTAATAATTATCGAGCTGTGCATTTGTCTGCCCAGAAAATGCATCAAAATGGCCTCAGATGTGTGATGGATTTTTTAATAGATAAAGATTAACTATGATACTAACCACAAAGATATGAATTATACTAACATCTCATGATAAATTCTAACACTTCCTTTGGTCCTATGTCTGAGGATGACTAAAATTTCTGTGATTTAACAGTAAATCTAAAGTGAGCTTACATTCTTTTTCTTCTAGGATGTAGCAGACAAACTCTAACCTCCTAACTTTTGACTTAATATAACTTATAATATAACTTTGGTCAAAGAACTTTGAAATTGGACTAACCGTTATATTGTGAAATGATTGATTGAAATATTAACCCCTCACAATGTTTTTGATGATACAGGATATCTTTGCTTATGTTACTAACAAAGGGTAATGAAAGGGGGGACTTGCTTTGACAATGTAACCAATCATGATGATTAAGAGCGTGACATGCTAGTCATGATGATTCTCGTTTGAGATGTCTGGGTTTGAGAACTCGTGGTGATGTATCATGTTACATTATAAAAACTGTTGTATTAGTGTTCACTGGTGGGATTCTCAATGGGATTTTCGGCCTTGCTTCTTCTAGGGAGATTCTCTGAGAACTGCTCGAGAACTCTACTGGCCGTGATTAAAGCATTTAAAGGACATTTGCTGGAGTCTGTCTGTTATTTTCTGCAGCGCAGCAGGACAGTTTAGGGTAAGTTAGAAAACAAGTAAGAATTAATACAATGTAAACTCGGCTGTAGTTGATTAGTAGACTCACTGGAGTAGGATTAAACTCGGCTGTAGTCAGTAGTAGACTTGCTGGAGTATAGGATTAGAAGGATGCTGTAGTCGATTTGTAGACTCAAGGAAGTGTGAACTCGGCTAATGTCATTGTATAGGCGTGCTGGAGTATAAGTTATGGTAGGGTAGTTATTGTTTAGGGAAAAATCTATAACACATGCAAATAAATTGATGTGAAGAATATTGCACCTGAAAGAACCATCAAGAACAAAAATCATCAAGGACAGACTGAAATTCTGCTGGAAGACTGCAGAACAGGCAGAAGACTGGTGCGAAGTTAATTTCTCTAATGAAGCCCACTTCTGACTGCTTGAGTCATCTGGAAAATCAATTGTCCGGAGAAGAAAAGATTCACTTTCATGAATCCTGTGTCATGTCAACAGTGAAGCATCCCAGAATCTGATATCCAGCATGCCAGATCGAATTGCAGAGGTTATGAAGAAGGGTCAACTGTAAATATTGACTCTTTGAATATATTGAATGTTTTTGCCAAAGTCTTTAAAACTTATAAAATGCTTATTGTTTTCCAGTAGACCATGCATAGAAACAATGAAAATACAAAATACAATTTGCAAAATAAAGTAGAAAACTTTTCAAACACAAAATCTAAGTCACTGAAGAGGTTCTTGCTTCAACAGTGATTGGACAAAACTTTGATCTTGCTGGAATTTATTTTAAATCTAATTGTATAATAATAATAATAATAATAATAATAATAATAATAATAATAATAATAATAATAATAAAAACATACCGAAATAGAGACTTCTCAGATTTGTCAGAACTACGACCACAACTGCAAGGCAGTCTTATTTCTGTCACGGATTGGCCAGGTTCTTCCACCACAATCACCCAACGATCACAGTCACCTGAGTTTTAACAAGAGACACCTGCACCCCATTAGCCACTCTGCTTCATAAGCACACACCACACACCTCTCATTGACCGGGCTCGTTCATTCGAAGCGGACTTATAGTGCTTCTCTCTACGAGTATCACTAACCTATCTACCCTGTGTTTACTTACCAGTTCTCTGTGCCGATCCCAGTCTGTCCAGATCATCTCTGCCGTGGTGTACGAGCCGTAAGCCTTTCAGTCAAGTCAAGGGGTGCGTGAGTGTGTGCCGTCAGCCTGTTAGCCTCTTCTCCACTCAGGATATCTCCATCCGACGTTCCTGCAAAGGAAATATCCATTATCAATCCACGGACTGCACTCAAGTATTATCCATATCTGAACTCTGTTACTCACCCATTTCTGCACGTTGAATTATCCTGAAACTCTGCTGTTTGAATTAAACATTATCATCACTACCTACCTTGTTGTCCGTCTGCTTCCGTAACAGTTAGCCCGGACCTAAAGACAGTAACAGCATGAGTGTTCCAGATCCCTTTCAAGAGCTGGTGGATTTGTTGAAGAGGATTTTAATATCTTCTCCTACCATCGCGCCTCCCGCACCACCGGCACCGCCAGCGCCACCACCACCGAGCACTTCTTCGGCAACCGCAGCTTCCAGTCCCATGGCCCGACCAGCGCCCTACTCTGGCGGGGCGGTGGAGTGCAACGGATTTTTACTTCAATGCTCTCTCATATTTACCATGCAACCCACTTTATATCCTACCGACCAGTCAAAAATAGCATTCATCACATCGTTACTCACCGGTCCAGCTCTCAAATGGGCAGAAACGATCTGGAGGCAAGCTGGTCCAGCCATTAGTTCTATAAAAGCTTTCGTTTCTCACTTCAAGGAGGTGTTCGGCCAACCTGATGGAGAGATATCAGCCGGTGAGCAACTTTATCATTTATCTCAAGGAAAGATGTCGACTCGTGAATATGCCCTTCGCTTCCGCTCTCTTGCTGCAGCCAGTGGATGGAACGAGCGGTCTTTACTGACCACCTACCGGCTTGGTCTCACACCCCAACTCCGTCTACAACTGGCCGCTTTGGATGATCATATGGGGCTCGAAAAGTTCATTCAACAATCCATCAGATGCTCAGACCGTCTACAATCTTATCAGTCCCATTCTAATGTTACTGCACTCTTCAGCCCATCTGAAACCGCCAGCCCTCCAGAACCAGAACCCATGATTATCGACTCTGGTAAACTCACCGCTGCTGAGCGACAGAGGAGACTGAACCGGGGTCTATGCCTGTATTGTGGAGCCAGTGGGCATGTTCGGTTAAACTGTCCAATTCGTCCCATACGAACATCGGTGAGTGTGTTTCATATTGATGAAGAAAAAATGCATCCTCTCACTACTTGTGTCCAGTTAACCACCCAGACATCCTCTGTTTCAGCCCACGCTCTCATCGACTCCGGGTCAGCAGGGAATTTCATCTCGGGAACCCTCTGTCGCCAGCTCCAGCTCCGTACCGAAGCCTCGTCAAATGTTTACCAGATCCAACCCATAACCAAGTTCATCACTGCACGTCCACGTATTCACCAGAAATGGGAACCCGTTATGCTCCAAATCGGAGCACTACACAAAGAGGATATTCAGCTGCTGGTTCTGGAGGGAGCCAATGTGGACATCATCCTTGGGCGTCCGTGGCTGGTGAAACACGATCCCATCATCTCTTGGGGCTCCGGGGAAGTGATAAAGTGGGGCAAAGAGTGCTTACCAAGATGTTTTCCGGTTCTTCCACGTCCGATACCGAATCCTGTTCCAGTCTATGTCACATCAGTTGAAAGTCCTCTCGAGAAACAGTTCACGGAAATTCCTGATATCTACTCTTCTTTTCAAGACATCTTCTGCCCCAAGAGAGCTTCCCAGTTACCACCACATCGGCCATGGGACTGCGCCATTGATCTGATTCCCAATACTCCTTTGCCCAGAGGTAAGATTTACCCGTTGTCACTGCCATAGACCAAGGCCATGGAGGAGTATATACAGGAAGCTCTCAATCAAGGATACATTCGGCATTCCACATCTCCTGCAGCATCCAGCTTCTTTTTTGTTGCCAAAAAGGATGGAGGGCTACGGCCATGCATTGATTATCGGACTCTAAACCAAGGTACAGTCAAATTCAAATATCCCCTTCCTCTCGTCCCTGCGGCCCTCGAACAACTTCGCTCTGCTACCATCTTCACGAAGTTGGACCTCCGCAGCGCTTACAACTTGGTGAGAATACGAGAAGGGGATGAATGGAAGACCGCTTTTGCGACCCCTACTGGTCACTATGAATATCTGGTTATGCCGTATGGTCTGGTCAACGCCCCTTCCGTGTTTCAAAACTTCATACATGAGGTCTTCCGGGAGTTTCTGCATCGCTTCGTGGTCGTCTATATAGATGACATCCTCATCTACTCACGGAGTGAAGTTGAACATCGTCACCACGTTGCGGAGGTCCTCCACACACTCAGAGATCACCACCTCTTCCTGAAGGCAGAAAAGTGTTCTTTCCATCTCCCCACAGTACAGTTCTTAGGATACCTCATTGACCGTCAGGGGGTTCGAATGGATGAGAAGAAGGTCACTGCAGTAACTACCTGGCCAGAACCTACCACGATCAAGGAACTTCAGAGATTTCTTGGATTCTCCAACTTTTACAGACGTTTCATACGAGGTTACAGCCTCATCACCACTCCACTCACCAACTTGCTCAAAGGTAAACCGAAAAGTCTCCTCTGGACTCCTGAAGTGGCCGCAGCCTTCCAATCCCTCAAATCTGCCTTCACACAGGCACCTCTCCTGACGCATCCAGATCCTGAACTTCCTTTCGTCGTGGAGGTAGACGCCTCGACTTCCGGAGTTGGAGCCGTCCTTTCTCAACTTCACGGGACACCTAAATTACTCCATCCATGTGCCTACTTCTCCCGGAAGCTTAACCCGGCAGAAAGAAATTTGGCTGGAAGGTGCCACCCATCCATTTCAAGTTATCACTGACCATAAAAACCTCCAGAACCTCCGGGATGCGAAACGACTTTGTCCCCGTCAAGCCAGATGGTCGTTATTCTTCTCAAGATTCCACTTCTCCATTACTTACCGTCCTGGTCCTAAGAATGTCCGTGCCGATGCTTTGTCTAGATTACATGATTCTACAGAAACTCCCGGGATAACCACCAACATTATACCCAAAGATATCATCATCGGTCCCATCGAATGGTCTACTCCTCCAGCCGTCGCCACTCCTAACCCACGACCTCCGCCGGGCTGTCCACCTAATCGTCAGTTCATCCCTAGGTCACAACGGGTGGATCTCATTCATACCATTCACACCTCTCTGGGCACTGGACATCCAGGGGCCAACAACACTATCTCGCTGCTATCCGAACGCGTCTGGTGGCCAGGTTTGGCAGGGGATGTGAAGAGGTATGTACGAGGAGTGTGCAATGTCCAAAAGTCCCAGACATCTACCTGCAGGAAAGCTCCTACCCTTGCCAATTCCTAACCGTCCCTGGTCACACCTAGGAGTGGACTTCATGACTGACTTGCCTTCATCGGATGGAAACACCTGTATCTTCGTCATAGTAGATCGATTCTCTAAGTTCTGCAGGCTATTGCCCCTAAGAGGTCTTCCCACTGCCCTGGAGACTGCCGAACTTCTCTTCAATCATGTTTTTCGCTATTATGGGATCCCAGAAGACGTTGTGTCGGATAGGGGACCCCAATTCATATCCCGGGTATGGAAGTCGTTTTTCAAACTCCTAGGTGTGACAGTCAGTCTCTCCTCTGGCTACCACCCCCAAACCAACGGCCAGACGGAGAGAAAGATCCAGGAAGTGGGACGGTTCCTCAGGACCTTCTGTAATGGCCACCAGAACTCCTGGAACCAGTTTCTGGGCTGGGCAGAGTATGCCCAAAATTCACTGCGGCAACCCACGACCGGCCTCACACCATTCCAGTGTGTTCTTGGATTCCAACCTCCCCTATTTCCCTGGGATGGTGAACCATCTGAGGTTCCCGCAGTGGATTACTGGTTCCGGGAGAGTGAGAGAGTTTGGGACGAAGCTCACCATCATCTGCAAAGGGCAGTACGCAGATCTAAGACAGTCGCTGACCGGAGGAGGATTTCGGGCCCAGTCTATGTTCCGGGAGATAAGGTCTGGCTCTCCATTCGTGATATGCGTCTGCGTCTGCCCTCCAAAAAACTTAGTCCCAGGTTTGTTGGCCCTTTTACCATCCTGGAACAGGTCAATCCCGTCACCTTCAAACTCCAGCTACCACCGCAATACAGAATTCACCCCACATTTCACATTTCTTTGCTCAAGCCCTTTCACGAACCTCTGATTCCCTCTACAGAACCTGGCCACGAAGAGGAACCTCCTCCCCCCTTGATGCTGGAAGAAGAATCCATCTACTCCGTTCGAGAAATCCTGCAGTCCCGACGTTGTGGTGGTCGATTGGAATATCTCGTCGATTGGGAAGGATACGGACCAGAAGAGAGATCATGGATCCCAAGAGTCGACATTCTAGATCCCACAATCATGGAAGAGTTCCATTCCAGCCATCCTCAATACCCTCGGCCCTCAGGAGCGGGCCCTGGGGAGGGGGGTAATGTCACGGATTGGCCAGGTTCTTCCACCACAATCACCCAACGATCACAGTCACCTGAGTTTTAACAAGAGACACCTGCACCCCATTAGCCACTCTGCTTCATAAGCACACACCACACACCTCTCATTGTCCGGGCTCGTTCATACGAAGCGGACTTATAGTGCTTCTCTCTACGAGTATCACTAACCTATCTACCCTGTGTTTACTTACCAGTTCTCTGTGCCGATCCCAGTCTGTCCAGATCATCTCTGCCGTGGTGTACGAGCCGTAAGCCTTTCAGTCCAGTCAAGGGGTGCGTGAGTGTGTGCCGTCAGCCTGTTAGCCTCTTCTCCACTCAGGATATCTCTATCCAACGTTCCTGCAAAGGAAATATCCATTATCAATCCACGGACTGCACTCAAGTATTATCCATATCTGAACTCTGTTACTCACCCATTTCTGCACGTTGAAGTATCCTGAAACTCTGCTGTCTGAATTAAACATTATCATCACTACCTACCTTGTTGTCCGTCTGCTTCCGTAACAATTTCAACCTAAAGCTATAAATTCATAGACAACTTTTCAAATAACCCTCCTCAAAAAACTTATTTTAGACCAGTTAAAAATAGGCTACTGTTAACCTCATTCATTTAAAGTGGAAATATTTGTGACAATAGACACAAACAGTATATATTAAAATTATATACAGGTCCTTCTCAAAAAATTTGCATATTGTGATAGTTCATTATTTTCCATAATGTAATGATAAAAATTAAACTTTCATATATTTTAGATTCATTGCACACCAACTGAAATATTTCAGGTCTTTTGTTGTTTTAATACTGATGATTTTGGCATACAGCTCATGAAAACCCAAAATTCCTATCTCAAAAAATTAGCATATTTCATCCGACCAATAAAAGAAGTGTTTTTAATACAAAAAAAGTCAACCTTCAAATAATTATGTTCAGTTATGCACTCAATACTTGGTCGGGAATCCTTTTGCAGAAATGACTGCTTCAATGCGGCGATATCGGCCTTTTGAGCACAGTAATACCATGGTCAGTAAACCGTTTACCAGTGGTTTTGGCACTGTGAGCAGGTGACAGGTCATGCTGAAAAATGAAATCTTCATCTCCATAAAGCTTTTCAGCAGATGGAAGCATGAAGTGCTTCAAAATCTCCTGATAGCTAGCTGCATTGACCCTGCCCTTGATAAAACACAGTGGACCAACACCAGCAGCTGACATGGCACCCCAGACCATCACTGACTGTGGGTACTTGACACTGGACTTCAGGCATTTTGGCATTTCCTTCACTCCAGTCTTCCTCCAGACTCTGGCATCTTGATTTCTGAATGACATGCAAAATTTGCTTTCATCTGAAAAAAGTACTTTGGACCACTGAGCAACAGTCCAGTGCTGCTTCTCTGTAGCCCAGGTCAGGCGCTTCTGCCGCTGTTTCTGGTTCAAAAGTGGCTTGACCTGGGGAATGCGGCACCTGTAGCCCATTTCCTGCACACGCCTGTGCACGGTGGCTCTGGATGTTTCTACTCCAGACTCAGTCCACTGCTTCCGCAGGTCCCCCAAGGTCTGGAATCGGTCCTTCTCCACAATCTTCCTCAGGGTCCGGTCACCTCTTCTCGTTATGCAGCGTTTTTTGCCACACTTTTTCCTTCCCACAGACTTCCCACTGAGGTGCCTTGATACAGCACTATGGGAACAGCCTATTTGTTCAGAAATTTCTTTCTGTGTCTTACCCTCTTGCTTGATGGTGTCAATGATGGCCTTCTGGACAGCAGTCAGGTCAGCAGTCTTACCCATGATTGCGGTTTTGAGTAATGAAACAGGCTGGGAGTTTTTAAAAGCCTCAGGAATCTTTTGCAGGTGTTTAGAGTTAATTAGTTGATTCAGATGATTAGGTTAATAGCTCGTTTAGAGACCCTTTTCATGATATGCTAATTTTTTGAGATAGGAATTTTGGGTTTTCATGAGCTGTATGCCAAAATCATCAGTATTTAAAACAATAAAAGACCTGAAATATTTCAGTTGGTGTGCAATGAATCTAAAATATATGAAAGTTTAATTTTTATCATTACATTACGGAAAATAATGAACTTTATCACAATATGCTAATTTTTTGAGACAAAGAATGACAGTATTGATTCTGTCACGCTGTTGGGATCAGACCCTCACTGGAATCAAAATCCAAGTTTTTACATTTACAAACAGAAGACTAGAAAATTGCAGGAGAAATAACACATATCAACAGCTTAAACTAGACCAATACCAGAAACAAAGGGAGAACCAAGACAGTGAGTATAATATGGTGAGCAAACAAGGTTAACTTAACGAGGAGCACCTGAATTGAATGAATGAGACCAGTTCATGATGGAAAGGAAGATGGATAGAACCAATTAACAACAACTAGAAAACTAACCATGAAACTCCGAACACAAAAAAAGATCAAAAACAAATTCAAAATGTGACAGATTCAAGAATAGACTGATTAAAACTGAAGTATAAAAATAATCCACAAAGGAACTTGATGGTTTTACACATGTATCCTCGGGAGTTGGTCAGGTTACAAACATACACGCATCATTCATGAGAGAGAAAATGCTGAGTCACAGAGACGCAGCTCCATGTCATCTCTTGGGTGTTTGCACTTGTTGCTGACACAGAATGAGCTTTCATGGACAATTTCTGGTACAAAATTGCTTCGTAATTGTCACCTGTCTTCATTGTACTCAGGGGCGTGTCTAGGGGGAGGCTGGGGGAGGCAGTGCCTCCCCTAGGATAAGCCCTGCCTCCCCTGAGAAATTATCTGTCCATCTGATGATAAATTAAGATAAAAGTGGATTGTTTTGTGCATATTTTCCCATCGCTAGCGGAAGGGTCTGACCCAACAAAAATCCAGTTAGGCGCTGTTTGACAGTGTGCGCGTGCTTCGGACGTATACGCACTGAGAAAAAGTGCATAATAATGTGAGAACAGAACGCCAATGAAATGTTTACCTGTCAAAGCTTTAAAGCACGAGCATATAATGAACTATTGTGATTGCGAATAAGTGCAGTGTCCTGTGAGTTTAAATCTACCGCTGCATTAACATGTGATGTGAATGTACGTCGAGTATTGGGACTGCAGCTGATAGAATGTGCGCTGTAGCACGATACTATCATATTATACTATATCATATTTTAGTTTCCATGCGCTTAATGTGTTTCCACAACAATGTTAGTGAGTAAATCTACTGAAATGGCCAAATGATGAATGAGAGAAAGCCGTGTGCTATATGTAGAATATATTTAGTTGCTCAAGCAAGTCGTAAAATATTTAACCATGTATTTATATTAAAATCTGATTCGCAAAACATTTCAAATTAAAACTTAAAATTGACAAAAACAGCAGACTCATACCTTTTCTTTTGCATTTAAATTTTAATCAATAAATCCTGCATTTCACAAAGAACTTGTTTTTCCACCTCCACGAATGAGACTAGTATCGTTCATTATGTCGCCTTGTTGAGGTAAATTGTAGTCTTCCTTGCTTTACCCCGGTCTTAAAGTAAAAAGATGACTGTGAAAAATATAAGTATGCAATTAAATACATCTATCTAAGTCTATTTTGACTATAGATCTCAAAACTCCTCCAGTAGCCCCTTAAATAAAAAACGAACAGTCCTAACCAGAACGTTCATTAAATTTTTTTTTAACCTATTGCTTTTCTATTGGCCGTTATTGGGGGTGTGTCAGTCTGCTGCCGGATCACTTTAACAACCAGAGAGCGCAGCAGTCACAGTCACTCTGCACACAGACGATATAGATTTTGAATCTGTTGGCAGCTCGTGTTAAAAGTCTCACTGATCACAACTTTGTTCTTTTCTCATTTAATGCTAGTGTGTACTTATAAGCTTTTCCTGAAATTCTTGTGGTTGAACAGTTAAGTTTTGTGTGCACTTTTTTTTTGTCATTTTAGCAGGCTATTAATTTGTTGGGTAGCTCAGGCTTCTTAGCTAGCTGCTAGTCACTCACTTAAGTTGCTAGTCTCTAGTCACTGAAGTTGGCACTGACTGACTGAAGTCAATGAAGTAGGCTTTCGGATTTAATAATTAGACCAGTTTTTATTAAACATAAAAAATGCATAAGTGGCTCATTAAAAAACAGGCACCTTGTCCTTCGCCCTCCATACAAGCTGTCTCTGTTGAGCTCAGCTCACCTGCTAGCAACAGTGAACATGCTGCCTCTGACAAGCCCAGTACCTCTGCTTCCGACACCGAGCAGAGCCTTGTTGCATCCACAACGGTAAATCCTCCAAACGCATGTCCTCCACAAAATCCACATGCACCATCCTCCAGCTCTGCATCTGTGTCGGAGCCAGCAACATTCTGCCCTCCCCAAAACAGACAATCCTCCTCCAGCTCTAGCGTGTCTGTTCCCCCTGACTTAGATTTGTATAGCCCATCCCAGCCCAAGCTAAGTAGCTATCCTAAGCGCCCATTTGGACAGGCTCTCAGGTGTTTCAATGCGGGCTGGTATCAGTCTCGACCATGGCTCGAATATTCTCTCTTACGTGATGCCAGCTTTTGCTTTCCCTGCTGTAAATTTAGTGTCTCCAATTCAGAAAGAGATGACGCATTCACAAAAGTAGGCTACACCAATTGGAAAAAAGCGCTGATAAAAAACAGTGGTTTTCAGAAACATGCCTCCGGCACTGCGCATGTCAGAGCCATGTCTGCGTGGCAGGAATACCAGTGCCGGTCAGAGACTGATAATACCATTGTTCACCAGCTTGGTCAAACTCACATAGAAAAAAACAGATATTATGTAAAAAGTATTGGGGAAGTTATTCAGTTTCTGGCGGTTAATGAACTTGCTCTACGTGGGCACCATCACGGGGGTGGGGATGAGGAAGGTCTTTTAATTCGGCTATTTGATTACACCCTCCAAAAAGACCCTAAACTCGCAGAGATTGCAAAAAGCATTCCCGAAAACGCGAAATACACGTCCAATTTGATTCAGAACGAGATAATTCAAACTCTTACCAAAATGGTACTAAAAGACATCCATACCAAATATGAGGAGGCCGACTCTCCTGGCCTTTGTATTAAAAGTGATGGTACCAGGGATCGGTGTAACATTGAGAATTTGTCAGTCATCATTAGATTTGTCCGCAACTCAATCCCAGAGGAACACCTAATCGGCCTCATTGAATTGAATCAGCTTGATGCTGAGTATGTGTGTGACCAAATTCTGTCTAATCTGTCTGACCTGGGTTACAATGGTGACAATTTAGTGTCTCAGTGTTATGATGGTGCTTCTGTCATGTCAGGAGTGAGGGGCGGTGTGCAGGCTTTGCTGCAAAACAAAGTGGGTAAAGATATCCCATATGTGCACTGCTACAACCACCAACTCCATTTGGCAGTGGTACATGCAATGCATGCAGAACCTGTGGCAAAGAAGTTCTTTGACTGGTCCAGTTCACTAAACACATTTTGTCACAGACATTATGTTACAAATAGATACAGTACACCCACACTGAAAAGACTATTAGAAATTCGCTGGACCAGTCATTATGATGTAACCAAGTCTATTGTTCACAATGAGGATGTAATCAGGAGGCTTCTGTCTGAGATAGCAGAGGATGACAGTGCTCCATTTGACATTAACACAGAGGCATGTGGTCTTTTGACTGAGGCCCCATCCACACTACTGCGTTTTCGTTTAAAAACGGAGACCTTTTGCTAAGTTTGCACCTCCCGTCCACACTAAAACGGGAAAAACGAAGACCCAAAACGGAGAAGTTTAGAAATGCTGCAGCTCCGTTTTTCGTTTTGAATCTCCGGAGGGCGTTTTAGTGTAGACGGGACAAAACGGAGGAGTTTAGAAACGATGATGTAGAAGGTCACGCTCGGCTCTATGATTGGGTGTCATCACCCATGACGTATCCTTCCCTGATTCGTCAGCCACCCATCACATGTCCCGTCACCGGAAGAAAACAAACAAAAACATCCTGGACTACGTAGCTGATGTTAGTGAGTGCAACATGGATAACGAATTACAAGCGTTACTGACTTTGATGTCTTTGTTAGCAGCTGTTGTGCAAGCAAATTCTGCATTTTACAATGCTATAACTGCCTACATGCGCCGGAGGCAAACTATTATTCGAGCGATCTATGACAATTCCCGTGTGCAGCGGCGGTCCATGAAACGAAATCTCTGGTCTTCGACATTTTCTAATCTTTGCAGAGGTAGCTAACGTTACTTGCTTCCTCATCAAATCTGAGGAATAGTCCATCCGTTTCCTGTTTACACCGGCACGCGCATGCACAGTGTTGGAGAATGGTCACGTGATCCGAGTTTTCAGTCGTTTTAATGTGGACGGAGATCAATTCTAATACGCAGCTAAAACGCTGGTGTGGACGGAGATCGTTTTCGTTTTAATTCTCCGTTTTTAAACGAAAACGCAGTAGTGTGGACGGGGCCTCAGCTTAACAGACAGAACTTCTTTGACACTGGCAAATTTCTTCTGCATGTGCTTGGTGCGCTGAAGCCAGCCAATTCAATTCTGCAGTCCCAAACAGTGGATTTGTGCACTGCAAGGGAAGTGGTGACAGCTTCCCTGGGCACACTGAAGGAGATGCGATGCGACTCATTCTGGGAGGAGCATTTCTCTCAGTGTGGAAGTAGGCCTACCAACCCACCTAAAAGAAGACGGATAGTTAATTCACAACTTGTCAGTAGTGTTATCTTGTCTACAATAGGGCATGGTGGTGACTCTGATGACCAAACTGCTCCTAATCAGACTTTTAAAAGGGCTATGTTCAACATCCTTGATAGGGCTATTGTGGAGATGGAGACGAGATTCTCTCAAAGAAATGTTGATTTAATGAGGGCAACATCATTTCTCCTACCAAAATCAGCGTCTTTCCTTGACCCTTCTCTCCTGAAGCCACTTCAAGTGCTTGCAGGCACAGAGCAAAATAGTATGACCTTGCAAAATGAAATTGCTGTGGCAAAAGCAATGTTGCTCAATAAACTGTCCAAAGTACAAAAGAGGCCTTCCCCATTTTGCATAAGCTGTATGTCACAGCACTCATCATAGGTGTGTCCTCAGCTGCATGTGAAAGTTCTTTTTCTACCTTGAGCCGCATTCTCACCCCTCTCCGAAGATCAATGCTGCATTCAAGGAAGAGAGATTTGGTCATTTTGGCACACGAAAAGAAAATCACAAAAGGTCTGGACATGAAACGATTTGTTTCTGAATTTGCCAAGACTAGCCGCAGACTGGTCCTGTAGATAGGATACACTGGATGTATCAGGGACCTGATTAAATCCCTGAATAAGTACCACTAAAAAAAAAAAAAAAGAAGAAAAAAAAAATATATATATATATATATATATATATATTTACAAAAAAAGTTATGTTCCCTCTGCTAATCATATCATAATTTCAATTCTTATAGTTTCACAAAAAATAGCTTTTATTTCAACTCTCTAGGTCTCCTGACCCCCTGCATGTAGCCTAATATGTTTCCTTTTATCTAGGCCTACATTTTTACATTTATTCATTTAGCAGACATTTTTATCCAAAGGCACCAGAGAATAACATTCAAATACTGTTCTCATACTGTTCAAATGAGCATATCAAAATTGTTTACCTGGGGCCGCATTCACAAAGAATCTTATAAGAGGCTACAAGTAGCTCCTAACTGGCGAAACTTCTAAAAATAATGGGCGTGTGACTCATAACTTTAGACTCCTAATGTGTTTTACTAAGAGTACTTCACGAAACATTTAAGCCCCAAAAGTAGCACCTACGTCTGGGACAGTTTAGAAGAAGAAACAAATTAATTTACCTCTTGTCTACAAACGTGACTTCAGATTCATTTAAAAAACTCTCATCCTTCTCGGTAGCCTACTCGTGTAGCACGTCTTCTCACAAGCAAAAACAGGCAATCACCGTGATCTGATATATATGAATCTGTCAATAATAATAATATCATCATCATATTATTAATGTTGACCTGGTTTGATTAACTTTTATGTGATAGCCCTATAGTCTAATAGGGGCCCTGTACCTATCTCTGGGTTCCTGGCTTAGAAAAAGATATGCACTAAAACAGATTGTGTGTAGTATAGCTTAATTTTGCGCCGATTTTTTCAATTGTTTATGTTGCCCCCCCAAACAAGCCAAATGCCCCCCCAAACATGACATCCTGGTACCCCCTCTGTACTTCTTTTAATCAGTCAGGTGTCAGGTATCTAAAGGCAGTTACCAGGTGAAAAATGGCATTTACTCCCAAGTGTAATAGGCTATTTCAGGATTGTCCCTTGATATTTGCAATATTATACACAGGCTCCTATAATATAGTGTTATCAGGCTTCACACACAGCATAGATATAACTTGGAGCTTTGTAATGCAGTTTTCTATTGATGGAAAAATTAGAAAAATTTACAAATTGGTCTAGTTATTATAGAAAAAGTGATTTAATTTAACATTGAAATAAGCACAATAATATATTATAATAAAAGGGTTATTGCTAAAATATTGCAATAAAACTAGCATGGTGAATGAGAATATATAGTGATCAAAAATCGCCAGCTTACTAAAATGCTGTGAATGTTGTGTTTGCTCACATATTCAACAATTTATTTTAGTAGCTAAAGCTAATGATAGGAGAGTTTTAATCAGTTTAATCAGAACATTACTGCATAAACAATCATTTAATAATAAGAAATAAGAATGCAAGAGCCTGTGACTACAGAAATGGATGATAAAGGTACAAAAGTAAGTGGGAGGCATTTAACATGAAATAAAAAAGTTGGGGAACTAAAAGTTGTATTTTAAATGTATATAAATAATTTATATACGTATAGTTACATTTCAGAATGTAAATCATGCTTGTAATTGTAGCCTAATCTGTTGGATTTCTATGCTATTAAGGAAAAGGGAAAGACTAAAAGAAAGCCTATCCATTCAATTTGATCTTGTCTTTGTTATCTAACCTACAAGACAGCGGATTGTCAAGTCACTAGTTACTGGTTTCATTTCCAGTGACGCATCATGTTGTGATCGTATATAAGACAAATGCTCACCTTCATTTCACTCACAGCTTCAGGAAGGTACGAAGAGGTTCTTGCTTCATCAGTGATTGAACGGAACTTCGATCTCGCCGGAATTTATTTAAATGTCTTATTTATTTTTGGCCAAACGGTGTGATTATAACCCGCAGAAATGGAGACTTCTCAGATTCGCCAGAACTACGACCGCGACTGCGAGGCTTTGATCAACAACAAGATGATCAATTTGGAGATTTACGCTTCCTACACTTAGGCTACACTTCAATGGTAGCCTCTTTATCTCTTATTGGTTTTGTCACTTTACTAAATCGTTATAAGGAACGGTGTCTCTATTTTCCATTTTTGACGTGTCTATCTAACCTTAAAAAAACAGCGTTATAGAAATCTTAAAACTACAAGAAAATTGTTTAAATGTGTATAGACTATGTCTATACACATTAACCGAAAATAGCTCAAATGCCATAAGAAGACATTGGGAATCAGTCTAGGAACATCCACGGCTGTTTTGTTAGGAGTGACTGCTGATCATCATTAGCCTACTCATATGTGATGACCAGTTAGTTTGATTTTGATTGGATGTCGTTCGCTGGAGAGATTTTTATGTTTATGACTAAAATACTTGATGAAAGGCCATTCCTTACGTTGTTCTTTGCTCCCTTGTTCTTTAACATACAGTATTATAGTCTATATAGTAACATTATAGTCTTAACATCTATTCCTATTCGATTTTGTTCAGGCTTTCTACTTCAAACGGGATGATGTGGCTCTTGCTGGTTTTGCCAAGTTCTTCAAGGAGAACAGCGAGGAGGAGCGCAAGCATGCCGAGAAATTCATGGAGTTCCAGAACAAGAGGGGTGGAAAAATTGTCCTTCAGGACGTAAAGGTGCTTTTAATGAAGCATTTTGACTTTAAACATTGTATCAAAGCTGACTTTAGACCTCTTGTTATGGAATGACCTATATCCAATGTAACTTGCTCACTGATCTGTGTATCTACCTTTCCAGAAAACAGAGCGTGATATGTGGGGCAATGGACTGATCGCTATGCAGTGCGCTCTTCAGCTGGAGAAGAACGTCAATCAGGCTCTGCTGGATCTACATAAGGTCGCCTCTGAGAAGACAGACCCTCATGTGAGTGACCCTCATTTGTTGAAGTTTAGCCTTGGGACTCTAAATTTGCCTCCATATCACCCGTGGCAGTGCCCCACCAAAATATTCACCCAAAACATAGACCTCTATATAAAATGAATCAATAATATACTGTAAATTTGTTCAGCATTCTGCGACAAATCTTTTTCAAATTTTCTTGACTACTTGAAGTTGTAAAGTGAGCAGGATATATCAAATTTTAGCACATATGGCTTCGGCAGGCATGTATTGATACTAAGAGGGGCAGCGGGTGCCTGAGCCCTGCCCAGCTCTACAGCGTCCCCCAATTTTCCAATGTAAATATGTGGTAAAAAAAAAAAAAAGAACTACAGCGCATTCTAATTGAGAGCCATTGGGGCAGATTTCACCTCGCTCCAGACCTAGATGATATCAATCCGCTTCAGCTATGTGTATATTAGTTTGTATCCGGTCAGTAACTAGTTGGCATGTCTGTTCTTCATTTGTGAGTAGCTTATCAAATGAATAAAAGTATAAACAGTGTTAGGGGAAGTTACTTTTAAAAGTAATGCATTACAATATTGTATTACTCCCCCAAAAAGTAACTAATTGCACTACTTAGTTACTTTTTATGGAAAGTATGTGTTACATTACCTTTGGGTTACTTTTTCTCAACTGGGCAGGGCTTATTTGTTTGTTTGTTTGTTTGTTTGTTTGTTTGTTTCCTAATAAAAAACAAACAAACAAAAGTTATATTTTTGGCAAATGCAAAGGGCCTTTCACAGTAAAATAATGCCTCAGGCTGAAGGAAATTTAAGTTCACACCTGTACAGTAGAGGGTGCTGCTCAAACAAACCTTCAGCTGTGCTACCATTCTGGATAACATAAAAATCGGATGTGGGAGAAGAAAGTTTAATGCTTATTTTAACAATACAAAAATTAAACACAAATATGATGTTTATCTAAAGTCATTTTTGCTATCTAAAGTAATTTTTGCTTATTGGTAAGGTTGAATTGAATTATTTAAGGTCAGCAATAAAGACATTGGTTAATAAAGTGAGATTAAATACATAAAGTATTTTTGTGTTATTTAACATATTTAATTATTGCAGGTTTGCATAATATTCTGAGTTTGCATTTGATTGTTTTTATTAATTTTGAGGAATACTGAATCTGAATTGATGAGTAAATGCCTGCTCACCTTTATTCTAGAATTACAATAACCATCCTGATTTCTCTCAACATGGGGACAGGACAGGTGTCAGTCAAAAAATGGGAAAACAAAGTAACTTGCGTTACTTATGTGAAAAAGTATCTCAGATATTTTGTTGTAAATTTAAAAGTAATGTGTTACTTAGCTTGTTACTTGAAAAAGTAATCTGATTACGTAATTTGTTACATGTAATGTGTTACCCCAACACTGAGTATAAATCCTTTAGTTTAAACGTGCTCATTTAAATAATTTGTATAATTATATTGTGTTTGTTTTATGTTTGTTCTGAGAGTAGACATGACATTCTTTTCCTCACCAGAATTCCTCTACAACTTGTCATATTCTAAAACAACATTCGGAGGCAATAAAAAATACATTTAGGCAATTCTAAGATGGCATTCTATGAGTTTGTTGTGTGTACTTAAGTCTGTCAATCATCATAGAGCGCAACCCTCAGGGTGAATAACGCAAGGACGTTAGGCCTCTTCCAAAAAAGTGTCTGCATGTGTTCAGTGGTTGGAATATAAAACTTACAAAACGTTTAACACAAAACTAGCGCCAAGACCCAGAATCTGTCCTACCTAAATTTACAGTCAGGACAAGCTACTGCTTCATCTGCATGCCTTTTTACAACAGTTTCACATCTTTTCACTGAAGTTTGCATCTTGAATTTTTTTTTCTGATGTCTTGTCCAACAGATGTGTGACTTCCTGGAGACTCACTACCTGAATGAGCAGGTGGAGGCCATCAAGAAGATTGGTGACCACATCACCAACCTTTCCAAGATGGATGCTGGCAACAACAGGATGGCGGAGTACGTGTTTGACAAGCACACCCTGAGCAGCTAAATGCAGCTCTCAGATCATACATAAATGAATAGAATTACTATTCTCTTAAATATGTTCTTATCAAACAGATATTGTGCAAATTTGTAAAGTGTGAGAGGTTGAAAGGTCAACATCAAGTAAAAGTTCCAGTTGCTATTATAAAATGATGCAGTGTAAAATGATTAAATAGTCATCTTGTGATTGACATAAAGCAAGGCTTATGTTGAATGTGCACTGACTGACGTAGTGAATTTAAATAAACATTTTGAGCTGAATAAGCTTGTCTTTTTTATTTAAAATTGTGGTATATTGGACAGTCTGTGGGCCTATTATTCAGCCTGCAAAAAGAGCTGTAAATGAAGATCTATTAAAAGGGGTGACTATTTGATAGTGTATGATTAATGTACAAAAATTGTTGCAACAGGGACACCAAACCTCACAAAACAGAAGATAAAGTGAAATAAACAGACATCACTAGAGCTTGAGTTTTCATCCTGAAAGGATGATTATGACGCCATTATGACAGAACTGTATTAGTATTTAATCAAATGAAATGTACACTAACATCTAAAATTATAGCCTACACAATATACACAAAATACTAACTTCAACTTGGAACCTTTTCGTGGTCTGCTAAATGAATAAACGTAAATATTCACATGAATTAAATTTCCACCGTAAGATTTGTTGCATTTCATTTTACCACATGAGGGTGGTGTTTCTTCCATGTAGGCTATAACACATTTACAATAAACCCTGAAGGACCGAGGCCCTTGTGGTACGACATATTTTTATTCAATATCTCTCAATAATCATCATCTGTGGGAGATGCCTTGTTCTAATTTCAAAACCAATTCAGTTCACAGCTTCCTATCCCATATAAATCTAGTCTATTAGCAGCGGTGAGCCACCGAGCATAATCCGATTCAGAGGGGTCACTGAACGAAAATTGTTGGAAATTAGAATCGGATAAACAGCATACAGGAGATTATATGGGATAGCCTAGCAAACTTGGTAATGATAAATGGTATACGAGATGGATGAAATAAGATTGTCGCATGAGAAACCCCAGGGCACATAACTGCTAACAGAAGGGAGAGCACGATTAATCCAAGTGAAAGAGGGTTTGGCGTTTCAAATGCGCTTTGAGGAGAGAGAGAGAGAGAGAGAGAGAGAGAGAGAGAGAGAGAGAGAGAGAGAGAGAGAGAGAGAGATGACAGAGTGGATGATAAGTGTAAGTTAGAGCAGTGTGTGAGTGGGCTATTGCGTCTCTCTAACCAACCGCAGGTTCTATTGGCTAGAGTTCAGTAGCAGATCATCAGGTAAGTTTGATTATTATTGATCAACTCTTCACGCGTTTGCTATTCCTGTAAATATATTAGTACATGTCAAGCAGTGTGCTTTAAAATGTTTTTTAAAGTATTTTGTAGCCTAGTTATTTAATGGTTAGGCCTATTATACAGCCTATATAGCCTAGTCTACGCAGTTTTATAACATTAATTAAAATAGTAGGCTACGTAGCTATTTTAAAAAAATGCCACCAGTTGAAATTAACAGCACAAGTGCTGTGGAAATAATTATTGTCACCAGTTAAATTCGTGGAGACTATTATGGGCTGCAACCCAGTCCACACACAGTGACGTTAACAAACAACACGCAATTTGTTTTTCGTTTTGTCTTTTGTCTTCATATTTTGAAGACAAAGGTGGCATATTTGTTCCCTCTAAAATCTGGTGATACGAGTGTCCCAAGATGATTTTGTTTCTCGTCTAATTGAATGCATCTGTGTGCGTAGATTCTTTTCAGTGTTAAACAACTCTGTGTAGCCTACTCCGCATATTGTTTTCCAGCGAAAAAGGGTGTCTGGGTGAGATTTTGGTAATCCAAAAATACAGCAGTTCTGCCCGCTGCTGGACAAAGTACAGATAAAGAAGAAGGGGGGTAAGGCCATATGACGCCGTCTGATGGCCTGTGACGCACAAAGCCACAGGCCTTCTTTAGCCAGATTAGGGCAGTACTACTGTCTGTTAATGACACAAAATATGGTTTATGAACTCTCCGATTAAGCACTTTCAATGCATCTTCTCTCTTCGGAAAAGAGAAGAAGCACTGCGTTGTTTTAACGCTTTATGTTATGTGATAACTATTCAATTAATTGAAAAACAAATGTTGAAAATCTTTTTTTATAAGTTTCTTTAAAAAAAATGCTTTATTGATTTGATTCTTGTAGCGAAAGTGAGTGACTTTTTGTAGATGTCACTACTACTAAATATAATAACAGTGTGACTGCTTTATGAATCAAATAGACTTGTGTCCTAGCTAACATTTCACCAATTTTAATAAAAGTAAAATAAATAAAAATTATGGCTGAGGCACTGATATATATGTGTGTGTGTGTGTGTGTGTGTGTGTGTGTGTGTGTGTATGTATATGTATATATAAATAAATAAATATATATATAAAATGTCATCCTTTTAACTATGACTAAAAAATTCTTTATGTCCATCGTCTTTCATCACTGTGGTCAGTCCATGTGGCTGACTGGTAAACAAGCTACAGGAAGAGAATCATCACAAAGTCCTGCCCTCATTAATCCAACCGTGACCTTAGTGCTCGATACATTCTTATGCAGTCTTTTATATGTCGTTCTTGTGACAAGATGTTGTTGGTTGAATTGGGTTCAAGTGTGAAAGTGAGGAGGCAAGGGGAGGGCCCTGTTCCTAATTTACTTAAACCCAAGGATTTTTGGATTAGCTTTGGCAATTAATCTTGCTATACATCTGCTGAGAGTGACTAGGTCAGATCCGCTGACCAGGGCAGGTGGAGACATATCCATTGTGTGTTATATGTGTGAACAATGTTTTTGAGCACATTAAAGTGTTTGAACACATGGGCATTATGTGTGCATGGTTGTGTTTTGGCATGTCACAGTTCCAGAAGGATTAATAACGGACATGCAGAGCCCTATAGCATTAGATCAAAAGTCACACCAGGACAAAGAGGACAAAGGAGGGAAGGGAAAGAGAGAAAGTGTGGACTTGGCAGAAGGAGGGGTGGTGGATGGGATGGAAAGGAGCACATAATAAAAAAGAGGGACATTAAATGGATACTTTGGAGGACAAGACCAATCTAGGGGATATATGTGATTTGGGGCATTTAGTTCATGTAAGTTATTTCAGGACAGTAACAGTCTGTTTTATGCCTCTAGCTGATCAGCCATGCGATTGGTCAGTATGCAGCATCGTGGGCGGAGGGCAGCAGAATCAGAGGAGGAGCCTAATCCTGTTCCACCCCCTCCGCCCCCTCCCTCGCACCACTCCCACAACTTCATAAATATGAAGAACAAGTTCTTCAATGAGCTTGGCCATCTACCTAGTAAGTAATAATTTTATATCAAGATATATGCCACACTTAATCTTATCTCAGCTGGCCACCAACGTCATAAGACATAGATATTTAGTTGAATATCTACATTGTGTGACCAAAATTCAATGTCAGAACAATGTCTAATGCCAACTTCAATGTGATGTAGAATACTGACCATTGCTGACATTGATATTTTGTTGCTTTTAAGTAGTGGAATCGCCTCATGCCAACATAGGTTTGACGTCAAACACCAACATTTAATCGAGCCGTAACCCAAACCCAACATCTGGTAAACACCAAAATGTTAACTTTAACACAATGTCAAATTATAACATTATTAGATGGTGATATTTCATTGTATTAAAGGGGTCATCAGATGCAAAATTCACTTTTATATGGTGTTTGCATATAAATGTGTCTTTGCAGTGTGTAGACAAAACCACCATACAATGGAAAAAATCCATTCACTCCTTTTTTTTATCCTCAAAAAGTCTAAACACTATCAATAATCAAGCCCTTTGGATTTTCTGAGCAATATGATGTCATATTGCTCATGCTCCTCCCACGACCACTGACGGACTGTCCTGTATTAGCATATTTCCGCTCTTGTCCATTTGTGAACTATCCACCAAGGCAGGTTGCCAAGGCAGCACTTTACATGTCTTGTGTCGACACCCCCCATGGAAGAGAGGGGTGGGGTGAGCTGGTGATCATTATCATTTAAAGAGACATTCACCGAAACAAGTCACTTTATACAGAGCTGTTTTTGAGGAGGTAAAAAGGGTGTTGTTTTACACAACCATTGAGGAATTTTAACCAAAGTATGTTACAAACATTACATGAATACCCTAAAGAATCATACCAACTTGTGGAAAATGGGCATCCGATGACCCCTTTAACTAAGCAAAATATAACATCTGTCCAATGTTGGCTTTTGACATCAACCTGATTATCATATTCAACCAAAATTTAACATCTCTTCAATGTCTTTCTGATGTTAAATTGACGTCCAGTCCGGTTTCATCATATTATCATTACAAACATACATTCCCATTAAACTGTGTGTGATAAATTAATTCCTAAAATTTTTTTTCATTTCCATGTAAATTCAAAATGTTTTCATCTATTCCATAACCAGACCACAAGATCAGAAGTAAGTTCCAATTTTTCAAAGCCTTTTTCTTTCAGCCCTCCATCCATTCATCCATCTATTCATTTTGCAGAAATGTTTTTTTTTTTTTTTTGCATTAAAATAAATTATGATCTTTCCATCATTCTGTTTTTTTTACTTTAACTTTCTCTGTTTATTTCTCTAATGCACAGTGCCCATGTGGGCTATTGGTGCCATAGTTGTGGTCGTGCTAGCCTTGGTTGGCTGCTTTGCTTTCTGTATCTATAAGAAGTGCTTGGGAGGGAAGAAGAAAACAAAGAAAGTCCGAGAGAGGAAGGGAGGACGAAGAAGGGTGAAAAAGGAGGGAGATGAAGAAGCAGGCGAGGTGAGAGAGCTTGGAAGCTCAAAGCATAAAATGGAACTCCGTCAGATCCTGTTTCTGTTAAATTATTAATTTAATTTAATATTAAAAAGAAATGGGTTAATTTTGGCTTAAAGGTTTGCTTAAGTATTTTACATTTATACTACCCATACTTAATACTCAACCCCCTTAGGAACAACTTAAAGAAGGAGAGGGTGATGGAGAGAAAGAAAATTATGGCAAATTGGAATACACTCTGGATTATAGCTTCACTGAAAATCAGGTTGGTTGAGAGTGGATGTTCATAATATGCATGCTAGTTATGAGATGATATGATTTATTATTTATACAAATCAGCAAAAATGTCATTTTAAAGAATGTGTGATTAGCTTCTTGATTTTGAACACCTGACCCACAACCTTTTATTCAACAATCTTCAGCTCATTGTCGGTATCTTGCAAGCACAAGACCTTGCTGCCATGGATCTGGGTGGAACGTCTGACCCCTATGTCAAAGTTTATATGCTACCAGACAAGAAGAAAAAGTTTGAAACAAAGGTCCAGCGCAAGAACCTGTGTCCTGTTTTCAATGAGACATTCATATTTAAGGTATTGCAGTTATGTCCTTACAATCATGCATTTTTGGGGGATTTGCCAAAAGGCAATTTGTCATACACTTTATCTGTTATGCTTGATTTTGTTGAGGAATAAGCAACTGACTTTTTTTTTCTCTAAACAAAGCAAATGCAATTTCTTTTCATAAATGGTACAGTGTTCAAATAGTATGTTTTATTTCTGTTTCCAGATCCCCTTCAATGATCTAGCGGGACAGACTCTGGTCTTGCAGGTGTTTGACTTTGACCGCTTTGGTAAACATGACGTAATTGGAGAGATCAAAATCCCCATGAACAGTATTGACCTGGGCCAGCCCATACACGAATGGAAAGAACTAGTTGGAGGAGAGAAAGAGGAAGTAATGCTTTCCTTCAGACTTTTTACACATAGTCTGTTCTTTGATGATTTTAGCTAAACACACTCCACTTCCTTCTCAACAGCAAGAAAAGCTTGGAGACATCTGTATCTCCCTGCGCTATGTGCCCACCTCCGGTAAACTGACCGTCTGTATCATGGAAGCCAAGAACCTGAAGAAGATGGATGTGGGTGGTTTATCAGGTGACTGTGCTAGCATTATTATGTTAAAATTAGATTACATTCTTTGTTTTACTTGATATTAAAATGAAATTATTCTCTACACATCAAATGTGACTTTATTTTAATATAATTAGATTTTTAAATATTTCTGTGGAATTGTTGTGCTAAGGTGCATTTCTGTCTTTATCCATATATGGCATTATGGCTTTCTCACTTTTTTCTTTCCCTTTCTCTCTAAGACCCTTTTGTGAAAGTGGTTTTGCAACACAACGGAAAGCGCCTCAAGAAGAAGAAGACGACAGTTAAGCAAAACACACTGAACCCTTACTTCAATGAAAGTTTCAGCTTTGAAATCCCCTTCGCTCAGGTTCAGGTAAATATATCTGTTTGAAACACGGCAATACCTGCATCTCTAATTCATTTACAGATTTACAATACAATGCAATCTTTTTACTATGAATACACTACGATTATAGCGCTAATGTTACTAGTAAATTCATCTGTCTACAATATAATGGGTCACACTTTATATTAGGTGTCTTTAACTACAATATACTAACTTAAAAACATAATATTTGTTAGGTACAATGTACTTATTGTGTTCATTTTATATTGTAAAACATTTTTGCTGCTATTGAGGTAGGAAATGGGTAAGGTTAGAGACAGGTTTGGTGGTATGGGTAGATTTAAGGCTGGGTTAACAGTGTAATTATAGATGTCAGAAATTAATGACAGCTGTAATTACATGCATGTCTTTATATTAAAAAATTGTATATAATTATTAATTTAAATGATGGTAAATTTTAAAGACACTTAATATAAAGTGGGACCAAAGAACAAAGTGGATTAAATGCGTATTGACCTTTATTTCTCTGCTTCTCTGTGTCCCTGCAGAAGGTCCAGGTGCTGATCACTGTCTATGACTATGATAAACTGGGAAGCAATGATGCGATTGGGAAGTGCTGGATTGGGTTCGGCGCTAGTGGGGTGGGTCTGCGACACTGGTCAGACATGTTGGCCAATCCCAGACGGCCTGTGGCCCAGTGGCACACCCTTCAGCCTGAAGAAGAAGTGGACGCTGCCCTTAAAGCTCCTATCCGCTAAATATCTCACTTATCCACCCCTCAATTAAAAGTTTTGGCAAAACATTATTTAAATCTCATTCGTCCTGTCACTGAGAAGCTTCTGTCTGTTGCGTTATTATAATGTCATTTTTTCCGGTACCCTTCTTTACTGTGAAACAAAGGAGGATTAACTTTTATAAATGTTATTATGTATTTTCTGTTCATCTGGATTGTTTCTTATGTAAATGTGTGTGTATGTGGATGATAACTGTGTGTTTTGTTTGAAAGTATTGTATGTGTCTATAACTGTATGAGAACACTGTCCTGATTTGCCTCGTCTTTTCTGTGAACCAAGTTGACAATAAAAACAGCAACTGGATATATTATAACAGATTTTAAGATGTGTTTTCATTTTATTTACAAACAGACACAAAAGTTGTAAAATTCTCAGGAGTAAAACCTAGTAATTAATCGATGATCAATATTTCGCCATAATCTACTTTTTTAAAGGCTTTAATAATATAGAAGCCATTATTGTCTGTTAACATGTCTACCAATAGCAATTGTCTGGTTGGGTTCAGCAGTATTTATAGAGTTGTCCGGTTGTAGGTGGAAGCCTGGATTAATCTTGTGCTGTTTTCGACTGTGTTCCAAGTGCAGTACTGGACTAAGCCATACATGTGAGCAGGGAATTAGAGCCAGAGAAGGGCGGGTGAGTGGAGAGGATGAAGGAGACCAGAAAGGACACACAGGCAAAGTCATAGAGATAGAAAGAGAGAGATTGGAGAAGGTTGAACAGATAAAGAGGCTGTATTTTAAACACAAAGTTAGTTAACTGGTTAAATATGAATTGGTAAAAGACTACAAAATAGACAGTTTTTACATGAACACACGAGATGTGCTATAAGGAAAAGGCAGTACATTGCAAACTTAGCCAAAATGATAGCAAGTGGACATGACCGAGAGAGCTTATCCAACCAAATCAGAATATATTCACAAAATAGTCTATATATTTACAATATTGTCATAAGTTTTGGCTTTAGATCAGTAATTTGCGAGATACCTGAAAAATCTCCTAATCAACCGTGCTAATCTACATTAGCATGATAGCTGTGTGAGGAAGTGAATCTGCGATTGTCAAGCTACAACACTGCTGTTTTTAGAATAGCATAGACTGAATGATTTTTAAATCGGCTTCCCAAAGGCTCGTGTGTATACATTATGTTCACACAGCAACAAGGTTTACAGCCATAATGGCCAAAAGTTTTGGCAGCTGTTGTGGTCCCTTAGCAAAAAATAATTATATTTCAAGTTAATTTTATTAAGTAAAGTTCAAGTATATTTTTAAGTATACTTTATGTATTAAGTATAGTAATATCCATGTACTAGAAGTATACTTGTAAGTGTACTGTTTTGATACTACTTGGGACTAAATTGGCCCACTTTTTGTGTTTAAAATATTCTATTAATTACTTTAAATGTAGCAGTATAAACTTTGAGTATGCAACTACAGCTAAGTTTTTCATGTGTACTGCAACTACTACAAGTGAACTTATAGGTATACTGATAGTTTACTAGTCAAATATGTAGCACATTTTTTAGTGTATGAAAGCACACTTTCAGTAACTAGTTAAGTAGTTTTATACTGTAAGTATTCTTGTAAGTTTTCTTTAAGTCAACAACATACTTAAAGTTTACTATTTATATAATATTTTTGCACTTTCGACCAACACAATATTGGCAGTGTGGTGGTAGTGGGGAGTAGGGTGGTGGTGGTAATGACAATGGTAATAGATAATAAATGGTTACTTTGTTTACGCATACATACACATGCACATACCCACACTCACACCCGCTCACATACACACTTAGATCAAACACTTAAAATCACTTTTATGTCACTTCTGGAATTATGGATTTACAAGATTGCTCACTGCTGCACTATGTTGGTTTGTATGTATGTTTGACTGTTAAATAAAAATAAAAAATAAAAATAAAAAATATATATATATATTTTTGCACTTTAAGGATACTACTATTTTCCTATTTAGGTATTGTTTTTTATACTTGAAATATATCTTTAACTGTTTCTTTAAGTTCTTAAATTCTTTTATTAAGAATTTAATGTGTTCAAAAGTTCAAAAGTTTCATTTAAAAAGCTGAGAAAAACGGATGGATGGAATTCACAACGATGATCAAAATATAGATGGTAATTCAGTCAATGGCGGGGAAAGAGTGAAGTAGATTTGAAGTAAATTCCTGTGTATCAGTGGAATATAGCCTACACAAAAATTTAGATATTCAGAATTAGGAACATTTCTGTTTTCTTTAAAAATCTATATTTTCCAAAAATGTACTGTAAGTTTATAAGACTATGTGAAAAATATATTAAATAGGCTACTCAAACGAAAGAGTAAACACAACTACAACCCAAGTATACTTAGAATACTTAATTATACTTTTAAGTATATCTCAATCAAAATATTGAGTAGCCTACAAGTAGGCCAAATAGGCCTTTCTGTCACTGTCAGTATAAGTATGCCTAAGTGCAATATACTTTCTTATTTTTAGTTTAAAAGAAGTATACTAAAAGCACACTTGAATAAACTTCTTTTTCAGGGTTTTGATTCAGTGTTTCTAGATTATTTGTCAGTAGGACATACAATTTTCTAATTTATTGTGAATGAACAAACGCCGGCCACCAGATGGCGACAGCAAATCAACACGTTCAGGTTAGGTAAAAATGTCAGTAATTTTAATTTGGTTTATTTTATATATGTATGTTTTAATTATATCTCTATAAATGCTGCTCACTGGAATGAGTTAATCTACAAAATGTATGTTAAATCATTGCTTAGGCTTCCATTATGTCGTATAGTGTTGATATGGGCCTGCCGGTTGCCTTCATGGAGCCTTAGCCATTACAGTACACACCTTTTTTTTCTTTTACAATTACACTTGTAATTAAAACAAATATTTGCTGGGAGCTATATGGCACAATGATGGTATATGAAAGAGGTGAACACTCCCTCACACATTTTTTTCCTACCACTGTCAATCCAGCACAAGAGACTTCACCTGATCATAAGTTTCAACTTTTGGGTTCCTAGGCAAATTGTAACATCCCATTTTATTTCTGCAATCCCAATGAAAACTGACCAAAAGACATTTAAGAAAGTACATGGAAATGACTTTTGCTATTAATAGCCAAACACGTGAGCTGGAAACCACAATTTTGTGTGCATCCTCATGAAAACAGGATTCTCAGGCCGTTTTAAAAAGTATGGATGAAGGCAAACGTTCTTTAATCACACCAAAGACGCTTCTCTCTGACAGTTTATTTTCATTTCCAGTATATTTTCATTCTTCTTCCCTTTCAGAGTGAAATGGTTTCAGTTGCATAACCAGTCTAGTTTGCTAAAAAAGACTGTGAATGAGTGATGAATCAGATGCATTTTACAATGACATTTATTCATGTAGAAGACACATTTATCCAAAGTGCCTTACAAATAAGAATAAAACAAGCAGAAGTGATAAATCTATCCAAGCACATCAGGTCTGAGAGAGGTTTTGAACATATTCATAAATGTTATTCTTTTGGTGATGCTGTGAAATTGTCAGAAGTGAAAGTTTCAGTGTTGGCTTTTCAGAATTTTTCCAGTCTTATTTCCAGCGACCTCCGACCTTTCCTTTACCGTGAACTTTTTTGCTGTGATAAAGAAAGAGGTGAAACATCAGCACAATTGAGAGACAGTTTTTCTTAAAGACAGACTATTATAGATACTATTTCACGAAAGAAAAATGCTTAAGAAATAAGTAAAGCCTAATTTTCACTTAAAGGGATAGTCCACAAAAAAGTGTCATCTTTTACTCATCTTTACTCACCTTTAAGACTTTTTTCTTCTGTGGAACATAAAATAAGATATTTTAAAGAATGTGGGAAACTAAGCAAGTCTCAGTGCCCATTGACTTCCATTGTATTGACAAAAATAATAAAAATAAGTCATGGGAACCGAAACTTGCTTGGCTATCAATATTTTTCATTATATCTTCTTTTGTGCAGTAGAAGAAAGAAATGCATGTATGTTTGGAACGACACAAGAGTGAGTAAATGATGACAGAATTTTCATCTTTGGATGCACTTTCCCTTTTAGGCAGGAATACACTATATGACTTTTGTTCAGATTTTTACCCAGATTTGCAGCCTGGACAAGTCGATGCTAGTTGCCGAAAGTCAAAGTCAGTCTGCAGATTTTGGGCAGTCTGAGTTGACAGATTTCACAGAAAATTGCATAGAGATGGGCAAAGATATTTTTAGCTTCAGACAATGAATCCATTAAGGTGGATGATATCAAAC
This sequence comes from Siphateles boraxobius, assembly GCF_051911475.1. NCBI lineage: Eukaryota > Metazoa > Chordata > Actinopteri > Cypriniformes > Leuciscidae > Siphateles > Siphateles boraxobius. The sequence continues at coordinate 19,321,252 of NW_027509193.1, forward strand.
ATGTTTGATATTTTGAGCTGATTTTAGAACACATATTGTTTTCATTTGTCATATGTCTCTTAGCAAAGAGACTCATGTTTCTGCATGAATTTATTATGTTCAGAACGATTTGAAACAATCAACTTATTAACTTAATGTGACTTACAACTTTTGAGCGTGAGAAATCCTGTTCAGTAGAACAACAATCTGTTGAGAAGGAAGAACATTTCAGATAAATACAGTGTTTTCTTTGCGCTTTCACTTTCTACACTCTCTATCTCTCTAGCTGACTTTCTCTAGCTAAACTAAGCACAGATTAGTATTTCCAATACAAACAGTCAGGTTTCATGAAATCTTTCACCAGTTTCTCAAACCTCAGTTCAGCAAACAAAGTCACCACACCTCATACTTCTGTCTCTTCATTTGATCCAAGAGGTCAAACTTCTCTGACTCCAGCTGGTGAATCCAGTTCCACATCTCCTGAGCTCGCTTCCTGTTTTTTGGGATTAAGGAACAGATGATGATGCAAAACAACTATTCATGGAGCATGGAAAAAACATTCCAGTCAAAAAACCGTCTCAGAATCAGAATCAGAATCAGAAAGAGCTTTATTGCCAAGTGTGCTTGAACACACAAGGAATTTTTTTTGGTACTGAGGCTTCCAGTGGACATATACAAATACAAATACAAGAAACATAATACTACAAATTATAAGAAATAAAAATATAAATATATGAGAATAAAAGTATCACAGTTGGGTTTAGTCAGAATAGACGTATGGTTAGTCAGGTTACGTATGTAACCTTGGTTCCCTGAAGAGGGAACTCGAGCTGCGTCGAGACGCGGTGGGAACGCCTCTGAGTGATTGCGTCATGAAGCACGTATGAAATCAGTCCAATGGCGTGATGGAAAGTCATGTGACGTCATCGCCCAGGAAACTATAAAGCATACCAGGAACTAACAGTCACTAGCTTCAGATAGGCTGAAGCAAGTCGCTCACAGGCATGCAGGAAGTATGGCAGGGCGACGCAGCATCTCGTTTCCTCTTCAGGGAACCAGGGTTAGATACGTAACCTGAGACGTTCCCTTATAAGGGAACTAGAGCTGCGTTGAGACGCGGTGGGAACACTATACACACAACGCCATAGTAACAAGTGCCTGTCCGTGTGAAATCTCTGAGCACACAAAGATGAAAGCAACTCCGCCCCTGTGATGGAGCCGAGGTCAAGATCATAAAACCTCACTAATGTGTGCGGCTAGGCAACATCCCGCCACATCACAAACATACTGGAGGGAAATTCCTGACGATATTTTTTTAGAAGCAGCCATACTCCTAGTCTCTTGGTCTGACACCTCACAGTGCCACAAAAGAAACATTACTAGAGTGTTTCTCTCCAATGATACACCACTTAAAGGGATGTGGTAAGCAGCTAAGGTGTCTTAAGATGCGAATAGGTCTACTTCTGTTCGATCAAAATTTTTCATAGGAGCTCCACCACCTCGGGGTGGAGTCTCCATTCCCCGGGCCTCGGCCACTGCCTCGACAGGATGTCTGCTCCCTCATTTAAAACCCCAGGGATGTAAATTGCCTTTAGAGAGAGCAAATTACCTTGGGCCCACAGGAGGATCTGGTGAGCCAATTTGCATAAGTGACGTGACCTCAGACCCCCCTGATGGTTGATGTAAGAGACCACCGATGTGTTGTCTGTACAGACAAGCACATGATAGCCCCTCAGGTCTGGGGGGAAGTGTTTGAGAGCTCAAAACACCGCCATAATTTCTAGCCGATTTATGTCCCAAGAAAGTAGATGGTCCTGCCAAAGACCTTGCGCCGAGCAACCACTCATGATCGAAGGAAGCATCTGTCGTTAGCATTACGCGACGACAAGAAGCTCCCAACACTGGGCCTTGGGTGAGGAACCAAGGTTTCTTACACATGACTAAGGCACATAGGTATCGCTGCGTGACCTTGATCATGCAAAATGGATTTCCCCTCTGAGAAAACCCCATGGTTCTGAGCCACCACTGCAGGGGTCTCATGTACAGGAGGCCAAAAGTTATTATGTTGGACGCAGCTGGCATGAGACCCATCAGTCTCTGAAACTGTTTCACAGTGAGTTACTGACCTAGTTTTACCCCATTTACAGCTGAGAATCCCAAACCACACCTAGAAAAGCGGTCCTCTAAGCTGGAAGGAGCAGACTCTTTTTGGCACTGAGCCTCAGCCCCAACTTTCTCATGTGAGACAGAACGACATTTCGATGCCGAACTGTCATCTGCTTGGATTGAGCTAAAATCAACCAGTCGTCGGTGTAATTCAACACGCGAATGCCCTGAATATCAATTTTGTGAAATTACGGGGTTATAAACCTAGGCCGAAGGCAAGAAACCGATAATGGTACACTTCGCCCCCGAAAGCAAACCTCAGGAACTTACTGTGATGAGGATGGATGGCTACATGGAAGTATCGTCCTTCAAATCTATAGTGACAAACCAGTCCTCGGACTGAGTCTGTGACACGATCTGTTTGAGTGTAAGCCTCCATCCTTCTTTGGAACAATGAAGTAATGGCTGTAAACCCCTGAATTCCTGCTGGGAGGAGGAGCCCTTTCTATAGCCTCCTTTCGCAGAAGAGTCTGCTTCTTGCTCCATAACCAGAGCCTGCTCGGAGTCCACCACCGTAGGGAGGACCCCTAGAAATCTGGGCGGACGAGAATCGAACTGAATTCTGTAACCCTTTTCTATTGTGAGCAGGATGCAACGAGATATATTTGGCAGTAGTTTCCATGCTGCCAGAATATCTGCTAAGGGGACCAGTCTCTTGAGACTAGCCTCTGGTATTGGATAAACAGCCACCTCGGTGCCCTGTATCAGCGAACCAGCAGGGAACAACCAAACTGGCAGCGCTGCGACCCTCCTCAGAGAGTAGCCCCCCAGAGGGCGCCGAGGAGAAATGGGCACTGTGTTTTGATGAGGTGGAAATCGTTTCTCTCCAGAGGGGACTTCTTAGTCGAAGCCTTCTTCGAAATAACGACTGTCCTCAGATCTGTCTTAACCCAATAAGACTACGGATGAGACTACTAAAGGAACCAGCCTCTCGAGACTTGTCTCTAGTATAGCTTGAGAGGCCAATCCAGCATCCAGAAACGGATAACCGGCAGGAACCAACCAAACTTACCCCTCTTAAACCCTCCTTCTGCGAGTCAGACACTGAGACTAGAACTCACTGGAGGGCACAGAAGGGAGATGAGCACCATATAATGAAGTGTTATCCATTTCCTCCTGGGATTTTACCATTTATTTCCTCAGAATTAAATGACTCCTCAAAGATCAGATGAATGCATATTTAATTTTTGAGAAAATTAAATAGAGCCAAATATCAACCAAACAAGTAAAAACGATCTAGGTGAAAGGCTGAATATAGTGTATTAACAGCAAATCAGAAGAGTATTTAACATTTAATTTCATCAAAATTAAATGCAGCCAGAATCAAGCAGACAAGAATACGGTCTGCATGACAGGCTGAATATTCATATTATAATCTCAAACAAAAAGAACCATAGCCTAAATAATAGAATGCAAACACTAGTTTGCACACAATCATAAGAGAAAGAGAGAAATGGAATTCCCGTCTGCAGTCCTCTGCACATTTATATACATTGCGGACCCAATTGTCTACCCGCTGCCTAGGCACATGCCAGATCTGAGATCCAAGCCAAATAATCTTAATTGACATTCTTCCCTCAAGAAGAAAGCCAACAGGAGCAGAGCTAAAACTCTCCATAGTGCATAGGTTACACGTCGGGAATTTATAAATGAACATTGTCAGCCCCCTTTTACTAGAGCTGACCGTGCATGCAGCTTTACTCCCAAACAAATGACACATAAATCGCGTATGTCGCCACTCGTAATGAAGCGAGGGCAGGGAGGAACACACGATCCAAAAAGCTGTTTGCTCGCCATTGGACTGATTTCATACGTGCTTTATGACGCAATCACTCAGAGGCGTTCCCACCGCGTCTCGACCCAGCTCGAGATCCCTGAAAGGAAACATGAATTTTATATGAAACATTATAGATCCTTTGCACATCTTGCATAACGGAAAACATATGGTAACACTTTATTATAACTTTCATCAATAAATCACTAACAAACATTATAGAATGCTTAACAGATCATTAGTTAATATAGCTATATTCACATAGCTAGAAATATGAGGTAATGTGCTTGTTGTTTAATCAACCTACTTTAGATGTTGATTGATTAGCAGACCATTATTTAATATAAATTAAAATGCTTACAAATGTCATTAAACTTTAAATTGATATGATCATGCACTTCTTGAAAATCTACAAATGTAATTAAACTTCAGTTCATATATAACCTAATGCACTTTTTTACATTTACAAATGTACAAATGCAAAAAGGCGAGTGATCCGGATGTTCAACAGAAAATTGAACAATATAAGAATGACTGGTCTTACTTTATATTTGGTGTCTTTACTTGTACTTACATCTAAATAATAATAATAATAATAGTTAGGTACAATGTACTTATTGTCTATTGTCGTCTACTGCAAAACACTTTTTCTGCTATTGAGGTGGGAGACGGGTAACAGTGGGGTCAACTGTGTATACAGGTGTCAACTTGATTAGTATTTTCTTGAAAAATATATTGTTTTCTGTTGTTTATTTATGATTCAAGGAATATCCTGTTTAATATTATCTTTAATGATATATAGTATACTAAGTGTTGACGCAATTAAAAAACATATTTTGCAACCGAATTACAATTATGTGTTGTTGTTGTTGTTGTTGTTTTTAGCAAGAATTTAGCAAGAATGGTCCGTTAAGCATTTTATCGCCACGATTATGTTCAGATTTTCTGTCTTTGCTTTCTCCCTGCCTGTCAGTTTCATTATTAGTTACTATGGTTACTGAGTTGATTCTTCATTCTGTTCAGCTCTGTGTGATTTATTACCTTTGTTTGTCTGTTGTATTTAAGTTCCCGTGTTTATTTTCTTAGTTTTCCGGTCTTGTCTATGTTCAACGGTTGTTGCTTTGCCTGTCCTCATTTTTGTTACTCTATGTGGATTATTAATTAAAGACCTGACTTTCATCATCTACATCGTGTTATACAACCAGTCCATGACATAATGTTTCTTAATGATTTATTATTGAAAGTTTAAATTATATTATATTATTTATAACATGGATGTGTATGTGTGTGGTCACCTCAACCCATCCTCTCGCAGATTTTCGATGCCAAGTGGAGAGCGCCTCTCTGAAAGCGTCTTTCTCTTGATCTCTCGTCCAGTCAAACGCTTCCCCCTTTTCTGCTCTGCCTAAAACACAAAAACACATATGTACAAACATGTATTACTGGTACATTACTGTATTTAAGGTAAGGCTCAGTAGCCTACCTTGGCTAAAAAGCCACCAAAGTTTGCCCCCATATTGGACAAAACCTTCTTCTTCTTGGCCTCGTCTTCTGCTCTTTTCTTAGCCTCCTCATCCTCTTTCCTCTGGCGCTCTTCCTGATGAGAGAGCACAGACATTATATTTCACATCGATTTTGAAATTCTGTATTAAATTCCACATACAACTTTGAGAGCAATTGAGCATTTTATTTACTATGTTTTAAGTTTGACTTCTAATTTACCGCAATCCTCGTCTGTCTGTCTCTTTCTTTCTCTGCTCTAACACGCTGCTGCTCTGCTCGTTCTGCCCGTCGCCGCTCCTGAGGACAGGTGGATCAAATGGCCAACATGGAGAAAATTAGTACAAAGCAAAGACAAAGATGAGTATAGAAGGTTTTTGTGGTAAATAAAAGTCATAAAAGAGAAAAAAATATGAAAAGATCAAGACTGAATTACAATTCTGTCCTTGAGACCGATCAGTTCTTCCTCCTCTTTCTTCCTCTGCTCAAAGTGGACATCAATTAAAGTCTGTAACTCCAGAAAGTCTTTCTCCATCCTTTTTCGGTGAATATCCTGAGATAGGAAATGATATAGATTAGAAATAGAAAGCCATAACTTCCATGAAGTCCAAACTGAATGTTATTTTTAAAAGCATTTGGTATTTAATTGGATATGAATTTAATCCGATCTCAACAAAAACAAACACAGTTTGCTTAGTCTTCATTGGACCCACCATATAAACATTCACATTGGACCCACCATATAAACATTCATACAGTTCAGGATGTAAAAAGTGAACCTTTCATATTACCTAAGTAATTCTCACTTTACAGTTCATCCTAAACTGATGAACTGAACTGAACTGGTACTTACATCGAAATCTACCCGATCACCCTCTGGAATCTTTGGAGGGGCAAGTTGTGGAACCATGGGCCTGTGTGGGAGAGTATAAAAGCAAGAGATTGTGGGGATTAAGTGCCTGAAGATATCTGGAAAATACAGAGCGTGACTGTGGTTTGACAAATGAGAGTTCAAACACTTACTTGGGCCGTGGTCTTTCCTCCTCTGACAAAAGAGAAAACAAATAGGGAAAAAAGAAACAAGGCAGTTCTTGTAAAATGTATTATAAAGCATTTTTTTGTTCGCCCATATAACCATACAATATGCTGCCCTATACTGGTTGCATGTTTTTCTGTTTTTTGACCATTTCACATTTGAAAATGATCTGATTTTTTTTTTTATAAAACTGGTTCCTCTGAAGAAATATGAAACTAAAGGACACAACTGTAACAGTTCTTTCATGAACACTTTAGTTCAAATGTAAATTTTTAATAAACTCTGTGATTTATAGTATTAAAGGTACAATATGTAAGAATTTTGTATCAAAATATCCAAAAACCACTTGCACAATGTTATGTATTTCTTTCAATTGTGTACTTACACTATCCTAAATGTTTCCAAGAATTTGTAAATTCAGAGAAATTAACAATTTTAAATAGTGCCCGTCACTTGTCACCTGTCAATGAAGTAATATCCCCATTATTCCCCAGTTTCCACTTGTACTGCCATAGTAACCATGGCGACAGACGTGGATGTTTAGCGTAATGTTTAGCGGGACGCTGTTGTTGCTTCGTTCAAATATTATGGACCATGCCAAGCAGACTTTGGGACAAAAGGAGAAATACAATGAGTATTAATATCAGCGTGACGTTTTCGAGATGCCGAGAGCTCCATGTCCGCGTTCGACTTGACAGGATGTCGCTCTTGCATGCACTTCACTAGACAGGAGAGTATATGTAGCCTACATAAAACGAATCAATGTTATATAGCTCAACATGATGAAATGTTAGAATATGATCAGTATGTTATTCTAATGTTGATCTAGCTTACTGCTAGTATTATACAGCCAACAAACTAAAACATATAATAACATTATAACTTTCAACACACTCAAATGCAGTTTAGTATGATAGTGTAGACCAGCGGTTCTCAAATGTGGCACGCTCCACTGGTGGGGAATGGAGACGTGACAGATGGGGCGCGCCAAACGGGAGGAAATTTTCCTTTTTATGCCTTTATATCTTTATTCGTTGATGGCCAGTCCGCATCGTCAACTTCATCTTTGAAGCGACACAGAAAACACCAGATTATAAATAAACAATTAAATGTCTCCTTGCTATTTTTTACACATTCATAATCATTACTTTGGCCAGTTCTTTGTGGCAAGCTTTATGCGTGCGCTTGAGTGCGGCAATATAACGACTCGGTTACTAACGTAACCTCGGTTCCCTGAGAGGAGGGAACGAGTATTGCGTAATGCTTACGCTATGGGAAAACTCCTTTTCTCGAGAAATATTGAAGTCTTTATGTAAAACGCATTGCAGCTGCACAGCATACAGCAATGAGCGAGGCAGCTCGGTCATTGGCTGTGCTGCGGCAACTTGCACGAACCAATGACGGGGCGACTCTGAACCCGCTTCCAATGTGTGTGCTTCGCGTCCACGCGCGTCAGAGCCCGCCAAGATGGGCGTGGCCAAGGGCTATATATTGGGCGCCCCGTCGTCTGAGTTCTTTAGGTTCAATCGACTGAAGCAAATTGACCAAGCACAAGCACGGCAGATTACGCAATACTCGTTCCCTCCTCTCAGGGAACCGAGGTTACGTTAGTAACCGAGTCGTTCCCTTTCGAGAGGTCTCTCCTATTGCGTAATGCTTACGCTATGGGAACGCCATGTAAAACGCCGTGCGTGCTGACTTCGCTTCTATTAAGCCGGAGGCCGATGCCTGAGCTTTTGAGCGAAGTAATTATCCAACGAGCCAGCCGAAGGCGGGCTTTATAAAGGGACAACGTGGAACGGCCCAAAGGGCGTCCAAAGACACACACAAGCACATTTTTATGTACTGTCATGTATGAAAAATCCTCCACATCAGATGCAAAGATGTGATTCTATGAGGGAGGAGACAATGCTCAGCATGTACACACCCCAGCCTATGCATAGTTAGACCGACAGTATGTTAGAGTGCAATGAGGGGACCTGTAGGTTATAAAACCTGATAAATGTGGACGGTGAGGCCCAGCCTGCAGCCGCACAAATATCTTGAATGGGTATCCCACTCGACCACGCCCACGAGGAGGCCATGCCTCTCGTAGAGTGAGCTCTGATGCCCAAGGGGCACTGAAGGCCCTTGGCTTCATAAGCCAGCGCTATAGCATCAACTATCCAGCGCGATATTCTTTGCTTTGACACAGCCAGACCCTTAGTGCGGCCGCCAAAGCATACGAACAACTGCTCTGTCTGTCTGAACAGGGCAGAACGTTCCAAATATACTCTAAGTGCCCTGACCGGGCAGAGTAAATTAGCGTCACTTTCGTCTGCTGGGGACGATAGCGCGGCCAAAGATATCACCTGTGCTCTGAAAGGAGTAGAGAGCACTTTAGGAATATACCCGTGTCTTGGCCTGAGGACAACCCTGTTGTCGTTAGGTCCAAACTCCAGGCAGGTAGCGCTTGATGACAGCGTGTGCAGGTCGCCCACTCTCTTGACCGAGGCGAGAGCCAGCAAGAGAGCAGTTTTGAGCGAGAGCTGTTTAAGGTGCACAGTTCGGAGGGGTTCGAACGGGGCACGCTTAAGTGCGTCCAGGACCGTGGCCAGGTCCCAAATCGGCACCGAGGGGGGGCGTGGGGGATTTATCCTCCTGGCGCCCCTCAGGAAACGAACAACTAGGTAGTTTTTCCCTAGTGTGCGTCCTTCGACCGGTTCATGTGATGCCGCTATGGCAGCCACATATACTTTGAGCGTGGAGGGGGTGCGGCCTGCCTCCAATAGCTCTTGTAAGAAAACGAGCACACTCGGTACTTCGCATGTCTCAGGATTCAGGTTCCTGGACTTGCACCAGTCACTGAACACCTTCCATTTCTGGGCATATAAGCGCCCTGTAGAGGGCGCTCGCGCCTCAGTGATGGTTCTCAACACTCCACTGGCGAGGTTCCCGGGAATCCGTTGAGGGGCCACGCATGGAGGGCCCACAGATCGGGGCGGGGATGGAGGATCGTCCCGTTGGCCTGCCTGAGGAGATCTAGCCTCAGTGGAATCGGCCATGGGGCAGATTGTATCATCTGCATCAGTTCTGGAAACCACGTCTGGTTTTTCCAGAGTGGGGCTACCAGGAGCACTGCACATTTCTCCTCCCTGATCCGACTGATGACCTGAGGTAGCATCGCAACCGGAGGGAAGGCATACAGCGGGCGGCTCGGCCAGACTTGGGCGAGCGCGTCTGTGCTCTTTGAAAAGAAGAGAGGGCAGTGTGTATTTTCCTTGGAGGCAAAGAGGTCGACCTCTGCTCTGCCAAAGGTTTGCCATAACCACTGAATCGTCACGGGGTGGAGAGACCATTCTCCTGGGAGAACTTTGTCTCTGGACAGCATGTCCGCTCCCTGGTTCAGAACACCTGGCACATGCGCTGCTCTCAGCGAGCGCAGGTTGCGCTTGGACCATAGGAGGAGCTCCCTGGCCATCGAGTGCAGGGAGCTCGATCTGAGTCCACCCTGACGATTTATATGCGAGACTACCGTCATGTTGTCCGTTCGGACTAGGACGTGCTCGTCCCTCAGGTACGGGAGCAGGGCTCTGAGAGCCAAAGCGACCGCTTTCAATTCCAGACAGTTTATATGTAGGCGCTTCTCCGGGTTTGACCACAAGCCGGAGACAGGCCTGCCCTCGTAAAGGGCCCCCCAACCTATTTTGGAGGCATCTGTCGTGATCATCTTTCTCCTTGTGTTTACACCCAAACTCACGCCGGACTGATACCATTCGACAGCTTTCCAGAGCGTCAGGGCTTTTATGCAGCCGTGATTTGCTCTGATTAAAAAGTGGCCCGAGCGCCACGCGTGGGTGGGGACACGGCTTTTGAGCCAGCGTTGGAGAGGACGCATGTGCAACAATCCTAGCTGGAGTACAGCTGATGCTGAGGCCATGAGACCGAGCATCCTCTGAAACCGCTTGACGGGGGCACTCTATTTTAGACCTAGGCACTCTAGATGACTGATAATCCAAGACCTGTGTGTCACTAACTGGCTCTCTGATTGTGCTAGTATTAGCCAATCGTCGAGATAATTTAGTATTCGCACTCCCCGCTGTCTCAGGGGGGAAAGTGCTGCATCCATACATTTCGTAAATGTACGGGGTGCCAGTGACAGGCCGAATGGCAGTACTGTGTACTGGTATGACTGTCCCTCGAAAGCGAATCTCAGAAATGGCCTGTGATGAGGTGCTATTGAAATGTGAAAGTAAGCGTCTTTCAGATCCACTGACAGAACTTGCGCGAGGATATGCTTGGTAGTTATCATTCTGAACGAACGAATCATTAAAGCTTTGTTCAGATGTCTGAGATCTAGAATGGGGCGGAGACCGCCGTCCTTTTTCCGGACGAGAAAATAGCGGCTGTAAAAACCTGCCTCGCTCATAGAGGGGGGGGACTGTTTCTATAGCGCCTTTCTCTATCAGTTTGAGCATCTCGGTGCGTAGAACATGTGAAACATCTTTTCTCACTTTCGTCTCTACCACCGCTGTGAAGCGGGGCGGTCTGCGAGCGAATTGAAGCGAGTAACCGTGTTTTATTATGTTCAAAACCCATTTCGGCATGTCGGGGATATTTTCCCAAGCTTTCGCTCGCACAGATATGGGCTGAATGTTGGCCGGGGGCATCTCGCAGTGACGTATGGCTCCCGCCAGCGAATCGTTCTGTGTTAACACCGAGCTTACAGCTCTCAGCGGCGCGGATGCGCGCTGAGCAGCTCTGCTGAATGCCGAGTGCAGGGGTGCGTGTGAGATTACAGGCACGCTCGCTGTAATGCTCACAGAGTGAGATGGGGAAATGTTTAACACTGTGTGTATAGTGCTTATGGGTGGGGGTGCATAGACTGTGGTAGGCACGCGCGCCACTTTCATAAAAAGGTTTTTGGCCATATAAACAGTGTTTGTGAGTTGGGGTGCGTGCATAACAGCGGGCACACGCGCTACTCTTATACAACTTCCCGCTTTTACTGGGGAAGTGTTTATAACTGTGGGAACAGTGCTTGTGTGTAGTGGTGCATACGTAACAGTTGGCACACAATCTACATTTATGGGGCGTCCAGCCTGAGCTGGGAAAACATTTGGCACTGCGTTGACAGTTTTGATATGTGGGAATGCGCACTTTGGTGTGGACACGTGACCCTTTAATGACACAGGCAGAAAATAGCTCTTTATGTGATTTCTGTGTGTCGCCGTAAAAACGGCGTTTGTTTGCAGGTGGGCGAGCTGTGTTGCTGGCACATTGGCTGCTGTATAGACATTTCCAGCCGCCTGTAAGGGGACTGGGTAATGCTTTAGACGTTTTGGAGAGAGCGGTCCGGCTCTCGCGAGACACGCGCTCTCCCTTTTCCTCCCTGTAGCTAGGAGGACTTACGAGGCTCTGGGTTCAGCACAATCCTGGGCCGAGGTCCCCGTCGCTCGGGCGGTTGCTTCCTGTTGGCAGAGCGCGAACGGCGTCGAAAATCCGTTTCAGGTTTGGGCTGAGAAACGGGGGGCGCCGTCTTAGCTCGCTGCTGTTGAGGCGGCCGTTGGCGGCTCTGCGATGAGCTAGATCGCTTGGGCAGGAAGTGACGTATAGCCTGTGAGTCCTTACGGGCTTCGGTGAAGCGCTCGGCGAACTCCTTCACCACTGGTCCAAACAGGCCGTCTTGGGAGGTACGCGCGTCGAGGAAAGACGCCTTATCTGCATCCTTCATATCTGTTAGCGTCAGCCACAGATGGCGCTCAAGGACAGTCAGGTTAGCCATAGCACGGCCGATGGATTGGGCGGTGGCTTTTGTGGCTCGCAGCGCTATGTCAGTGGCGCTGCGTAGGTCCTTAAATGCCTCAGGCTCGGGTCCAGACTCGTCCATACTGCGGAGAAGTTTGGCTTGAAACACCTGGAGGACAGCCATAGAGTGAAACGCTGATGCAGCTTGGCCGGCGGCGGCGTATGCGCGACCGGCGAGAGCTGAAGTGGACCGGCAAGGCTTCGAGGGATGAGAAGCTTTAGCTTTCCATCCAGCGTTGGAGGGTGGACACAGATGATTGGCCACAGCCTCCTCGAGGGGTGGAGTCCCCTCATAGCCTCTTTCTTTCGCGCCGTCCACGGAGGAGAGCGACAAAGAAAAAGAAGGCTTCAGGCGAGCGGAGTGCGGGGCTTTCCACGACTTCGTGAGTTCGTCGTGAACTTCCGGGAAGAAGGGGTAGGGTCTTTGTCGAGGGGCCTGTCGGCGCCCCTGCAGGAACCACTCGTCCAGTCGGCTGCGGGTGGGTTCTTCCGGGGAAGACCAATCGAGCCCGAGGTCTTCCACGGCCTTGGAGAGAATGCGGACGATCTCTGAGTCCATGCTGGAGCCCGCGCTCGTGCCCGCTAATGTCGAAGGCGCGGGGTCGAAGGACGAGCCCGGCCAGTCGTCGGATGCAGCATCACAGGAAAAACTGTCATCCTTATCTTCGTCATCCCCTGACGCGCCAAACGAGACGAGCCCCATTGCTCCGCTGGAGGGGTGCTGGTCCGCCTGTGTGAACTGGACTGGCGGCGGGGAGTCTTCGGGTGGCGGTGAAGCACGCGGGGATTGGCCCGGCGTGACATCACTGCAAACCGCGTGCTCCGGCAGCCTCTGTGAGCAGCGTTTTTTCTTTCGCGGCTCGACCAGAGGAGATGGCAGCACGGAAGAGGTGGGCTCTTTCGCGGTGAAAACGGCGAAGCGAGCGCGCAGCTCGGTGAGGCCCAGGGCGTCACACTCGGGACATCCGCCTCGAGTAAGGGCAGCCTCTGCGTGGTCCGGTCCCAGGCAGCGGCCGCAAATGATGTGACGATCCCCGTCTTGAAGAGGGCCTCGACACGAAGCGCAGGAAGGCATTTGACGCCTTGAAAAATTGCTCTTTTAGAAAAAGTGTCGCGGGGGCGAACACTGAAAGCTTTGAAAAGGATATGGTGATGATGCGCGCCGGATGGCTTAGCAGAAGGGCGATCGAAGGCGGCTGAAGGCGCCGGCGTCCTCGAAGCAGTCCTGCTGTAGGCTTGTCGACGGCGGCGGCGGCGAAAGACTCCAATAATCCGGAGGATCAGCGAAGAGAAGGTTCTTTGCTGAAGGAGATTAAATCTAAAGAACTCAGACGACGGGGCGCCCAATATATAGCCCTTGGCCACGCCCATCTTGGCGGGCTCTGACGCGGGTGGACGCGAAGCACGCTCATTGGAAGCGGGTTCAGAGTCGCCCCGTCATTGGTTCGTGCAAGTTGCCGCAGCACAGCCAATGACCGAGCTGCCTCGCTCATTGCTGTATGCTGTGCAGCTGCAATGCGTTTTAATGATTAATTAAAATAATTAATCATTAGTTTATAACTTATACACTGCCCATCATTTTAATCCCATATACAACCCAAGTTTGTTATGTCTATTTTAATATGTAATATATATATATATTTTTTTATTTTACGTTTTTAAGTACAATATTATGTTCACAGCCCCCAACCAGGGGGTGCTGATGCTATGACGAGTGGCACTTTTATTTTTTTTCTATTTTTGAACTTGATACAAATTTTGACACAACTGTACTTTTATTTTCTCTATTTTTGAATTTCATGCAATGACACAGCTGCACTTTCATTTTCTTTATTTTTGAACTTGCTTTTATTTATTGTAAGTTTGTATTTAGATACAACTTGTTACTATACTGATACTACTTGTTACTTCAATAAATTGGAACATTTTAAGCTTGTTGCGTATTTCATTAGCATTGTGTTGGGGCGATGGGGGCAGGTGGGGCTGGAAAATTCCCCCTTGTCCAAAGTGGGGAATGACCGAAAAAGTTTGAGAACCACTGGTGTAGACCAAGTGAAACAGTGCTGCGTTACCTCACAATTTTAATTTGTTACAAAAACTGACCAGTTTGAGTATTAATTCAGCATTTGCGGGTAGTTCGGTAGAATTAAATGTCCTCATTCCTTTATATCTGTGGGACTCGCGTGTGGCCCTGATATCTTTCTCACATTAGCAATCGCGACCTGCTTCACACCACAGTCATGTTAAAAAACATGAATGTATTCACTCATCCATAAACATTATTTACCATAAATATTATTAGATCCATCGGCATGACGACAAGTTCCATAATTCCGCTTATTCACTGCGTCATCAATCTACACCTTTGCTATTGTAAGAGGTTAGCGACCCCTAGCGGCGATAAAAATTACATATTGTACCTTTAAGTTCATTATTTATATAACATTCTGTGTGTAAAAAGCATGTCAGTGGTGAGTAGTACAAAGCTACAAGTAAAAGTTGGATTCAAAAACACATTTAGAGTGTGATGTGGTGGACATATATAGTATGTGTGTGTGTTTGTGTGTGTGTGATATACATATATATATGTGTGTGTGTTCAGTATATACGTACAGTGTGTGTGTGTGTGTGTGTGTGTGTGTGTGTGTGTGTGTGTGTGTGTGTGTGTGTGTGTGTGTGTGTGTGTGTGTGTGTGTGTGTGTGTGTTTGTGTCCTGGTAAACACTACATTATGGGGATGTCCCCACAAAGATCGCAATATTGGAAATCCTTGTCAGAGCATTTTTTGGAAAGACAAACGTTATATGATAAAAAATATATATAAACAAACCAGAAAAATAGTATAAAACAGTCAACTAATAATCTAGACATATAAGTCCAGGATATATTCAAAACTGCTTCTTGCCACATCAGATATAAAATATTGTAGCATGATGCTATTAAATGTTTAAATTACATAACATATGAAGAATTTTTTATAATTTCAGTTTCATGCTTGTGACACAAATTTTAATAATTAATACTAGTCAACAACAGTTCTATGTCATTCAGGTCAATGAAAAAGAAAAGCCAAAAATATTTCACAGTGATAGACAGAGGGTGTAACAACATGATTAAAGGAAGTACTTTTGTCTAAACGCCCTTACCTTCTTCCTGAGTCTCCTCTGATGAATACAGCATTGAAAGAATACAGAAACACATAAGAGAACAATGGGAAATGTGGGAATAAGAAGGACCTAAACTTAGTAGATCAGCACACATAAGACAAATGATGTGTGTGGATGCTAAAGAAAAAAGAAAAAAAAATATATATATATACATTCACCTAAAGGATTATTAGGAACACCATACTAATACTGTGTTTGACCCCCTTTCACCTTCAGAACTGCCTTAATTCTATGTGGTATTGATTCAACAAGGTGCTGAAAGCATTCTTTAGAAATGTTGGCCCATATTGATAGGATAGCATCTTGCAGTTGATGGATATTTGTGGGATGCACATCCAGGGCACGAAGCTCCCATTCCACCACATCCCAAAGATGCTCTATTGGGTTGAGATCTGGTGACTGTGGGGGCCATTTTAGTATAGTAAACTCATTGTCACGTTCAAGAAACCAATTTGAAATGATTCGAGCTTTGTGACATGGTGCATTGTCCTGCTGGAAAGCCATCAGAGGATGGGTACATGGTGGCAAAACAATGCTCAGGCAGGCCGTGGCATTTAAACGATGCCCAATTGGCACTAAGGAGCCTAAAGTGTGCCAAGAAAACATCCCCCACACCATTACACCAGCACCACCAGCCTGCACAGTGGTAACAAGGCATGATGGATCCATGTTCTCATTCTGTGTATGCCAAATTCTGACTCTACCATCTGAATGTCTCAACAGAAATTGAGACTCATCAGACCAGGCAACATTTTTCCAGTCTTCAACTGTACAATTTTGGTGAGCTGTTGCAAATTGTAGCCTCTTTTTCCTATTTGTAGTGGAGATGAGTGGTACCCGGTGGGGTCTACTGCTGTTGTAGCCCATCTACCTCAAGGTTGTGTGTGTTGTGGCTTCACAAATGCTTTAATGCATACCTCGGTTGTAACGAGTGGTTATTTCAGTCAAAGTTGCTCTTCTATCAGCTTGAATCAGTCGGCCCATTATCCTCTGACCTCTAGCGTCAACAAGGCATTTTCGCCCACAGGACTGCCGCATACTAGATGTTTTTCCCTTTTCACACCATTCTTTGTAAACCCAAGAAATGGTTGTGCGTGAAAATCCCAGTAACTGAGCAGATTGTGAAATACTCAGACCGGCCCGTCTGGCACCAACAACCATGCCACGCTCAAAATTGCTTAAATCACCTTTCTTTCCCATTCTGACATTCAGTTTGGAGTTCAGGAGATTGTCTTGACCAGGACCACACCCCTAAATGTATTGAAGCAACTGCCATGTGATTGGTTGATTAGATAATTGCATTAATGAGAAATTGAACAGGTGTCCCTAATAATCCTTTAGGTGAGTGTAGCTTTAAGAGCTCACAGTGGGAAAAGATTTGTACTACGTCTGGACAGTATTTAAAGGGGTGGTTGATTATGATTTCACTTTTTTAACTTTAGTTAGTCTGTAATGTTGCTGTTTGAGCATAAACAACATGTGCAAAGTCACGGCACTCAAAGTTCAAAGCAAAGGGAGATATTTTATTTGAAAGAAATAGCTCTTTAAGGACTACAACAGGATTATTAACGGATGTAGGGACTACACAAGCTTCCTCCCGGGTTAGTGACATCACTAACCCTTAAATTTACATAAACCCCATCCCCGGGAACGTGATTTATCATGACAGAATACTAATCAATGACTAGAAAATAACTACACATAAGCCACATAAATTCATCAACAAAACATTCATAAATGTTGTCTACGTGTTGTCACCTCTACTTAAGTCTCTCCGTCTTTGTCTGACTCCGGTTTGAATATAAAAGGCTAAAAGTTTTTCAGGAAACAAGCTGTTGTAGCTCCGCCCTCTGTGCCGGGAGCAGATGCTCATTTGCATTTAAAGGGACAGACACAAAAACTGTGTTTTTTGCTCACCCTCAAAGCATGACAATTTTAACATGCTATATAAAAATATCTTTGGGGTATTTTGAGCTAAAACTTCGCATACACACTCTGGGGACATCAAAGACTTATTTTACATCTTGTGAAAAGGGCATTATACCAGAAGTATTTAAACCAGTGAGCTCTTAAAGCTATACAGTAGAACCAAACATTTACAAAAACACTATATTCACAAACATGCACGTGCAACATGGTAAAAAACTGACCCACTAAATATTACATCATCCTTCAAAACATAAACAAACGCATGCTATCAACCTTCCATAGGTATTTTTTTACATGCTATTCTGATTGTGCATGTCTTTTTTTGATGAAGATAAACAAAGTACCTTGATAATCTGTATACTCCTGCTCTTCTGTAATACAGATTCAGCAAAGAAACATGAAATCAAAATAAATCAAACAAATCAATCTCAAACAGATGTAGAAAAAAATGAGGTATTTAGTTCTCCTCAATAATCGTGTTTTCTCTTTATGCAGAACTTTTTGTTAATGTTCATGAGGCTGCTTATGAATATTATGTTCTGTCCTTTTGATTAACAAGATAAACAATTATGGGTTTTGACTTGGGGAAATGAAGCCCTCCTCTCTTCAGTCTTAGAATGTATTTTTTTTATATTGGCTGATTAAATGATTTCTATGTTACAGACACATGTAACGCAGGTAACCGTTTATTCATTTAGCAGACGCTTTTATCCAAAGCGACTTACAAATAAGAACAATAGAAGCAGTTAAACTAACACAACAATATGTAAGTGATATGACCCTTCTCAGTTTAATCTAACGCAGTACATGTATTTGTTCTTTTTTTTTATATAAAAAAAAATAGAATAGAATTGTGTTAGTATTAGGCTACTGGATACGTATTTACCAGCATTTACCACTTTCAATAAGACACCACACCAATATACAATTTTTCCTATGTTTATATACTAATATTAAAACAAATCAAAGATTCATTCATTTTATTAACATCTTTATGTTTTTTATTGTAGAATGTTCTGTCAACCTCTGTCAAATTTTGTCAATCATTACTGTACATTACATTTAAGCAGCCGCTTAACTCAGCATCCCACTTCTTCTCTATTTCTATTCATTTCTGTTATGTATTAAAATTACATTCTTTAATTGCATAAATAGTCCATCACAAACATCCAGCCATATATTTTTACTTTTATCTCACTTGAGGATTAAATGAAATTGTGAATTTAAGAACTGTTGCTTACGGTTTGGGCGACAGCAATATGGCAGCGTGATAACGAGTTGCTCCCGACTAAGTGACGAAAAGGGCCTAAGCAAATAAAAATACTCGAATTTATTTCCTCTAATTGACTTGGAAAAGTCTAGGGCCATGACAAAAGACAGACAAAATAAAGTTAAAGGTAAGAAAACGGTACAGAATATTGAAGGAGCCCTCGAGGCTAATGACGCCGAATCGCTAGCTAATGAGCAGGGCTCTCAAGTGAGACACACGCATTTCAACCCGTTCACACGCACACACGCCACACCTTGTATTTCT
Source organism: Siphateles boraxobius (assembly GCF_051911475.1). Lineage (NCBI taxonomy): Eukaryota > Metazoa > Chordata > Actinopteri > Cypriniformes > Leuciscidae > Siphateles > Siphateles boraxobius. The sequence goes on from NW_027509193.1 coordinate 19,340,123, forward strand.
CACGCTGTTAATGTACACGCTGTTACTATACAATTAATGGACGAGGCGCAGGCAAACGGAGGGAAGTTCTCTGCCGAGTTCATAGCATCTGTCTCGAGTTATACAGAGTTAAATGTTAGCTACCAGCCAATCAGAAATTAGAATTAGTTGTTTCTGGGTAAATTATGTGTTCCGCTGCAAGCACGTTCGTTAATAGACAACACGCGCACACACGGAGTGGAAGCTGAAAGAGCACGATCTGATGAATGCGGTTTGCGGACATCTTCATTTATTTATTTATTTATTTTAGCATTTTGATTTTACGATTCCTGGACGATATATCTTGCCTGTGATCAAAGACCGTGAGAGCTGATGTTGAGGAGTATAGCCAAATTCGTGCTAAATTATTTTTGATGCATTCAAAAACTCTCCAACTGCTTTAAAAGGGGTCATCGGATGCAAAATACACTTTTATATGGTATTTACAAATAAATGTGTCTTTGCAGTGTGTGGACACAATCACCATGCAATGAAAAAAATCCATTCACTTTTTTTTTAATCCTCAAAAAGCCAAAAAGTTGTTGCTCATTATAATTTAAAGAGACATGCACCGAAACGGTAGCCTGGTTCTACCAGACTCTCGTACATTTCATTTGTACAGAGAGTCTGGCACCGCTCCATTGACAAGCGTTAACTTCCTTGTAGGCGGGTATTCTATTGAAGTCTAAAACTATTGGATCTGCCCAGAGTCACTCTATCTGCCATAACCAATCGCTGACGTTTGGTCGTGACATATGTCTTTTCCCGAACCCCGTGGGAGGATGGCAATAAACACAAAACTAAGCAAAGATTGTTCTTGCTCCGGCTTTAACTTCTTGATATTCGGCAGCGTTGCCACAACGGACCGAATGGCTTCGCTCGCATCTTTCTTATTTTGAACTACAACTCAAAATAACGCACGAGTCGACATCAACGTCATCGTTCTCAGCCACTCCCTCTGTTCGCTGATTGGCCCGGTAAAAAATTGATCGGAGAAAACCAAAGTCTACAGCGCAATCCCAGACGTAGTACTGAAGGAAAATGAAATTGAGCGGAAGTGCGTAGGAGGGCGGAGCCAGGCTACCGAAACAGGTCACTGTGAACAGAGCTGTTTTTGAAGAGGTAAAAAGGGTGTTGTTTTACACAACCATTGAGAAATTTTAACCAAAGTATGTTACAAAATTTACATGAAGACCCAAAAGAATCATACCAACTTGTGGAAAATGGGCATCCGATGACCCCTGTAAAGGTGACCGGTTTGGGTCTTGACATACATATTCAGGGCAAGTTGTTATGACACAATGTTATGTACATTGAGCACTGATGTTCATTTGGGTTGTTTGGGGTCAAATTTATTTTTATTTTTCAATAAATTTGTATTTTTTAAATATAACTATTCATTTTATTTGGATGAATTTGTCTTTTTATCAGATTTAACAATTGTTATAATTTCCATTTGTGCGGGTCAATTATGAACAATTGGCAAAATTGAACTGCTAGCAAAAATTGAAGCGAATTTGGTTGGGTCGAGGGACCGCTGCTGCAAATATTTGGGTGGCTCCTCCCCTAAATCTCACTCTAAACTTTTGATAAAACTTGAGAGCCCTGCTAGGAAGATGGGGACATGGACGTGGATTTGAAGACGATATTCAGAGAAATAAAAGAGTTCCGTCAAGACAACAAGAAAGAGTTCCAAGAGCTCAAAGAGGACATCAACAGAGCAAACCAAAAACTTGACAAAACGGAAGAACGCATAACAACAATGGAGGATCGAATGCAGGTTACAGAAGAGGTGATGACGGAGATAATAAAACTCCACGGCCAACTCGAAGCAAAGATAATTGACCAGGAAGGACGCGACAGGCGCAACAACATAAGAATACTCTGTACCCGAAGGATCTGAGAAAAATCACTCATCAATGAATTTCAAATTTGAAACTGCCTACTGACATGAATTTGCAGATCGAGAGAGCCCACCGAGCTCTTAATCCTCTTCCACCTCCTGGATCAGCACAACGGTCTATGTATTGTGAGTTCCCTTTCGAGAAGTCTCTCCTATTGCGTAAGTAGCTTACGCTATGGGAAAACTCCTTTTCTCGAGAATATTGAAGTCTTTATGTAAAACGCATTTTTACATAAAGAACGCATTTTTACTTTGCCCCTCGGCAAAGGCCTTCTCCCTTCTTCCCGGAGGTTCATGACGAACTCACCAAGTCATGGAAAGCCCCCCACTCTGCGCGCCTGAAGCCTTCTTTTTCTTTGTCGCTCTCCTCTGTGGACGGCGCGAAGGAAAGAGGCTACGAGGGAACGCCGCCCCTCGAGGAGGCCGTGGCCAATCATCTCTGCCCGCCCTCCACCACCGGATGGAAAGCCAAAGCTTCCCACCCCTCGAAGCCCTGCCGCACTACTTCTGCTCTCGCCAGTCGCGCCTACGCCGCCGCCGGCCAAGCTGCATCAGCGCTTCACTCAATGGCGGTACTTCAAGTGTTCCAAGCTAAGCTTCTCCGCTCTATGGACGAGTCTGGCCCCGAACCCGAAGCCTTTAAGGACCTACGCAGCGCAACTGATATAGCTCTGCGAGCCACGAAGGCCACCGCCCAGTCTATTGGCCGCGCCATGGCTAATTTGACTGTTCTCGAGCGCCATCTGTGGCTGACTCTGACGGAGATGAAGGACGCGGATAAGGCGTCGTTTCTCGACGCGCCTATCTCCACCAGCGGGCTGTTTGGACCGGCGGTTAAAGGTTTCGCCGAACGCTTCTCTGAGGCCCAGAACGCTTCACAAGCTATGCGCCATTTCCTGCCCAAGCGCTCCAGCTCATCGCAGAGCAGACAGAGACCGCCACAGCCGCAGCGGGCTAGAACAGCTCCCACCGCCTCTCAGCCCGCGCCTCATGCTGACGCTCGACGCCGCTCGCGCTCCCACAACCGCAAGCCGCCTCCTGAGCGACGGGGTCCTCGGCCCAAGATTGTGCTGAACCCTGAGCCTCGAAAGCCGTCCTAGCCACAGGAATGAGAAGAGAGAGTGCGTGTCTCGCAAAAGCCGGACCACTCTCTCTGCAAAAGCTCAAACATTACCCAGTCCCCTTACAGGCGGCTGGAAATGTCCATACAGCAGTCAATGGGCCAGTCACAGAGCTCGCTCACCTGCAAACAAACGCCGTTTTTACGGCGACGCACAGAAAACACAAAAAGAGTCTTTTTCTGCCTGTGTCACTAAGGGTTCACATGTCCACAAAGTGTGCATTCCCAGATACTGTCAAAACAGTGCCAAATTCATTCCCAGCTCAGGCTGCGCGCCCCATGAATGTAGATCACGTGCCTACGGTCATGTATGCACCACTACACACAAGCACTGTTCACACAGTTATGAATTCATCCCCAGTAAAAGCGGGAAACATTATAAAAGTGACGCGTGTGCCTACCACTGTTTATGCACCCCCACTTATAAACACTGTCCTTACAGTGTCAAACACAACCCCAGCTCAGGCTGCGAGTTTTACAGACATAGCACGCGCTGTTGTAAGCACACACGCGCCCATTCACTCAGCTGCTCAGCGCGCGCCCGCGCCTCTGAGAGCTACGAGCTCAGGCGATTCGCTGGCCGGGTCCCTACGTCACAGCGGCCCGCCCCTAGCCTGTATTCAGCCCATATCTGTACACGCAGCGGCATGGGAAAACATTCCAGATATGCCGAAATGGGTATTGAATATAGTAAAGCACGGATACTCGCTCCAGTTCGCTCGCAGACCACCACGTTTTACGACTGTGGTCGAGACGAAAGTGAGAGGGAGTGTTCACAGGTTCTACGCACCGAGGTGTGCAAACTAATAGAAAAGGGCGCTGTGGAAACTGTTCCCCCCTCTATGAGCGAGGCAGGTTTTTACAGCCGCTATTTTCTCGTCCCCAAAAAGGATGGTGGTCTCCGCCCCATCCTAGATCTCAGACACCTGAACAAAGCACTAATGATTCGCTCGTTCAGAATGTTAACAACCAAGCATATCCTCGCACAAGTACGCCCAGGAGATTGGTTTCTCTCAGTGGATCTGAAAGATGCTTACTTTCACATTCCAATAGCGCCTCATCACAGGCCGTTTCTGATATTCGCTTTCGAGGGACAGTCTTACCAGTACACAGTACTTCCGTTCGGCCTGTCCCTGGCTCCCCGTACATTCACGAAATGTATGGACGCAGCACTTTCCCCCTTGAGACGAAGGGGAGTGCGAATACTGAATTATCTCGACGATTGGCTGGTCCTAGCACAATCAGAGAGTCAGTTAATAACACACAGATCTTGGATTATCAGCCATTTAGAATGCCTGGGTCTAAGAATCAATTTTGCAAAAAGCATACTATCTCCCAGCCAGAGGATTTCTTTCCTGGGAATAGTTCTAGACTCGATGCAAATGACAGCGCGTCTCTCATCAGAGCGCGCGCTCACCATCCGGCGCCTTGTAACATCATTCAGGGCGGGCGCGCGCGCCCCCGTCAAGCGGTTTCAGAGGATGCTCGGTCTCATGGCCTCAGCATCGGCCGTACTCCAGCTAGGATTGTTGCATATGCGCCCTCTCCAACGCTGGCTCAAGAGCCGCGTCCCTACTCACGCGTGGCGTTCAGGCCACTTTTTAATCAGAGCGAACCACGGCTGTATAAAAGCCCTGACGCACTGGAAAGCCGCCGACTGGTACCAGTCAGGCGTTAGTCTGGGTGTGAACACAAGGAGAAAGATGATAACGACAGATGCCTCCAAAATAGGTTGGGGGGCCCTTTACGAGGGCAGGCCTGTCTCCGGCTTTTGGTCAAACCCGGAGAAGCGCCTACACATAAACTGTCTGGAGATGAAAGCGGTCGCTTTGGCTCTCAGAGCCCTGCTTCCACATCTAAAAAACGAACACGTCCTGGTCCGAACGGACAACATGACGGTAGTGTCGTACATAAATCGCCAGGGTGGACTCAGGTCGAGCTCCATGCATTCAATGGCCAGGAGACTCATTTTATGGTCCCAGCACAACTTGCGCTCGCTGAGAGCAGCGCATGTGCCAGGCGCCCTGAACCAGGGGGCAGACATGCTATCCAGAGACAAGATTCTCCCAGGAGAATGGGCTCTCAACCCGCTGATGATTCAATGGTTATGGAAAACCTTTGGCAAAGCGGAGATCGACCTCTTCGCCTCCAAGGAGAACGCGCACTGCCCTCTTTTCTTCACGAAGAGCACGGACGCGCTCGCCCAGAGCTGGCCGAGCCGCCCCTTATATGCCTTTCCCCCGATCGCGATGCTGCCACAGGTCATCAGTCGGGTCAGAGAGGAGAAAAACGCAGTGCTTCTGATAGCCCCACTCTGGAAGAACCAAACATGGTTTCCAGATCTGATGCAAATGCAATCTGCACCACGGCCGATTCCACTGAGGCCAGACCTCCTCAGTCAGGCCAGCGGGATGATATTTCATCCCCGCCCCGATCTGTGGGCCCTTCATGCATGGCCCCTCAACGGGTTCCCAGGAACCTCACGAGCGGAGCGCTAAAAACCATCGCTGAGGCGCGGGTCGCCCTCCACGAGACGCTTATATGCCCAGAAATGGAAAGTGTTCAGTGACTGGTGTAATGCCAAGGGCCTGAACCCTGAGACATGCGAGATTACGAACGTACTCGCTTTTCTACAAGGGCTTCTGGAGGCGGGCCGCACCCCCTCCACGCTCAAAGTATATGTGGCGGCCATCACAGCGTCACACAACCCTGTAATGGAACGTCCATTGGGAAGAAACGACCTAATTATTCGTTTCCTAAGGGGCGCTAGGAGGATGAACCCTTCACGCCCCCCCTCAGTGCCGATCTGGGACCTAGCTACTGTCCTAGACGCTCTTAAAGGGCCCCCGTTCGAACCACTCCGAACCGTGCACCTTAAACAGCTCTCGCTCAAGACTGCGCTCTTGCTGGCACTCGCCTCGGTCAAGAGAGTGGGCGACCTGCACGCGCTTTCGACAAGCGCTGCCTGCTTAGAATTCGGACCTAACGACTGCAGGGTCGTCCTTAGACCGAAACATGGGCAGGCACGTGCAGAGGGGGGGGGGGCTTTGGGTGCTCGAGCACCTGCCCTTTTGCCCCTTGGTGCCCAAAGTGCCCTTTTGTCAAGGCAAAATTTCCTCTCCTTTTTTTGTAATTAAAGGCCCTTTTGTGGATGCCTGCCCAATCCAACTATTAGTAAAATTAATGAATAATAATTTAGCCGCAAATAAAATGACCCACATGATGACCTGTCACCTGACGAACTCATCCGGGACGATTCCTCACGCTGCACGCGCATTTTTTAATTTCGCGCAGCTACGCGCCCTACCAGAGGATTTCTTCAACTCTGCGGCTGCTGGTAAGTGGTGTTTTATTCTCAGCGAAGTGATTTTGATGTTTGTTTACTTATTATTATTATTTTACAAGAACGACGTGAAGAGCATGCTGAGATGTTGATTATATTGCTTTGTGTAGGCTGTAGAAGTAACGTTAGCTTGCTGTTTGAGGGAGAAAAGTTTCACGGGCGTCGAGGGGTCTGGTCTTTTTATGTTATTTGACTAAAAACTATTATTTTACTTTAAACTATTATTATTATTATTATTACAGTATTTATTTAAAAAACGTATAGTGCCATAAAAATTATCATCACAAATCTGGTAAGAGTTTAGGCTTATTATCGCTTACCAATATCTTATGTTTTGTGTGCAGAAGCCTCTGTGAACATCTCCCCTAGTACTATTATATAGGCTACTATTATTATATTATTATATTATAGCAGCCTGGGCAGAATCTGCAGCTTTACAGCAGGTCAGTGAGCTAGTGAAGGTTCCAAACACTGTCAGCAGTCTTTACATCTTGTCATGGTTACATAAAAATGATTTAATCAGCTAATATATCTCTATATGTTTGTTTTAATGTCTCAGATCAGCTCCAGCAGTATCAGCAGCAGCAGCAGTAACAACAATAGCAAAGGCAGCAAACTCACTTAAGGACTTTAGTAAGAATGTACCAGAACAGGTATCACATTAATGTTAAAAATCTTGTAAAGTATTAATTGCTGTTTCTGTTTGCTTTGTTTTTATTTTCATTGTATAAATGTAACTATTGTATTTGTGTAAATCAGTTTATGCCATGAAAATAGCCATAGATGCTGATATGGCATTAAATAAAACTATACTGTACAAAACATGGGCCACGTTGATTTTGTCCTACACAGTTTACTATAACAGCTGTTCTTTATTATTCTGTATAACAGAGAAGAAAAAGCCATCAGGTTGGGACAACTTAAGATACTTCAGTTTCTAATCCCAGAGTTATTAATAGGTGCACACTGCACATTAATTTTTTTTTTTATCTTTTAAACGTAAAATTTGTCTTTTCTGTTCTGTTTCTTTTTCAAAACTGCATCAATGCATTTGCTACTGTATCGATACAGAATCATCCGTATTGATATATTACTGTATTGATATTTTGAGCACAGCCCTCTTTAAAGCCTTGTTCCGCATGTGCTCCCTTTTATACTTTGAGCACCTGCCCCTCCAGAGGTCTCTGCACGGCCCTGAACATGGGTATATTCCTAAAGTGCTCACCACTCCCTTCAGAGCACAGGTTATCTCCCTAACTGCGCTATCGTCTCCAGCAGACGAACACGACGCTAATCTACTATGCCCCGTTAGGGCTCTCAGAGTGTATTTGGAGCGTTCTGCCCTATTCAGACAGACAGAACAACTGTTTGTATGCTTTGGCGGCCGTACGAAAGGTTCCGCCGTTTCAAAGCAGAGAATCTCTCACTGGATAGTTGAGGCCCTAGTGCTGGCTTATGAAGCTAAGGGACTTCAATGCCCCTGGGGAGTCAAAGCACACTCCACCAGGAGTGTGGCTTCTTCCTGGGCATGGTCGAGCTGGATACCGATCCAGGATATTTGTGCGGCGGCAGGCTGGGCCTCACCGTCCACATTTATCAGGTTCTACAACCTACAGGTCCCGACATTGCATTCCAATGTACTATCAGCATGATACTAGTTGAACTACGAGTTCGTATCTAGATTATGTATGTGCTTGTGTCACACTGAGCGCCTTCTAGCCGCTCTGTATTTTTCCCACATATAAAGCTCGCCTCTGCCAGCTAGTTGGATGATAACTTTGCTTTTCAGCTCAGGCACCTGCCTCTGGCTATCATAAGGCGAAGTTCAGCACGCACGGCGTTTTGCATGGTGTTCCCATAGCGTAAGCTACTTACGCAATAGGAGAGACCTCTCGAAAGGGAACGACTCGGTTACTAATGTAACCTCGGTTCCCTGTGAGGAGGGAACGAGTATTGCGTAAGCTGCCGTGCTTGTGCTTGGTTAGTTCGCTTCAGTCGTTTTAACCTAAAGAACTCTCATGACGGGGCGCCCAATAAATAGCTCTTGGCCACGCCCATCTTGGCGGGCTCTGACGCGCGCGGGCGCGAAGCGCGCTCATTGGTCGCGCATTCAGAGTCGCCCCGTCATTGGTTCGAGCAAGTTGCCGCAGCACAGCCAATGACCGAGCTTCCTTCGTTCATTGCTGTCAGCTGTGCAGCTGCAATTCGTTTTACATTAAGACTTCAATATTCTCGAGAAAAGGAGTTTTCCCATAGCGTAAGCTACTTACGCAATACTCGTTCCCTCCTCTCAGGGAACCGAGGTTACGTTAGTAACCGAGTCGATTTCTGGACTATAGAACAAAAGAAGAAATCATCAAAACTGCGTGGCAAAACAAAGGGTTTATTTGGAGGGGCAAGCAAATAAACTTTGATCATGATTATGCGTCAGGAGTGGTGAAAAAATGAAGGGAATACGCGGAGGTAAAGAAAATCTTAAAAGAAAAGGGCCTACGCTTCCAAACCCCCTTCCCTGCCAGAATTAGGGTCTTCTATGAAGACGGAGTAGCATATGTATGTACAATTCTGCTACAGAAGCGACGCGAGACATGGCTGAGAGGGGATTACCTGTTACCGTAGTTAAGCAACCGGAGACGCTGATGGAGAAAATCCAGAAGATGACGTGGACTACGAGCGATCGAAGAGGAAGAAGCAGTAATAGAGGAGAACGTAGGAGACGAGCAGACCAGTCGGTAGTAGAAAAACTCCAACTATTCAGACGTGATCGAGAACCCGCGGAAGATAGTTAATCTAATGGCACGAATGCACTCGGAGTATATAAGTGCCGTTTTCTTTCCTTTTTTTTTCTTTGCCAGATAAGCACGAGTTCATAGCATGGACTGAATTTCTAATGTTACGTAAACGGATACAGTGACTGATTGGCATGTGCATTTTTTTATTTTTTCGTTGTGAGAACTAAGACTCGCGCATCTTTGATTTGAAAGACTAGGATACAGGACGCGGATTTGTTTTTTGTTTTCGTTTGTTTCTTTCCGTGTCTGTTGTGTCATTAGAATGTCTGTTAAATCGAGATATTAGGATCGGGAGCACCGTGAAAATAACTAGCCAGAAGAGATGAGTGATCATCACGTTAAGGTGATCTTGGAGGGCCCTCCCTCCCTGTTCTGGAAGTCCTAAAAGTTTGGATTCATATTCTTACAATGTTCATGATACAGTAGCCCTATGTTCCTTGTTCTACTTTGTTTGTTTTGTGGCTGAAGTTCATTAATGCAGCCAAGTGGATGTTGGACAGAAAATGGATATTGTAAAAGAAGTACAGGTATTAAGCATAATTTAGAGTTGGAGACCAATATGCAGAGACTGAAAGTTCTGTCTTTCAATGTTAATGGTATATTAAACCCTCAATAGCGGACAAAAATACTCTCTAAACTAAGAAAAGAAAAGTCTCAAATAGCCCTTATACAAGAGACACGTTTAAATGAAACTGAGCATCTGAAACTTAAACAAGGGGGATTTAAATATCTATTTTCAGCTTCTTATAAATCTGGACACAGACGGGGGGTTGCGATTCTTATATCAAATCAAGTAACTTACGAGCATTTGTCAGAAAGGAAAGATAAATAAGGTAGATTTATCCTAATGAAAGGGAGAATAAATGGGTTTTTAGTAACTATACTCAACATCTATGCCCCTCCGGGTAGTCAATGGTCATTTTTCAGACAAATATTTAATATGATATCTACAGAATCTGAGGGCATACCTATATGTGGAGGAGATATGAATATTCGCTTATCAAAACTTGACTATTCAGGGAAAAATCCTATACTTCAAAACCGGGTGAGCAAGAAAGTCAATATCATGTTAAGAGAAGGGGGTATCATTGATATTTGGAGAAATTTCAACCCATCTGGACGAGACTACACACACTTCTCGGCTCCCCACTCAACGTACAGTCGAAATGATTACTTCTTTACGTTTCTTAAAGACAGACACAGAATCCATTCATGTGACATTGGAACAATTGATATATCAGATCATGCACCTATAGTAATGACAATAAATATTAACGAGAAGTATAAGATCAACCATTTGGAAGCTGAATTCAAGTATACTAAATAATCCTTATGTGAAAGAAAATCTGAAATCTGAAATTGAATCTTACTTTAAAGAAAATGATAATGGAGAAGTATCACCAACAATTATTTGGGATGCCTTTAAAGCAGTCTTAAGAGGAAAAATCATTGCGCGTAATGCTTCACTAAAGAAAATGAGACGAGGGAAAATTGAAAATTTACATACACAACTGAAAGAGGCTCAACGGGTTCATAAAAGAACAAACGATCCTGGTGAAAAACAGAGAATTCAAAGATTACAGAAAGAGTTAGATGCCATATTAACAGAGGAAATTCAACGTAAGCTAATATTCCTAAGACAGAACTATTATGAATCAGGACACAAGTCAATGAGACTCTTAGCATATAAACTAAGAAAACAACAAGCAGACTCAACAATCTATAAAATAAGAAACCCTCAAACCAAGGTCATACATTATAAATTGAAAGAAATACAGCAGAGTTTTGAAATGTATTATAGAACTTTATACTCACAACCAACAATGCAAAACGAACAGCATATAGAAAATTTCTCAAATCCTTAAACCTACCAGAAGTCACTGAAGAGCAGAATGCTAGATTAACAAAAGAAATTACAGAAATGGAAATAAATAAATCAATAGCAAGACTAAAAGCTAACAAAATCCCGGGTACGGATGGATACACATCAGAATGGTACAAAAGCTTTCGAGAACAGATAGTCCCAAGACTTCAAACTGCGTGCACATGGGCTCTACAAAAGGGGGAGATTCCCCCTTCCTGGAGGGAAGCGACAATAACAATTATCCCTAAAGACACAAAAGATAAATTAGAGTGTAAAAATTATCGTCCAATTTCGGTTTTAAACATAGATTATAAAATATACACATCGATTTTGGCTAAAAGACTGGAGACTATATTGCCTGACCTTATTCAGGTTGACCAAACAGGGTTTATTCGTCAAAGACAGACACAAGATAGCATTTGACGTACATTACACATCCTATGGCATATACAGCATCACAAGATCAATTCTATGTTTCTGGGACTAGATGCAGAAAAAGCATTTGATACAGTTAGATGGTTGTATCTCTATAAGGTATTAGAAAAGTTTGGATTCCATACCACTATTATTAATGCCTTCCAAGCACTATACAATAAACCAACAGCAAGAGTTAAACTTAATGGCAATCTTTCACAAGTGTTTATCTTAGAAAGATCATGTAGGCAGGGATGTCCATGTTCCCCTCTTTTGTTTGCTTTATTTTTAGAGCCGTTAAGTCAATATATAAAACAAAATACACATATTATGGGAATAGACATAAATAGAGAAGAACACAAACTATCACTCTTTGCAGATGATATATTAGTTTATTTAGGACAACCAAACAAATCATTAAATGTTTTGATGGAAACATTGGTTTTGTTTGGAGATTTATCAGGCTATAAATTACATGTACAAAAAACCCAGGTCTTAACTTTTAATTGCCAACCATCTAGTTATTTGAAGGGAAAATTTAAGTTTAAATGGGGAAAAGGAGTATTTGAAATACTTAGGGGTTCAAATACCCAAAGAGTTCACACGCCTATTTGAAGTAAATTACAAGCCATTATATTCTACAATGAAATCAGATTTGGCTAGATGGAATCTTCTGCCATATCTAGGATTATGTGGTAGAATTGAATCAATTAAGATGAATATACTTCCGCGATTCTTGTATCTTTTCCAAACACTTCCAATAGAGATAAGTAAACAAAACTTTATTGAATGGGACAGAGTGATATCACGATTTATATGGCAAGGGAAAAAACCAAGAATAAAATTTAAGACACCACTATTAAAGAAAGAAAAAGTTAGCTTTGCCTTGCCATGTTTAGAGGAATATTATCGTGCAGCCCAATTACGACCTTTATTATGTCTATGTAATCCAGATTTTAAACCCAGATGGAAAGAAATATAAAATGCTGACCTTAAAAGACCCCCAATACAAGCTACAATGGCAGATGAACACTTGATTTAAATGTATATACAAGAATTCAATCCTTGGACAAATACTTTATTAAAGATTTGGCAAGATATAATTTAAAAAAAAAAATTGATAGACCTGGTGTCAATATTGAGATGGCCCGCTTATGATTCAACATTTGTTCCAAATACTATTGACGATAGCTTTAAAGTTTGGACTAAACGAGGCCTCACAGCATACTGTACGTTTTTACATAAAGGACAAATGTTGGATTTTGAGACACTCAAATGTGAACATTTGTTATGTAATAAGGATTTTCATAGGTACTTACAAATAAGACATAAAATTGAAAATATTATAAGGGAATATAAACACAAGGAAAACAATATTCTCACAATGTTTATTTCAATTTATAAAACGGGGGACATGACTAAAATAGTTGCAAAATTGTATAAAAGTCTACAAGACAGAAAATTAGAAAATACCCAATACATTAAAAATAAATGGGAAATGGAAGGAAATTTGGAAATCCTAGAGGAAGATTGGGCAAATATACTTAAATCACAGTGGAGGACAACACATTCCTCAACCTGGAGAGAATTCGGCTGGAAAAATGTCAGTAGATTTTTCCTCACTCCTGAGCAGAAGAGATATCAAAGCAAAAATGCAATCTGCTGGAGAATGTGTGGCTCGAATGAAGCAAATCATAGCCATATATTCTGGGAATGCTCTAAAGTTCAAAAATATTGGCAAGAAATCCATAAGAGTTAAGAGAGTATATTTATGGAACCTATCCAATTTAGTTTATTAACTCTATACTTGGGTCTTACAAATCTTAAATCAGAAGATAAATCTGATAAATATTTAATGAGAATTCTGTTGATAGCTTGCAAAAAATCTATAACTAGAAAGTGGTTGCAACCTGAATCACCGGGAATCAACGATTGGCTGGGAATTGTGTATGAAATTTACACAATGGAGAGGTTAACAATGAATCTTCGCTAAAGTCCGATAAATTTATCAAGCTATGGAGAAAATGGATAGACTACATTCTCCCACTTAGGCCAGACCTAGTGTAGAAATTTTGAAAAATTTTACGAAAAGAAGGGAAATCTTAAGAATTATTGAATAAGAGATACGAAGGATATGGAATGAAAGTGATGAAATGATAGGAATAAAAATAAATACCCATATTGGGAATGAGAGTACTTCTGGATTAAAATGCATCATTCTCAAATGTTTTCTTTTGTATATAGTTAATAAAAAAAAATTGAAAACAGATCGGATCTGGTACCCAATCTACAGGCAGAGTAATAAATATATTACTATAGCTTACTGAATTTACAAAAAAGCTGTAATATTTGGTTGGCTGACATTGCCTTGCAACATATTTTATTGTTACTACAATTGATGACTTTTATGTCCCTTTTTTCTTTCTCTTATAATTTTGGATGTAATATCTGTTTCACAAAATATGTTTTGCTGTTTTTTTAGTATTATTTATTTTATTTATTTTTAGCCAATATACCCAATTGTTGAATGCCTTGACTAAGATTCCAGGTACCATCCAATTGTAAGGAAATGTTATAATTACTGTAATAAAAACTTAAATAAAAAAAATAACTGTTGCTTAGCCTTTTTGGAGCATAAATCTGAAGACGTTGCAGGTAATGTTTGCAGATATAGAGGTGTGATATATATATATATATATATATATATATATATATATATATATATATATATATATAATTTTTATTTTTTTAAGGAAAATGTTTCAGTTAAACATGATTAAAAATATTTTGAAACAATACTGGCTGATGGTTTCAACAAAGACACATACCATTGATTAACAACCTCTTAGCTTACAATATAGGCTTGGTATTTTATCGTTTATAATCAGTTCTCCATTGAAAACAATGTATCGGATTTTTATTTCCGGAAACCAGTTGTCGCAGTCTATTAGTTTGTCCATTTGCACCGGTCGAACTGAAGGTGGTGGATTTACAATCCCTCTTCTTGAATTAAATAAATTATAAAAATCATAATTAAATTCACAATGAAAATCTAAGTTTTCCTAAAATCAGTGTATCTATTCTGGTATTTATGTTACACGCAATGTCTGTATTTGGTATGTGAGAGGAGACTTAGGGTCTGACCCAGGAATGTAGTAACAGTGTTTAATCATTTAGCCCAGCTTCCAGAGAATAAAAATGTAATTGTTATTAATTAATTAATTTGCTCATACATCTAAATAAATCAAGAGTTATATTTTGGTAAATAAAGAGAATGTTCTTTTTGAACTTTATTCTTATTCATTTAATTTTTTTTATCATGAGCTGTATGAGACATGCAAGACAACTGTGTCTTAGGTCATGAAGGTCAACAAAGCATTACATGTATCCACTAACACATATGCATACTTGGCATATGCCATTCTTTTTAGGATTTATAGCACTATTGGTCACTATGTTAAGCTATGAATCATGTGTAGAAGTTTGTATCAGTGCTCTGTGTGGATATAGTTTTCATGTTCTATTCCAGCGAGTCCTGACAAAAACTCAGCCTTGAAGGGAAAATATATTGCCTATGTTTTATCTAATCGTGCTTGCACGTGTTGTCTATTATTATTATAATGAGAAGCATGTAACCATGCTAAAAGAATAGTAGAAATCAACAGCATGAGAAGAGACCTCCCTGAATTAATGACCTGTGACCCTTAGAACAAAGTGTGTGAAAGGTATTGTCTCATTTGCGTAAAAGAACAGAATACAATGTTCTGATGCTGCTAGAATTATCTGTACTGTTAACCAAACAGAACCTGTAGAAATTATGTCAACTGATTATCCATATGACTATAAGTGTTTCTATATCCCAAGTTAGTTTGCGGCAGGCTCCTCTTACTCATTTTCTATGGCCTTTGGAAGTGTGGAGAACTTTGTCTTTAGTAAACTCTCTGTCAAATGATTGAACGTTGACTCCTGGTCTTCATCGAGCATACTGGTCTCTTTATGTGGCTTAACTGTAATTCCCCTAAAGAACCCATTTGAAGATTTGTGGACAAATTGACAGTGTGACCAGTCAATCAGTGGGTGATTGAGGTGCAACCTCCTGTCAGGTGACATTTTTTTTTTTTTTTTTGCTGGATTTCACAGCTAACGTACTATTTCTGCTAGTGATTGTCACCATTGCTTGAGCAAAATGAGTGCATAACATGCTATCTTATATTTTGGAATATTCATTTTTGTACATTCTTTTATTTTCTAATCAACTTTGAGAGTTTGATACTTTAAAACCCTCACTGAGGTCAAATTTACCTGCCCCTGCATCCTCTGCAGCCTCCTCCTCCTCCTCCTCTGCTCCTCAATGACAGGGTGATAAATGAAAGGAAAACATACATGAATATCAATTCTGTGCCAGAGAGAGCACGTGAGGAAATTCAAAAAAGAATATAAGTGTGTATATAAATAAGTGTGTGCAAAGGATTATGTAAGTGCACACCATTTGTTAGGGATGTATGCTAGCAGAAACATGAGACCACTGTGAAATAATAATAACCCTTCCAGGAAAAGGCAGGGTAACAAGCCTAAGCACCCAATCAGACTTGTACGTAGCTCTCTAAAACCAAGTGAAGCTCAGCTGGGCCTCTGGTGGCATCTATAATTGGCCTCTGGGTACACATTATACCAAGGCTTTACTGATAATCACTAAAGCTACAGTTTAATATGGGCAAAAAAAATAAAATAAAAAGTCTTACCCGCAGCTTGTTCTCTAATGGGCCATTTAGGGAAGAGAAAGGAATGAGTAAACATTACAGTGCCCTTTAAATGAAATGCTTTAATGGTCAAATAGAAACATTACTCACTCATATTCTTCCTCTACATCAGACATGATGAAACTGGATGACAGAAGGAGAAAGAGAAAGTGAGAGTGAGACAGGAAGGAATGTCTGAAAGTACAAGCAGAACCACATAACTTAACATTTCACAATCACTTCAGAAAGAGGATGAAAGCGCAGGAGAGAGTGAGAAAAAAAAAGGAGCAGATCTAAATTGTTCCATTGTTCCCAAGTGCTGACAACCTGTTGAATGCTTCATATGAAGACCGATGGAGTGAGAACAGGTGGGAATGTGGAGACAAAGACAGGGTGGGATACAATATCCCCAATATGTACCAGCCTTTGCTTGTTTTTCCTAATAGGAACTTCAGGATTTGATTCCAGGAAATGCAGACAACATCTATTACACAGTGTTTTACTGGAGTCTTTAACCTTCCACTGAGAGATTTCTCTCCTCAGATGTGCTTCATCTTTCATATCAGTGCCATATTATCTGCTATTTGAAACAATTTTATAGCTGCATTGTCATCGGCAGAGAAAATTTATGAGGCATGTAGCTGTCACCACTCAACTTGTACTTTACTGTCTCCACACAAAGGCTTGTAAACAGTGGCCATCTAAAACCAGCCTTTCAACAGATCGCCTTTACTTAGTTAATGCGATTCTCAGCATCTAAAAGGGCACGAGTCAAGCTAAATTCTGCATGAAACGATCAAATTACAAATGAAAGATGCCCCTTGTTCTGGATTGACCCAAGTAGGAATAGAAGCACGAGTCATTTTAAAAACGGGATGGGAAAAGTGGCAGACAAAGAGGATGTTTTGGGTTTTGGGGACGTGTAAGGTTACGAGGAGTCATTGTAGCAATAACCACAAAATTCTGATAGGATAACTTTAGCCAATGATGCAGGGGGAGATTACATGAGTTAAGACAATCTTTATTGTTCTTGGAGTGAATTTTATTAATAGTAATAAATCCATAAGTCCATTTGGTCCGGGATGCACTCAAACTCTACAAAAATCAGTACAGACTACTACAGGCACTTCTGCCAGGAATAAGTATGCAGGTTATGACCATTGTTGGCCAGCTACACGCTGTTTTGCCCATATATTTATTTAATATACATTTTCCTAAAGTAGCACAATATTCTGGTACAGGAAATAAAAACACATTATCAGATACAACTAACATTAGTATAACTGCACACAAGAATTCAAAATAACAAACAGACCTTCAGAGTTTATAAAATGTAGCTAATTTACTGTCTGAATTATACTGATAAATTCAGTTACTTTTCTTGAGATGGAGAGAACAAACTGAAAAAAAATGTAGTTGTTTAAGAAGTAACAAAATACTTTTACCTTTTAGTGATGGTAGGATGGATTCACAATGGAAAAGGATAAAACTCAGGCTCACAAAGGATGAAAGGAGAGTCCCCGTGAATTATGTGAGTTTTGTAATGCAGGACAATGGGTTGTTTTTATATGAGGACATGGACAGATGGAGGGTGTTAGCAGCTACAGCATAGGACCATGGATGGATTAGAAATGAACCCAGGGACAGAAAGATGACCACCACAAGGGATTAGGGGAAACAGGGGGAATGACTTCACACAACAAACACAGGGATATAAAAAGAAATAGAAAAAACAGGGACAGTTGGGGACAAAAATAGCAAAGGGGATTTAGACCAAATTCTTCCCAGAAGACATATTTTCTATTTGACTCAAAGTAAAATAAGGTAATAGCTAAGACAACTTTAAGGTGAAAGGATGGGTAGATGGGAAATTTGCAGTTAAAAGAAATGAGGTTCAGGGCAACATGTTCAGCTGGTTTTTTTTGCAAATTTGCTAGGCTGACAATACAACAGAATTGAAACTTTAATGATCAAACAAATCATCTTTGCCTGCGAATTAAAACACCTTGCAGTCTTGTAATATTTATAATATTCATTTCTTCAGCATGAGAGACATTTCTTCTTTTTTTAAAGTATTCATCCCTTAGCAAACATTTTGTTTGTAGTCCTTCTAGTGCCTTTTAGGTCACTCACAGCTGTGTTTGCCTTCTTCAAATTTGAGCAAATCCAGAATACCTACCGTCTTTTTTTTTCAGGCCAACTCTTTTTCTGTCTGTCTGTTCCTACAAATGAAGAGAAACACCACTGACGGGGGAGATGGTCCAAACATAGAGACTTTGTACTCATCAGACACACAGATTGTTCTTTCATAGGTTTCAGGTTTTGCCATATGATTTTAAAACTCTCGACATGACGGTCTTTCTCAAAAGTGTCTCTCTTTGCTGTTTAAGCACACATTTCAATAAAAATCACCGGTGGAAGGTCAAGGGCAACAAAGACGACATCTTGAGAAATGTATTCTACACCTCTAAAGTAAATCACTTTTAAAGCTTTGTTAACGATTAAATCAAGTAAACTGGAAACACACATACCAATCTGTGCACAAAATAAAGTCAGTTTATTATGAAATAATAGTCTTGCAATAGATTTTATGAAGACACTACTGGCATGGTCACTGTAAGCATCTGAAAGGAAGACAGGAAAAGACTGTGTGAGACATACTGAAAATCTGCACCAGCACAAATATAATGAGCACTCAAAAAGCACACTATTCTGACAGAACTTACCTGCGTATTTGTGTTGTACTGGGCAACACTGTTTTCTTGGTCAATAAGCAGAGGAAAGAAAATATCCAAGTGGAAAAGAGAAGGTCGAGCAATCAGCACTAGTCTGTCTTCTCCCAAATCCAGAACGAGAGAGCGAGCAGATATCTAGCGATAAAGACACAGTAAAGTCTTACTTTTTGTTAACAATGATTGAATGTAATCTAGAACCAGGGAACCATTACTCACCACTCCAGGAAGCAAGATCTCGGCGATCAGATACTCAGCATTTCCAATTGAAGGCTCCACTAATAAACTGAATTCTGGACTGCAATTCATGAAGCACGATAAAGGCATAAATTATTAAGTTTCAGGAGAAGCTCCGCCTCACAATACAGATATATCACACTGAGAATAACAAATGGGGCATAAAAAATGCACTAGTCTCTGGTTTCAAAGCACATTTGAAAGGGTCAAACCAAACTATTTACAAATCGATAAGATGCACAAATGCATTCAAACAACTCCAAATATACTTACCGTTTGGTTGATGAAGGCAAGGAGTGAGGTTCCCTGTCCACAAAGAACAAAGTGATTAGAGCGATTTTAGTGCTAGTTCTAGTTGTCAACAACTGATGGGATCAGATGGGACAGACAGGCAAAGTGTCACTGATAACTAATAGACAGAATCTGCAGACTTATTTAGCACTGATTTTGAAACAAAATTGGTAGCATACTGTGGAATCGATTTCATAATAGTAAAATGTGTTAAACAGTGAGCATTACACTTTTATTGGTAACTGAAAGCATAACCAATATTTATCATACAACTAAACAAGGCCCTGGCGATGCTTAGACGGTTTGAAACTGTTATATTTTTCCAACAGGTAGATTCTGAATATATCACCTATGCATTCATACTGTTTTTCAGATTGCCTCCCTTTCTTCAGGCACACCTTGTTGATGTCAAGTATGAGAAACTATCCATTGAGATAAATTTGCTTTTGAATCTAATAAATGAATACGTGTAAATAAATAAATGAGAAATGCCACACTTTCTGATTGTTTCTGGGTGAGTATTTTTAAATCACATGGTTTCTGTAAATAATAATAAAAAAGATTAATTTGCTGTTTTTTGTGATAGGTGATGGAGGTTGTGTATTTCTTGTATTATTTCTATTTTTTTTCCCACAGCAGTGAACCAACATCATATGTGTAAACATGTACTATAAATGCACTATGAAACTGAAATCATGAAATCATGAATACTGTCCTTTGACAAAGCTGTGAGCAGAGAGTCACTAGAATTCAAAAAGGCAAATTTTGGCTATTATCAATACGTCAGTACTTTTATGCACAAATTATAAAGCCAGATAAAGTTCAAAGATACATCTTACCAGCTACCAACAGATAAATACAATGATACTTATAATGCACCAATGTCACCTTATGAGATGTTGCTGCTTAGTATTGTCAAAAAATAATTTTTCATATTGACACTACATATAAATAATTAAAATCGAATTAGTAAAATATGCTGACATATTAGTAAGTCGTGGTGAAGGATCTAAGGATTCTCAATAGCAACCTGTGTACTCAAAAGTAACGTGTGTGTGTGTGTGTGTTACTTTGAGAGCAACCATACATCTGTGTTATGTTTTATTTTCCTTGTTTTTTATGATTTAATTTTATTATCATTAGTCATTTATGTAGTTGCAAATTGATTTACCATTTAATAATTTATACATCTTTATTATTATTATTATTATTATTATTATTATTATTCATTTATGCCATTTGGTAACACTTAATAATGTCTTTCATTATTAAATCCTTAACAAACATTATTTAATTCTTAATAGACCATTAGTAATATATTCACATGACAATGCGACAATGTATGTGTGTGTTATCACATGAAATATGACAATGCGTTCGTTCATGTTTAGTAATGAACTTATTAAACACTCCATACTGATTAAGAGATATTATTTAATGTAAAGTAAAATGCTTACAAATGTCAAACTTTCAATTGATATGATCATGCACTTCTTGAAAATCTACAAATGTCATTAAACTTCAGTTCATAACCTAATGCACTTTTTTACATTTACAAATGTACAAATACTTGTAATGTAAAATGTACTTATAGTTTGGTAGCTATAAGTGATGTGGCAACACTAAGCATCAACATCTCATAAGGTGACATTGGTGTATTATAAGTATCATGGTATTTATCTGTTGGTGTTCAGAAAATTGAACAATATAAGAATGACTGGTCTTACTTTATATTAGTCTTAGTTAGTTTATTAGTTTATATTGTCTTTAACTATGTACTTACATAGAAATAATAATAATATTTAGGTACAATGTACTTATTGTCTATTGTCATCTACTGCAAAACACTATTGCTGCTATAGAGGTGTGAGACGGGTAAGGTCAGGGACAGGTTTGGAGGTTTAAGGGTGGGTTTAGGGGTCAACAGTGTACGGAGATAATTTGGATTACAATAAGGGAACACTGTTCAAATGGTTTATATTAAAAAAAATTTATGAATGAACAAGTATTTTCTTGAAAAATGTATTGTTTTCTCTTGTTTATGTATGATTCAAGGAATATCCTGTTTGATGATACATAGTATAATAAGTGTTGAGACAATAAAAAACATGTTTTGCACCCGAAGTACAGTTATGTGTTGTTGTTGTTGTTTTTAGCAAGAATTTAGAACTTGGATAATTAATAAATTATTTGTAAACAAACAAAACAATACACACCACAACGAAGATTGTGATCAAATGTGTGACCTTTGCAGACTGTGGTTATTAGTTAATGATTATGTTAACATAAATAGTGTGTGAAGAGCTTAAAATTATAATTAAACAATTTTTTCACAACATTTGTAAATGTAAAAAAGTGCTATAGGTAATAAATTAATTGAAGTTTAATGAAGTTTAAATTTATATTGTTAGCATTCTATTTACATTACATAATAATTAACAGATAATTTCAACATTAACAAGCACATTATCTCTAGCTAATGATCCATTAAGGATTATATAATTTTTTAATGATTTATTAATGAAGCTTATAATCATTGTAAACAATTTGTCAAAATCATTTGATTTGATTTTTAAAAAGTGCCTGATCATATGAATTGAAAGTTTAATAACATTTGTAAGCATTTCAATTTACATCAAATAATTATCTGCTAATTTTTATGTAAAATTTATTAAGTGAACATTTAACTAGTAAACATTAAGAAGTATATTATCTCATATTTCTAGCAATGTGAATATACAGGTGAAAAATTAGAATATTGTGCAAAAGTTCATTTATTTCAGTAATTCAACTTAAAATGTGAAACTAATATATTATATAGACTCATCACATGCAAAGTGAGATATTTCAAGCCTTTATTTGATATAATTTCGATGATTATGGCTTACAGCTTATGAAAACCCCAAATTCAAAATCTCAGAAAATTAGAATATTACATGAAATCAATAAAAAAAAAAAGGATTTTAAATACAGAAATGTCGGCCCTCTGAAAAGTATAATCATGCATATACTCAGTACTTGTTTTGGGCCTCTTTGGCATGAATTACTGCCTCAATGCGACGTGGCATGGATGCTATCAGCCTGTGGCACTGCTGAGGTGTTATGGAAGACCAGGATGCTTCAATAGCGGCCTTCAGCTCTTCTGTATTGTTCGGTCTCATGTCTGTCATCTTTCTCTTGGCAATGCGCCATAGATTCTCTATGGGGTTCAGGTCAGGCGAGTTTGCTGGCCAATCAAGCACAGTAATCCTGTGGTTATTGAACCAGGTTTTGGTACTTTTGGCACTGTGAGCAGGTGCCAAGTCCTGCTGGAAAATGAAGTCAGCATCTCCATAAAGCTCGTCTGCTGAAGGAAGCATAAAGTGCTCTAAAATGTCCTGGTAGGCGGCTGCGCTGACTCTGGACTTAATAAAGCACAGTGGACCAACACCAGCCGATGACATGGCTCCCCAAACCAACACAGACTGTGTAAACTTCACACTGGACTTCAAGCATCTTGGATTGTGTGCCTCTCCATTCTTCCTCCAGACTCTGGGACCTTGGTTTCCAAATGAGATGCAAAATTTGCTCTCATCAGAAAAGAGGACTTTGGACCACTGAGAAACAGAACAGTTCTTTTTTTCTTTAGACCAGGTAAGACGCTTCTGACGTTGTTAGTTGTTAAAGAGCGGCATGTCCAGGATCCGTATGTGTGTGGTGGCTCTTGATGCAGTAACTCCAGCCTCAGTCCACTCCTTGTGAAGCTCCCACACACATTTGAATGGCCTTTTCCTGACAATCCTCTCCAGCTATGGTAATCCCTGCTGCTTGTGCACCTTTTTCTTCCACACCTTTTCCCTTCCACTTAACTTTCTATTAATGTGCCTTGATACAGCACTTTGAGAACATCCAACTTCTTTTGCAATTACCTTTTGAGGCCCTCCTTGTGGAGGGTGTCAATGATGGTTTTCTGCACAACTGTCAGTTCAACAGTCTTCCCCATGATTGTGAATTCCACTGAACCAGACTGAGAGACCATTTAAAGGCTTAGGAAACCTTTGCAGGTGTTTTGGATTAATTCGCTGATTAGAATGTGACACTTTGAGCCTACAATACTGAACCTTTTCACAATATTCAAATTTTCTGAGATTTTGAATTAGGGGTTTTCATAAGCTGTAAGCCATAATCATAGAACTTATATCAAATAAAGGCTTGAAATATCTCACTTTGCATGTAATGAGTCTATATAATATATTAGTTTCACATTTTAAGTTGAATTACTGAAATAAATGAACTTTTGCACAATATTAAATTTTTTTGAGTTTCACCTGTATATTAACTAATGAACTGTTAAGCAATATGTGCTTGTTAATTACCTATTAATGAAAGTTATTATAAAGTGTTACCTTGTGTGGCTTGAAGGGATGTTTGTTTTCATGAGTAGGAGATAAGAGAATGTCTCCATTTCAATGTTTTTAACATCACAGGACACTGTCATGAAGCAGTCATTTTCCATTGCTTTTGCTGTGGTATAATAACACTTGTTGGATTTGAACTGGTCAAATGAAGTCTGAGCATTGAGCGCTGAAACATCCAGGAAAAGTAATTATTCAATAAACTGCTCTTTTTATTATTATCACTTTGTTTCCTGCTTCTGCTCTTCTCTGGCTTTCGAAGAAGACTCATATCTTCAGGCAGGGATTTATATCTAACATATTTGATATTTCTAACGTGGAAATCCATCCGATCAAACATTTTGGCACGATCTAACAGTGCGAATGAATTGTTAATTCTTGGTCACAAAATACATATTTTTTTACCACATGTCATATGCGGAGCTCAGTAGATTCCAATAAAGGTTTTTGAAGAATTTAAAGAGTATGCCTAGTAATAAATATTAATTTGTATTATTAGAGTTGATCTCCCAGTCCTTCTCACAACCTGCTTCATTCAGCACCACTCTCAATCCACCAAAGAGATAAAGAACTCACTTTGAGTTAACTTCCTGGATAATTGGCTTGCTCTTGGTACGAATGCTTTGTTCTGCTACAGAGCCCATGAACTTCCTGTTTTTCAAAATCTTAATATCTTAAAAAACAAAGATAGGATCAGTGGACATGGCATGGAAAAGGCATTTTCTGAAGTAGAAACATGCAGAGAACTGAATATCAGATGTTCTTTATTTAAGCTGACCTCTGCTTAACTCAAGGTTGTATTTGTTTTCCAGTCCCTCCAAAGAAACTGCAATAAGAAACTGCTGGAATAGGGTGTCTTTCTGTTGGGTACAAGCATACATAGTGATGACAATTGTGAAGAGGGAGACCTGATCTGGCGGCAGGATAGTGCTGGCTCAGACTCTGACACACACACACACACGCACACACACACGCACGCACGCACGCACGCACGCACGCACGCACGCACGCACGCACGCACGCACGCACGCACGCACGCACGCACGCACGCACACACACACACACACACACACACACACACACACACACACACACACACGCACACACACGCACACACACGCACACACACGCACACACTTTAATTTTCCTCTCCTCTGTTAACGTTATGGTCCGGGTGTGCACGAGACCCATAGCACTTGTTCATTCAATGTCAAAGCACTCATCGCCCCACTACAATAAACTCACATCGCATACACATGCATACATACAGTTGTAATTGCAATTATTCAACCGCCATGAAAAATCAGGTTTATTGGCAAAATCTACAGACTTTAAGTCTCAAAATTATTCAACCCCCTGAATAGGGTCAGCACAAATTTGCAAAACAGGTGTTGTCTCAAGCATACATGATGCAACTAATCAAGGGCTTCATTAGTTGCACCAGGTGTGCTTGAGCTAGAACACATGTAATATCTGAACTAGGTTTGTTGAGTGTCACGTTTGACTGCTTGTTAGAAGTAAAAACAATGGTCCAAAAAGTTAAGAGAAGATATCATCTCCCTTCACAAACAAGGAACAGGACACAAAAGTATAGCGAAGACATTGGACCTTACAACAGGACAATGATCATACCAGCAAAAGTGTTGTTCTACTAAGAACTAAAGATGCTTGCCATGAAGAGGTTGAATAATTTTAAGAGTGCAGAAGCCACTAAAAGTTGCATTTTGTGTTGAATTTGGTGAAACCACTTGAAAATTGTTGTATAGAGCTATTTCAATTTATTTTGTTTGATTTGTTCATTGCAAACAGCTGAAAGTCTGTCAATTTTGCCAATAAACCTAATTTGCAATGTGGGGTTGAATAATTTCGATTACAACTGTATACATTCAAGTATAGTTACCAGTTGGTTGATATATTTTGTGTGACTCCAGGTGCGGAGGAGACAGAGATTAAACATGATTGTTGGTATGTATAAATTGGTCACACCTCTGTATATAAATAAAACACCATCTTTTGCACCTTAGTGCATTTGTGAGTTGGGCCATCATTTTTATTTCTCCATCTTGGAACATAAAGGCCCCTTCACACCAAGAACAATGACTATAAAGATAACTATAACGATAACTATCTTAACGTCCACACAAGCAAGCAATATCATTCTGTTTATTCTAAGCAAGTGCTTGTCACTTTAAATGCTCAAGCTCGTTACAGCAGGATGGAATCTGATTGGCTGTCTATGTTTTTATCATTCATCAGCTGGATAAAATTGTTCTGAAAGGGATTCCAATTATATTTTTTCTCAGTGCCATTATTGTTATAGCTGTGGTGTGAACTCTGCTATTCTTTAATATTGAGAACAATTTTTAGAACTATAGCTTTATCGTTATCTTTATAGTTATCATCTTTGGTGTGAATGGGCCTTAGCACGTCCAGTGAGTGGGCTGGCAAAACCCACTTCCCTACACAATAAATGCAGTTGTATATTCCTGAGGTACTTTCAATGTGAATATAAGATTTACAAGACATACAAGACACATACCTGACATTTCTGGAAGAACTCATCATTGATCACAACATCATACACAGTACAGCCTTGTGAGCCTGGCAAACATAAAAATAGTTTGAATTCAAATCAAATACTTTATCATAAAAGGAAGGAAGGGAAGGGTTAACACAAATAAGGGTGGTTGTTTTGCCATTTACAGTTAGGCTAATGCTTTATTTCCTTCCTTTTTGGTGATATGTCAATCACAGGGTTCGTACAGACTCTGTCTGACTCTGACTCAGACTCTGATGA
This sequence comes from Siphateles boraxobius, assembly GCF_051911475.1. Taxonomy (NCBI): domain Eukaryota; kingdom Metazoa; phylum Chordata; class Actinopteri; order Cypriniformes; family Leuciscidae; genus Siphateles; species Siphateles boraxobius. The sequence continues at coordinate 19,366,767 of NW_027509193.1, forward strand.
AATTCCAGGACTTTCAAGGACTTATCAAGCACTACTTTTTTGGATTTAAAGGACTTCAATCGGCACTTATCAAACAATATCTTTATTATTATTTTTATTTATTTTCATTTTATTTTTTTACTCAAATTAAATATATATGTATTGGTATGATTTTTCACTTCATAGAGTTCAATCCATTGACCAGCGCTGTCAGGCATGGGAAATCCCCTTAACCATTGAAAGGATATTGAAACTGATTATTTTTCTATTAATATATATGATTGACCTAAAGAATGAAAGTTGTATTATATACTTATCATATACTTAATATCATGCTCATAGCCATGAGAAATAGCTCTATATCTCAGCCGGGCTGCAGTGTTGATTTAGCGTGAAACAATTTTTTCAACAACAAAAAAACAAACAAAAAAAAATCACTATATTTTGAATTAGGGATGCACCGATACCACTTTTTGCAGAACAAGATACCGATACCGTAACCAATCCCTGAATTGTCACTGCATTTGTAATTTTTAAATGTATTAGTAGAGAAAACAAAAGAATATAAATCATATTAGTTGGCTTAATTTGTTCATCAAATATATATTTCTTTCAATTATTTTCAAGCTTAATTAAGCCAGCTAAAATGCATTGTACTGTATGAGCTTCTGTTACTGTACATTCTATTGATCCATCATATTTTATCTTTCATTGAATAGCACAGCACATATTTAGACTAGAGCAGCTCCAGAAGGGTCAGTGCTGACGATTGGGTCAGTGGTACAAATGTTTAGACACCAGTGAAATATCAATTATTTAATTCAAATTTACCATAACAACAACAACAACAACAACAACAACAACTGCCAGCCTAATTAATGTGTATTTAAAACATTATTAAAGGTAAGCAGTCAGCAACAAAATAAGACCGAATAATCAACTTACAAATAAATACAATAGAACAAAGAAAGGCTACAAATGAAATAAACGGTGTTTTCAGAGTTTTTCGGGTAGATCTAACAGGTACAGAAATTTGAATAAAGTAAAAAAATGTGAAAAAATTGCATATTCATTACTGGATAAATTAAATATAGATGGATATTTTTTTTGTAAAGTTGAAAAGGGTAGCCTATTTAGTCAAGAGCAGTGAGTAATTTAGTTGTCCATTGTTTGATTATCTTAAAACAGCAGTGGGTTTGTTAAACTGCCCCTTTAAGACCGCACGCACGGACCCCATTTGAACATGGCTACGTTCACTTGAGATATAACCGACTTTGTTTACTACGATACTCGCCAAGATGATGGGCGTTTTTACATACTTTTGAGTGAATTCGTCTGTACAAGCGCAAGACTGAAAGACAATTTAATTCAGTATTCGCGCGCGGAGACGCTGGTTTGCGGGGCGCGCGCTGATGTTTGCGTTCATGGAACTTCTTGACTGCAAACGTCCAGTAGTAATGTAGGGAATCACTCGTTATACATAAAAAAGGTAACAGTTCAAGTTTTACTTTACTTACATATACGATTTAGTTTTCATCCAAATAACACATGCTGAGTGAATGATCAGCAATCAAGAGCATTCGACAGAACTGCGCTCTCTCTCTCGTCAGTTAACGTTAATAATAAGCTACATGCCTCGTTTTATTTTCTTTGCCATTGACATCCGACTGAACTACAAACCTTCCACTGATGTCTGTTTAAAGGGATGTGCTCGACCAGCTCGCGTGTCTGTGCCACTGCGCGCTCAATCCACTGCGAGGTTTTCTCTGATCAGCTCGCGCACCACAGTGTTACTACACACGCTGCCTGTTGGTATCGGAGCATTTTTACGAGTACATGAGCTCGGTATCGGTGAATCACTATTTTTAATAATTCAAGCACTTTTCAAGTACCTCTTCAAAGAAAATTAGCTGTTTTCAAGGGTTTTCCATTACTTAAATTTCAAAAAGTCAAATTCAAGTACTTCAAGCACTTTAAGCACCTTGTACAAACCCTGCAATCAGATCAGACAACAAATGCCCTTGCATTGAAACAATAGATTTTTCGTTTGGATAAGGGAAAACAATACCTAAAGGAGAATGGAGTAAATTTGAAAATGTGAATGTGTCTCTTACTATTGTCCACTTCCGTGTGTGGCTCGCCGAGACTCATGGGCACTCTGTAACTCGTCGGGTCCTCTGATTCCAGTAGTTTCACGAGTGCTTCCTGGGACAGAGGAGGAGGGAGTGGTACCGCCTGTGACTGACAGATATTCAGAAAGACCTTCTGTTTTTCTGACACTGAGGAGGTCTTCACGCACATGCCTGGCATAGAGAGAAAATTCTGATGAATTTGTATGGGTTAATGATATAATAGTCCTGAGAAGATGTTTTGAAATATCAGACTAACCTGGCTGTGGACAGATGACTTTGGAAGGGGGACTGTCGTTTTGCATTCTTCCCATGCTCTGTGATGTTGAAAATAACATTCCCCGATTTAGTTACCTTTATTTTAGTATATTCTTGGGAACCAAACACATTATCTGATTTTGTTAGCACCAGTGCATGATCTGTAGCTCAATATGTAAGTAACCTTTCTATTTTATTTATGATGCATTTATAAGGGGGTAATGATAAAAATAAAATAAATACTCAATAATACCTGAAGGTAAGGCAATGGAATTTACAAACATAATAAAAAAATTAAATAAAAAGTACAAATGTCTCGGTTACATATGTGCATTGGCGTGCAAGCATTTGCATCAGATGTTCAGCCATGCAGCGCAGGTATATAATGAGCAGCAGGTGCGATTAAGGGAACGAGGGTTACCATATGTAACCGAGACGTTCCTCTTCAGTCGGTCAGTCGACGCCACATCGAGACCGACGAATAGGAATCCCTACAAAAGGGCAACAGCTGCTGCACCCCATCCAGCGCCCTGTGCAAGCCTCTACCCCTTCTTGCCTGAAAAGAGGATAGAAGAGGGCTTACACAGGGTATTGCCTGTCGCTGTTGTTCCGTGATAACCCACACAGTGGGATTTTTGGATAATACTGGGAAAGGGGAACGCTGCAGAAGCCACATTCTTCCCCGAAGGAGTTATGTGGGGAATACATGGACTAGCCCGAAGGTTGTACTGCATATGAAATACTGGGTGACTTAGCCAAAGAGAAAGACACAGACTTCAGTTTAGGAGCAGTCGTGGAAGAAATACACATATGGGATCCCCGTAGGGTCACACAACAGGTTTTTCACTCTGGGGCAATAAGGGTACACAGTAGGGTGCACCAAGCCGATAGAGCCGGGCCTCTCAGTGCTTCTACCCGATTAGGGTGAGAACACGGGAGGAGTAGGAGTAGCTCTACATGTAGGCTATAATATCTAGCGAACATGCTAGGTGTTGCCTAACTCACTGCTCTAAAGATATCTGTTAGCGAGGAGCCACGTGCCAGCGCCCAGGAGGATGCAACGCCTCTCGTGGAGTGAGCATGCAACCTGAGCGGGCAGGGCACGCCTTGTGCTTGGTAAGCCAAGGCGATGGCATCCAATATCCAGGCGGTACGCCGGTGTGATTGTCAACTGGTGAGTGGCGTGATGCCACGCCCATTTCTGGACTCGGCCGTTAAGACAGTGCTGAAGTGGTCTCATATGGAGCAGCCCGAGCGGGGTTACAGCTGCTTTGAAGTACGCATTCTTCAGGTCCGATACATTCAAAATTGCATCTCTGCAGGAGCATTTTGAACAGTAGTTTGTGGAGACTCCGATTCAAAACTCACAGGTCCAAGATCAGTCGTAACCCACCGCTTTTCTTGGGTACAATTTTCTTGGGCTGTAGTTCCCTGACCTCATATCGTCTGGAGGGACCAGCTCTATCGCGTTCTTTGCCAGTAGGACATTGATCTCTGCCCACAAGACATGGGCATCGGCTGCTCTCACTGTAGTGGAGTCGATGGCCAGAAATTTGGGGGACGGCGGGCGAACTGAATATCATAGCCAACATAGCCGAGCCTGATGGTCTAAATGAGCCAGCAAGACGGACTGGGGAGTGCAATCCCATCCATCTCTGGGTCGGCCGTCCTAGGGCCGTTTACCCTTGGTTTGCCGCCCCTCTTGGTGGGGGCCTGGACGGGCGGGGCGGCCTGCCTGCGACTGGCTCCACGGCGTCATTTAGGTGGAGGCTGCTGCTGCGGCTCGGGCAGACGCAGGAGGACGCCCGTGGAGACGAGCAGACTGAGGGGCTGCGGGCGGTGGGTTTGAGGCAGCAGCTGACCGCCGTAGCAGGATGTGTTTGATGGCCTCTGTCTGCTTTTGTACAGCCGAGAACTGCTAGGCGACGTTCTCGACCGCGTCGCCGAAAAGGCCGGTCTGGGACAAGGGGGAGTTGAGGAACCTGACTTTGTCGGTCTCCCTCATGTTGGCCAGACACAGCCAGAGATGGCGTTCCTGGACCACCAAGGTGGACATCACACGACCCACCGACCGCGCGGTCACCTTTGTCGCTTCCTGGAGAACTTGGGATCATGACCACCCTTGTGGAGGTCCTTCAGTGCCTTGACCTGATGGACCTGCAGCAACGGCATGGCGTGCATGGCAGAGGCAGCTTCCCCACAATCCTTGTAAGCCTTGCCGGTTAATTCTGACGAGTACTTACAGGCACGGCAATGGAAACACGGTTCTCTGCGCCAAGTGGAGTTAGGGCACAGTTGCATACCAACGGCCTGCTCCACTGGCGGGATAAGCATGTACCCCTTAGCCGCACTGCCATCAAGGTTGGTGAGGGAGGAGCAGCCACTGGGACAGATTCTGGCAGTAAAAGGAGCAATCCACACCCTTGTGAGCTCCTCGTGCACCTCCGGGAAGAAAGGCCTTGGGGTGGGTTGCTGAGACCCAGCGCGCGCTATCCAGAGATACCAATCATCCAGCCTCAAGGGCTCGGGACACGGTGGAGGGTTCCACACGAGCCCGATCCTGTTGGCAGCCTGGGCAGTGGCGGTGCCAGCGGGGAGCTAGGTGGTGCTGTAGCTCCCCTATAATAGCCATAGCAACCGCCCAGTTAGATTTGGTTAGAGGCAAGGGGACTTGGTGTTGAAGCACGCAGGGGAATGGTCACAGCGAACACCGACAGGAATGTGCACCTGTCGTGTGCTGTCTCTCTCGCCGGTCGGTCTTACCAGCCGTAGAAACGGCCTTTGAGCGCTCTCACTGCGCACCTTACCAGCTGTGAGAACAGCTTTTGTTTGCTCAAATGAAAACAAAAACAAAAGAGAGAGAAAGATAGATAGAGAGATAGAGAGAGAGAGAGAGAGAGAGAGAGAGAGAGAGAGAGAGAGAGAGAGAGAGAGAGAGAGAGATCGCTAAGAGAGAGATAAAAAGCTGAAGTGCAATCGCACCTGCTGCTCATTATATACCTGCGCTGCATGGCTGAACACCTGATGCAAATGATTGAACGCCAATTTGCATTGGCTTGTTTAGTTTCACTCGAAGTAGATTGGCCTCTCTAGTGAGATTCCTATTTGTCCTATTTTATCTCGAAATGGGGTCGACTGACCAACTGAAGAGGAACAAAAATTACACAGATATTGTCTGGATGATAATGCACAAGTAAAATATTCAAATAGATTCTGATAAAAATGGTTAATCAGACAAATGGAAGTGTATAGGATAACCTTTCTTCTTGACTTAAAGGGATAGTTCACCAAAAAATTAAACATTTACTTTTTTTACAATCTTGAACTCACGCAGATGCTCTATTGTATGATACAGAGTAAATACATATATAGTGTATAAGTCATATGGACTAGAGTTATGGTACTTTTGTCGAAAGGAGTTATGGAGCCTTTTCACAGACTGTGTGATGGCACGTTTCCACTATTATCAACATTACAAATCTAGTAATGTTCTTCCTATTTTCATTTTTTTTAATACACATTTATAACGCTATATATTGAGTCATATTACCTTCTCAGTCAATCACAAAAAGCACATTAATGCTGCTGCGAGGGCGTTTCTACTTATTACATCCAAGGACGTATTCCAATTTTGTTTCTGTTATTTATAAGGAGTGTTATTGGAGTGTGTATTTCTCTCTCTTTCTGTAACTTTCTCTTTTCCTGTGTTTGCTTAATGGCTATCACCAGTGTATATTCATCAATCTGAGCGCAGTCTATGCATAGATTGGTGCGTGTCCTGAGGACTCCAATATAATGCTGCAGAGAGAGTGCTGAGGAAGTAGAGAGACAAATGCGCCTTTTGAGGTCATTCGTGTTCTTTGCTGTAAGGTTACAATGTGTATGTGACTGTGTGTCAAAACATTCAGTTGAGTTGATGACATTAATGATAAGTTAGTTGCAGGTTACGTAGGGTGGAGGATACCTTTAACTTTTCTCCTCTTTAATGGATAGTTAGGCAGTGAGGGAAGGCATATGTTGTTTTGTTTTCTTTCTTTTATGTATAGGCACATTAATTCAAATTTCCCCTTTAGTTGAAGGTATTTTAGTATTTTGTTTGGGTCCTCCCGAAGCAACGCTTTTGTTTGTATTTTTGGTTTATTCATACCGTTTTATTTAATATCCCTGGTTACTTTTGAACCTCTGCTTAATTTTAAAATAAAAGGCAGACACGCCTTTTTTTTTTTTTAAACCCTAACATTTGGTCGTTTGTGACTGGGGCAGGAGAGTTGAAAATCCTCAAGGTCTCTCCACACATTTATTGTTCGTCGTTCCCTTTTTAACCGTAGACTGAAGGGGAAGACGTAACACTAATACAACGGCAGATGGAGTGACGGCAAATCGTGACATCTATCTCTCTTCTGACTGTTGTATCTCAATCAATCTCTATATATTTTTCCCTCTTTTGGAAAGACATGGAAACTCAGTCACAGATTTTTTTTCTTTTGCTTTTGGAGCAAATGTAAATACAAAAGTTATATTTGCGGTTGTCCCCCATTCACCACTACAGAAGTTTACCCAACTATGACGACTTCTGCGTCTGAGAAACCGGAAATTGGATCCGGATGAGGCAACCTGTTCTGAAGTGGGTTCAGGAAGACGGACGACTGTGTGGGTCTGACTTTGAACGGTTGAGGATTAAGATTCTTCTGAGCGTCGGTGTTAAGAGAAGATGGGCAAATCGAGGAAAAAAAAAGAGGAAGTTGGATCAGAAACAAAAACTAGAATACATGAATCAGAGAATGAAGGTGAAAAGGAGATGGATTGGGTACAGGTGGAAGGTGGGAGAATAAAAAGTGTTGAAAAAGCAAATAAAAAGAGGAAGAAAGATAATGAAGAGGATTCAGTAAGTACAGGTGAGGATAGCGAAAGGGAAGTAGTAGATGAAAGGATAGAGGAGATAAAAATGATTGTAAGATTTAAAGAGGGACAAGGAATAAAAGGGGTAAACCCAATTGAATTAACAAATGAATTGAGGAAACAATCAGGGGAGATTAAATGTGCAAGAGTGCTTCAGGATGGAGCATTGGTGGTGATATGTGAAAATGAGGAGCAGAGAGATAAGGTAAAGAAAATGAAGGTTGTGTGTAAACAAGTGATATCAAGTTGTAATCAAATAGGTGGAAAACCATGGTTATGTGGAGTAATTACAGGGGTACCATTGGAGGTCAATATGATAGAGTTGATGAGGAATGTTAAAGGAGGAAATGTAATTGAAGCAAAACGATTGCAGAGGAATAGGGAAGGTAATAAGGAAGAAAGTCTTTCTGTAATGTTACGTTTTGAAAGTGGTGGAATGTTACCAAGTAAAGTGATGATTGGATATGTAAGCTTTCGGGTGAGAGAATATGTGCGAGCTCCGCTGAGATGCTATAATTGTCAGAGATATGGTCATGTTGCAAGTGTATGTAGAGCTAAAAAGAGATGTGCACATTGTGGGGAAGAGCATGAGAATGGAAAATGTGGAAGAAGTGAAGCAAAATGTTGTAATTGTGGGGGGGCCCATAATGTGGCATATGGAGGGTGTGAAGTTAGAAAGAGAGCAGTAGAAATTCAGAAGGAAAGAGATGGAAATAAGTTGTCATATGCAGAAGCAGTTAAAAAAGTGGATTCAAGGAAAAAGAAAGAGAGTGAGGAGAATGAGGAGTGGAGAGATCGAAACAGAAATGAAGAAAAGGAAAGCAATAAATCGGATGACACCATGATAGTAAGTAAAAAGAGTTTTGTGTTATTCATGGCAGAGGTCATAAACTGTACAGCACAGACGGAGAGAAGAACAGAAAAGATACAGATAATAGTGAGAGCAGCAGAGAGGTTCCTGGATATCAAAGGGCTAACATGGGAAATGGTTAGAGAAGGTCTAACCTCAGAAATTCAGCCTAGTCAAGAGTCATGGGATGGACAATAGTATTGATGTTAGTAATCTTACAATGGAATGCTAGAAGTCTGGTGGCTAATGGATTGGAATTTAAGGGTTATGTAAATAAGATGGAGGTTAAGCCTGATGTGATATGTGTACAAGAATCTTGGTTGAAACCTAAACTGGATTTTGTAATTAAAGGATATGTTTCTGTGAGAAGAGATCGGGAAGAGGGAAATGGTGGTGGGTGTGTTACTTTCATAAAGTCTGAAATTCAGTGTAGAATGGTGGGGAAAGGAAGAGAAATTGAATATGTGGTGGTAGAGGTATGGAAGGATGATAAGAGTGTTGTAATAATTAATTATTATAATCCATGTAGACAAATGATATTGGAAGAGATGGTGAAGATAGAGGGGCAAAACAGAGAGAGGGTGATTTGGTGTGGGGATTTTAATGCTCATAGTAGTATATGGGGAGGAAGTGTAACTGACAGAAATGGGCAGGTGATTGAAGAATTAATGGATGAGATGAATTTGATCTGTCTAAATGATAGAGGAGGTACACGTGTAGACATGAGAACAGGTAAAGAATCGGTGTTGGATTTAACTCTTGCTAAAAGTAGGTTAGGGGGCATAATTAGCTGGAAGGTATTAAGGAAATGTAGTATAGGTAGTGATCACTTTCCCATTTTGATTGAAATGAGTATGAATAAGAGTGTAGAAAGAAATGTAAGAAGAGAAGGGAGATGGAATTATGAGAAGGCTAACTGGACTGAGTATGTGGAAATGGTGGAGGAGGGTTTAGATATAAATGAAGTAAGAAATGCAGATGACATAGATGCTATAAGTGAGAAAATTATAGGTGTCATTAAGAAGGCGGCAGAAAGTAGTATTCCTAAGAGTAAAGGAAGAAGAAAGATAAAAATGGTACCATGGTGGAATAAGGAGTGTGATGATGCTATTAGAAGGAAAAGGAGAGCATATAAGAATGTAAGAAGAATGCATAGTTACCCAGGTTTAATGGAATATAAGAGAGAACAAGCACAAGTAAAAAAGGTTGTAAGAAGGGCAAAAAGACAATATTGGAGAGACTTTTGTGATAAAATAGGGAGAAGTACACCAATAGGAGAAGTATGGAATATGATTAGAAGGATGAATGGTATAAGGAAGGAGATGGAATATCCTGTTTTAAATGAAGGGGAAGTAATAGCAATAGAAAATTGTGATAAAGCAGAAATGTTTTGTAAAACATTTATAAAAGTAAATAGTACAGAAAATCTGTCTGAAGAATTTAAGAGGGAAAGGGAGGAAACTTTAAGAGAACATCCTCATTTATTGGAAATGAGAGAGGAAAGAGATAATGTAATGGATGTCCCGTTTGGATTAACCGAACTAAAACGAGCACTGAGGAGAATGAGAGAAACTACTCCGGGTCAAGATGCAATCAGTTATAATATGCTTAGACAGTTGAGTGATGAATCATTGAGAGTAATGTTAGAGTTTTATAATAAAGTATGGGAATTGGGGGTGTTACCACAAAGTTGGAAAGAAGCACTGATACTGCCAATAAGGAAACAAGGGAAGGATCTTAGTAAGCCAGGTAACTATAGACCAATAGCTCTTACTTCTCATTTAGGGAAAGTGATGGAGAGAATGATAACGGATAGATTAGTATATTTTTTGGAAAAAGAAGGTAAATTAACACCTTATCAAAGTGGGTTTAGGGTAGGAAGAGGAACTATGGATCCGGTAATGTGTTTGGAGGCAGAAATAAAGAAAGCTCTGTCAAATAGAGAATCAGTAATTGCTGTGTTTCTCGATATTGAAAAAGCTTACGATATGTTGTGGAGGGAGGGTCTTATGATTAAGTTGGAGGAGATGGGGGTAGGGGGGAAAATGTTCAATTGGATTAATGACTTCCTTAAGGAAAGAGTAATAAGAGTGAGGGTGGGAGATTCTATATCATCTCAAGGAATTGTAGAAAATGGCACTCCTCAGGGAAGTGTAATAAGTCCAGTCCTTTTTATAATAATGATAGATGATATATTTAGTAAGGTGGATAGGAGTGTTGGTAGATCATTGTTTGCAGATGATGGGGCTTTGTGGTTCAGAGGAAGAAATAAAAAGTTTATTATGGGGAAAATGCAGAAGGCGGTGGATGAGGTGGTAAAATGGTCATATAAGTGGGGATTTAAGTTATCTGTGGAGAAGTCACAAAGTATTATATTTTCCAACAAGAAAGTAGAAAATGAGTGTAGGTTAAAGATATACAACAATGAAATGGCACGAGTGGCATCAGTTAGATTCTTGGGATTATGGCTGGATACTAGACTTACGTGGAAAGAGCATATTCATAAGATAGTAAATAAGTGCAAAAGAGTTATAAATGTAATGAAATGTATGGCAGGACAAGAGTGGGGAGCAGATAGAGGGGCGCTTCAAACAGTATATGTAGCAATGATACGATCTGTGCTAGATTATGGAAGTGTGGCATATGGGTTGGCGGCAAAGTCACAGTTAGTGAAGTTAGACAGAATTCAAGCACAGGCATTGAGAATTTGCTGTGGAGCATGTCCAACTACACCTATAGCAGCAATGCAAGTGGAGGTAAATGAAATGCCGCTTAATATCAGAAGGCAACAGTTAATGGCTGTTTATTGGACAAATCTAAATAGTCAGGATGAGAGGCATCCAACAAGGAAAATATTAGGAATATGTTGGGAACAAGGGATGAATAGATACAAGAGTTTTGGATGGGTGGTAGAAGAAGATATTAAAGAGATGGGGATAGACAATTATAGAAGTGTGCCAAGAGTAATGTATCCGCATACCCCTCTATGGATTCTTCCTCAACCAGGAGTAGATTTAACATTACTGAAGATAAGACAGAGTGAAGGAAATAAGGAGATGGAAGTAATGAGAGCAAATGAGTATTTAAGAATTAGGTATGGAGATCATATACAGATATACACGGATGCTTCCAAAAAAGGAGAAAGAATAGGAGTGGCAGTATATGTACAAAAGTTACTTGTGAGGAAAAAAGCTAGAATTAGTGATCAGTTATCAGTATATACTGGTGAGCTGATGGCTATTTTGTTAGCAGTGCAATTAGTTAAAGAAAGGAGAATTAATAATGCGATCATATGTTCAGATTCATATTCAGCAATAGTCAGTATTGATAATCAAAAATCAGAATCAAGACCAGATTTAATGATGGAAATCCTGCAAAATCTCTTTGAGTTGAAGCAAAGTAAAATACAAGTACAATTTATGTGGGTGCCAGCCCATGTGGGACTTAAAGGAAATGAAGAAGCAGATAAATTGGCTAAACAAGCAGTAGATGAGGAAATGGTAGAAATTGAGATACCACATAGTATAAAAGAAATAAAATCAGTAATAAAAGAGAAAGTGATTAAAAAGTGGCAACAATATTGGGATAATGAGAGTAAAGGGAGACATTTATATGCAATACAAAAGAAAGTGGGAGAAGGGAGGAAAAAAGGGAGAAATAGAAGGGAGGAAAGTATAATTACAAGACTAAGAGTGGGACATACAGGTTTGAATAAAACATTACATTTAATATCTAAGCATCCAACAGGATTATGTGATAAATGCGGACAGAGTGAATCTGTGGAACATGTGATTGTTAATTGTAAGGGTTATGAAGAAGAAAGAGAAGTGCTAAGAGAAGAAGTATGGAAAAATGAAGGGAAAGAGTTAACATTAAAGAATATATTAGACTCAAATGTAGGAAATAGTACAGTCAATGTGTTGTTTCAGTTTCTGAACAATACAGGTTTAATGAAAAGAGTGTAGGATTAATAAGTATAGGCTTGTAGAGAGATGTGTATGAAGTAAAGTGTGGGACAAGGAAAAAGTTAATCCGAAGGTTAAGTAAGGTTTGGTGAGAAGTGGGAGTTAAAGGGAGGTGGGGTGGAAACTGGAGGAGCTGAACACGCAGCGTCAGTGGGTTAAAATATATATATATATATAAAAAATTTTTTTTTCTTTTTTCTTTTTTTTTTCTTTCTCTCTCTCCTCCTCTCTTTAGGGGTGGGGAGGGGTAGAAATGTTAAGAAAATAGGAGGTGTTTCTGATCCAAGCTACCTGATGATGGCAGTAATGCACTGTAAAGTGCGGTTGCCAATAAAACAAAAAAGAAGAAGAAGAAGAAGAAACCGGAAATGAGAAAAGGCTCTTATTAGCCATAAAGTTGGGGACTAACGCAGTCAGACAGAATGGTGACTTCTGTCAGTCATAACATCTCATGTCAAGTTTAGCAGAAGAAAGTCAGTAATACATGTAAATTACAGCATTTTCATTTTCGGGGGAACTATGTGCATTTTTGTTCAGATACGTTCAGATTTGTTCAGTAACGTTATACTAATGAAACGCATTGGTAAACGTGCTCGTTTACTTTCCATATTCCACATTAAGTTTTATAATGTTTATAGTTGGGACCTGCATGCTTCGAAACACCACAGAGAGCTTAGTTGTGTCAAAGCGGTTAACTTACCTTAAGCAAAAGTTGTTGATACAGCTCTTCTTGCTGTTTCTGCTCTAGTTCAACACCCAGGAGAGACGCGTCCGTTTCCATGACTACACACATGGACGTACAGGACAAATTAGCAGTACATAAAACACAAATGTAAAGAATGTAACGTTAATCTGAACAGTTATCAAACCAAGGTGATACGGAGAGTGAGATATTACAGCATTGCTAAACTGCTAACTTGTGAAGAAAAACTAAAAACCACGCGTTACCCTAGCGCTTACGGTTGGAGAACACGCAGATATAAAAACATACAGCATGATATAGCCTACTCACTGAGCGACTCAGACAATAAGAAGGAACATTATATCCATATCAGTGAGTTTAGCACATTGGGGTTAGCATGACGATGCAAGGTGTGTCAAAATAAAAGTACCTACAGCTTTACTCCTTAAAGGGATAGTTCACCCAAAAAATTAAAATTCTGTCAACATTTACTCACCATCATGTTGTTCCAAATCGGTAAACAGACAGTTGATGGCTCCCATTGATTTCCAGTAGGAAAATAATTCTATGGAAGTCAATGGCTACCATCAACTGTCTGCTTACAAAGATTCTACAAAATATCTAATTTAAAAGTTAACTATACCTTTAAAAGAGAAAGAAAATTACATAAGGCTGTGTAATTAATTAAATCAGGCATGGTTTTAATAAATAAAGACAAGTAGCCTAATACAAAACAAACAAAACCTGTTCAACACTATTTTTACTGAAAGATTTGTGTATTTTGTTTTGTTTTTAAATGGACAAAGAATAATTTCAATATGGTCAGTTATTTCTTTATTTGTGAACCCACTAGCGATTTTACATGAGAATATGCAGTTAAAACATTTATATGGTAGCAAACAAACACAAAATCTTGGTAATGAAGACAAAGAAAATGAAAATGTCATTCAAATTTTTAATGAGAACTTTTTAGTTCCATTAAATGAGGTTCAAGATACACATCATATTTCTTGTTTTATTGTATGCATTTTGCAGCAAACAATTGCCAGAGACACTTTTACATACACAGAAGCATCAGTAAAAGATCAATAAAATACAATAAACATTCTGAGATACCCAGAACACATAAATTCTGCCCACATGTACCCTCTTACACACAAACATATCAAAATATAAAAATATATTGCATAAAATAAACAATAAAAAATAACTGCTGAAAAAGACAGGATATATTAGATTTAGTATAGCAGTATCTTAAATGTAAATACTTTTCCTGGCCCTCGTTCCTTCCTAAAGAAACTCTCTGACACAACCATTCAAGCCCTGAGCACTGAAGGGTATGGTTTTTTTTTTTTTTTAAATCCATATCTAGTTGACAAGATCATCACAGTGCACACTGAGACATTTACATTTAATCATTTAATAGACACCATTATTTCCAAAGCGACTTACAAATGGCAACTTCAAAAACCATGAGTAGAGGTACTTGACAGATGAAGGATAACAGTTATGGAGGTAAATTCAAGACAATCACATTTAGAAATGGAAACACATAGGTTGTGTGGATGTGTTTGAGAATATAAAGCAGTACTTGTTGGGATGAATTTGTCAGTCAAAAATTCAAAGACAGCACTGTGCCATGCACATGAGTAAAGACTATAGAAACAGTTCCAGACAGTCAACTGGAACAAGGCAGGTTAATAGCATGGATTAACTGTTTTCAAACACTGTTGACAGAAAAACAGATTAGATATATGCATAACCTCTATTGTTAAAAAAATAGAAGAGAGCAGCTTAAAAAAAGTCAATCTTACTGAAGCGGTAAAATGTCCATTTACTGCAGGGTAAAAGAGAGAAAAAGAAGAAGAATGTGATTAATCAAACATTCTTCTCTATAATATGATGTGTACATGGCTGAACAATGTCCAGGTTGTAAAAACTTTATATGTATCCTGCACATTGTAACCCTTTTCCAAAAGCTACAAAGTTGGTGTTACCTAAATCAGAAGCACTTAAGGATCACTTTCTCTTCAGGTGTCTGTAAAATGAAAAAAAGAAGGGAAAAAAAAGAAAATAATTTCTGTACCGTACAAAATGAATTGGTCACTACTAAAGCCCAATTTATACTTCTGCGTCGAACTCACGCCGTAGCTACGTCGTAGGCTGTGCGTAGCGCGCATAACCTTCGGCGTACCTTGACGTGCACCTCTCCAAAAATGTAACAACGCGTCAATTCTACTGGGACGCAAGCGCTGTGATTGGTCTGCTAGAACCCCTCCCTCGCGTTTCATATGCTCCCTCTGCATGCGTCAACGCGGACAACGACGCAGAAGTATAAATTAAAACCAAAGCATAGTCTACGGCGTAGAGGCTCCGGCGTAGGTCCGACGCAGAAGTATAAGTCAGCCTTAAAGGCATTATGCTATACTCATCACTGAAAAATCTGCTCTAAGAGACAAATTTACTTGCTTCATTCATGTACATTCCTGGTAAGGTGGTGGACAAAAAAAGGGAAAAAAATAAAATAATACTAAAAAAGATTGCCATGTAAGCAAATAAATGATTCTTAGTTTATTTAACTTTTCAAATTTGATCAACTGTTTACCCTATTTTTCCCTGAACAGGTAGCAATAAATGCTCAGTGTGCAATTTATAAATACTCTGTATGTGCATAATTTGAAATTATTTATGGATCCTCTTTTATGTAGCAGGGCCGTAACCCCCCTAGATACTGAGAGGGATAAGTCCACTTAATAATCAGATATTGCCAAATTGTTCCCCCAGTATCTGACATTCCTAATGCTGCTCTGTGGTTCTTCATTACGCACCTGTTAGTTTGTTGTTAAGATGAAAAAAAGTAAAAAAAAAAAAAAAAAAAAAAAAATTGGGTGTTCAATGTCAAAATGGTTGAGACAAATCAAATGCAGGCTTTGCATTTCACAAAAGCCAAGCACGAATTCTCGCTTCTGTTTTAATGGTGAAAAAGTCCAAGGTAATATATAAACAGCTAAACCCTAATAAACCATAAGAATGTAATCTGAACAGTTATCTAACCAAGGTGTTATGGAGAGTGAGATATTACAGAATTGCTAAATTACTAACTTATTGAGAAAAATGAAAAGCTTGTGTTACCCACGCACTTACGGTTGGAGAACACGCAGATATAAAAACATACAGCATGATATACTCTCTGAGCGACTCAGACATGCAATAAGAAGGAATGTAATATACACATGTACAACTCCCTGATGAGACAAAGGACCTTTCTGGAAATTAACATTTGAACTCTCTCTTGTAAAACTAGCGCCATTATTCGAGATGCAAAATCCTAAGCAATCCTAATCTACAACTTTTTCCCTTGACCCCCCATTCCCCCGTTCCCTCTTTCTATCAATTCACACAAGAATCAAGAATTATCATACAGTATCACACGTTTAGTATCATTTGAAATGTCTCAGAGCGACTGGTACAAAGGTCTCATTCCCAAAGAAGTAAACCAAAAGGCAATAAAGTTTTTAAGAGTTTAGAGATAACTTGCACACAAAGGAGGTGTGTCTTACAGACAAATGGCCTCCTATTCTCAGAGGTGTAACCTCTGAATGCAAGTGGCCAAGACTCTCAGCTTCATGTATTTTTTAATGTCAGGTTTGCATCTTTTCTCCTTATTCCAGAGCATTTGATGTTTGTATCTATTATCTTTGAACTGATTATGAAATTGGCGTGATACATTTACCTGACATAATACATTGTAAACATTTGACTTAATTCTAATCGACTCTGACATTATTTTCAGTAAAGAGTTAAAAAGAATAATCAAACATTCGCTCACATTTAATGATGCACATATATCGTTGAAACCTTTTAATTTATGGAGTCAGATGAAATAACGAGTTTAATACATATGAGAAAATGTATTCATTTAATCAAATGACTTTGCCACGCGTAAAGACAGTAACACGCAGAGACCTTCACCCGCTGATCGAATGCCGCCATTGGATCGATTGAGTCTGGCTTACACACATCAGTGTGTTTAGCATGATGATACAAAGGTGTGTCAAATGTTAAGTTAATAAGTACTGTGTGCTGTGATTAATTAATTAAGTTTAAGATATAAACAGCTAAACCCCCTAAACCTGGGTGGTTACAGCATTTTGGTTTAGAGATGTTTTGCAAGTAAGAGCCTCACCTGCTCAGCTGTACGGAGGGGCTTTTTCTGTAAATAAAAAAATAATAATTATATTAGACAAAAAAGTAGCACATCTGAGGTTAAAAAGCATTACCTAAAATAACCTACTTTAATTTTATACAAAACTCACAAGCCACATTAATGCTTAGACCATTTTACCTGGAAAAACACCAACAGGAATAGAACGATATTCAGTAGTAGAGAGAAAACAAGGACTCCAGAACAGGTTTTAATGGTACCTTGAAAAAAAAAAAAATTTTGGTTTACAAAGAGATTTGCAGAGAGAGAGAAGAATGGAAAGCAAAAATAATTGGTCAGAATAACTCACAGCTCTCACACTTACTCTGGGCATCTTTTAATGCTTTATCTGTAATAAAAGGGGAAACCATACAAAACCATGAGATATAGAAGGCATCGTCAACTTAAAAGATGATACAGTGATATGAGAATTCATGATAAATTATAAAATGTGTGGTTTGTTGGCTTGTGATTTTAAAGATGATCTAATATGGTGAATAGGGGAGAAATCGATATTAGTTTTCATTGAACAAAAATGTTAGTAATTATTGAAATGTACAAAATATTAGTGATTAGTAAATGGCTATATTTGTGAGATTAGTAATAAGTGACAATGCACAAACTGTGGAAATTGTATTGGTGCACCCGCTATATCTAATCAGCCAATCATCAGTCAATGAGTACGAGTTTGTACACATGCTGACTTTGACCATGGCATGACTGTTTGTAGTGTTTCAAAACCCAATCATTTACACACTCTCTCATATATGCACAGTATGACGGATAGCCTGCTCCAGACCAGACTGGATTACACTCCTTCTACACTCTTAGAAAAAGGTTTTATGGGGTTCTATATAGAATCCTAAGGTTCTTGACTCAATATTAAAGAACCTTAATGGCAAAAAGTTTCTATATAAGAAGAAATGTCTTAAATGATTACATAATAATAATAATAATGTTTAACGTTTTATTTCAATTTTTTCTAGTGATAAAGTATGTTTACGAGATGTTTAATTCATAAAATGTAATAGAAGTAATGAATTACTAACAACTAAATTAATAAAATGATCCTATGATTGGAACCCTTTAAAAAGTTCTGTGCCTGACAGAATTCTATATAGAGCGTTTTCTTCTAAGAGTGTAGCTAAGAAACTAATGCCACTGTAGGCACAGTCCTATCATGTTAAAGTGGCTGCTGAGTGAATACTGAAGGCATTATGCTACTCATTACAGATGAAGCTGCTCTCACAAGAGACAAACTTACTTTCTGTAGATGCTGATGAAACGGCTGACGAATCTACAAAATATTGCATATTCACATTAAAAACAGAATTAAATAAGGCCATAAAAGACTGATCTCCACATATGAGCAAAGCAAGCATATTTGCAGTTACATTTCTGTTTTATTCAAATATGATCAAATTTGTACTATTATTTTTCTAAACAAAGCTAGGATTTAATGCTTACTGTATTAAATGCAAATACTCAGTATGTACGTAATTTAAGAAAATGATAATCGTCTTTATGGAACTCTACAGATTCGGGCCTGGTTTCACAGACAGGTCTAGCCAGGACTAGGCCTTAGTTAAATCAGGACATTTAAGTAGCTTTTATAAATGTGCCTTAGAAAAAAAAACTTTACAGGTGTACATCTTGAGACCAAACAATGGCACTGAAATATTTTAAGATATGGCAGTGCAAGTTGCTTTCAGTTAAAACAGCTGAAACATGCATTTTAGTCTAAATAGGCTTAAACATTGTCTGTGAAACCGGGCATTGATGTCTTCAATAATGAATTTGCTTACTTTCAGGAGCAGTGATGTTTGGGCTGACCATTATTAAAGATGGTGAGCCTATGTATTAGAAAACGTGGGATGATGTCAATTCAGATGAGAGTCAAAGCATCTGCACAGTAATCTGTCTTGAGTATATGAATACAATACTGACTTTGCTTACTTTTATGAGCTGTGGTGATTGAATCGACCGTTGTAAACAATGTTGTGTCTTATGTGATTTAGTAGAAAACAGAGTATATTACAGTTAGATTCAACAGTACAATATAATGGCAGGCATGCTGCTCAGAAATTGTTGACAAAATATGTACTATAAAAATACAGTATGTATTTAAAAAAAAAGCCGAAATCATGTAAATTGCAACAGTTTGTGTTATTGCACAAACAAAAACAGTTATCCTTTGAATATGAAATTTTACCCAAGCATTATATTCAGGTTCATATGTGGTTCAACAAGTAAAAACCCAGAGATGCTTATCAAAAAGAGCAGAAAGAAAAATAGATACTTTGTGGCCAATTGTCAGTTCTCACCATATTAATAATTAGGTTTGTTTAATAGTGGTTGTTTGGTTCATGTAGTTTCAAATAGTTAGATCTAACACTTTGATTTAAATATTTATATTCATATCCATAAATATCCATATTATACATGTTCATGAATGATCTGTTAAAATTGTAATACTTGTGAATGAGTTAAAATATCTGTTTTTTAAAATAAAAACTGAGTTAGCTTACTTTCAACAGCAGTGATGCTTGGGCTGATCGTTGTTATGCCTATGTGATTAAAAAAACGTAGTATATTACACATAGTTTCAACATATAGCAATGATTTCTGTGCTACAGCACACAGAGATGAACGTATAATACTGTGTGTGCTCAGAGAACTATAGAAATCAGTTTCATGGAAATAATAAAAATTGAACAGTAAGAGTTACTAGAAACATCCAGACCAAATTTCATGACCCAACATCAAAGTCACAGTTTGTGTTTATGTATGAAAAATAATCATTTATAAATACAATTTTTTTAGCACTGTTTTCAGCTTCATACCTGGTTCAGCAAGAACGGTAACAATTAAGTTTAAGGTCCAATTCTCACTGTTAAATAGTTGCTTTTCAGCAAGCAATTTTCTATGATATTGGCTATTTATTACTACTTATAAATTACATATTAAAGTGTTATTCTGTGTAAGACTGGAAAAACTGGAAGATAGCGCAACTCTCTGAGAGAAAAAAGCAAATAACTTACTTTTTGATGGGCATTTCAGATCTAAGTAGAAAAGTGAGAGAATGTGAGCAAAATCTGCATTTTTCATTCATAAATACATTTTTACATGTTTGTATATTAAATATTCTGGCTTATTAAATGTTGTCAGCTACTAATAGATGGAAGTCTTGCCAATGAGATTTATGGTGGCCATTGATCATACTATGAATGAATAAAGGTTGGGCTAGAAGGGAAAGAAACAGGGTAAATGATGAAAGGTTAAATGTCCATACCTGATTTTGATCCATTGCAAGATCTTCCATACATATCACCAAATACGGTTGCATTAACCCAGCTTACTGTGTAAGCATCGGTGCAATTGAGATCGACACAAATCTTTTCAAAATTGCTTTGAAAAAAATTCTAGAAGAACAGGAAAATCATGCCGTCAGAAATTATTCTATTTGATATTAAAAACAGAATGACAGAATATGAATAATTAGTATACTCACCAATAGCATTATTTCAAAAGTTTGTAGTATCTTGAATTTAATATGATCCTTATTCTTATTTTTAGTCCAGGATGAACACAGTGTGTTTATTACTGAAAGAAGCTCGTTCTCCTGATGAAACAGTCACACAGGACACACTGATTAAACAGGAAAATATCATAACCATTATTATTTACCAAACTCAATTATTTAAACTAAAATCCATACCAGGATAGACTGACTGATAATTGCAGTTTTGTGGCTGAAGTTAATAAATTGTTAAATATAATGTTTCTGTCTTTTTCTGTACAAATACATGTGGGACAACAACATCGCAAGTGGCTAATACTGTTACACTATTACACACTACTAATAATAAAAGTAAATACGTAATAAAAGTCATCTTATATTGTTTGCTCTTACCTTCGTTTCAGATGGGAATATCTTAATCTCAAATATGTGGTCTTCCAATAACTCATCATACTATGAGGATTCAAAGAAGATAGAGTACATGCATTCATAATGTACATATTTAAGGAATCACACAGTCAGTAATAAATCATAAACGTTTGAAAGGGTGATTAGGATATCATCTTGTATATTAAAGTGGTTTCTTTTTTTACAATGATTGTAGATTATCCTGCTTATTGCGTGGCCAGATTTTGTGAAAATAAAGACACCACACTACTACAATAGACATGAATCAAGCACATGGTTGTCAGGTACAACAGTTTACACTTTAGTGGTTATTACACAAAAATATTTGACCATGTACTTTATCGTCTAGTGTATGAATTCACTAAGCTTATTTAGACATCCAGCAGGATATTTCTGTACAGTATATACAGTGACCTCAACAAGTATTTGGATAACACTTGTAGTAGAAATTTCATTACATTACACTCAAAATATCAAAACAAGTGTCATCTGCAAATCAATGATGCTAGAGCCTTTCAAAGAATTAATTTCACTTGTCAGAACCACTGTTTCAGTCATTTTTAACCTACGGTGGCCTAATATGTATTTTAACCTGGCCACTTTTAGACTGAATTGAATACTGTGGAGCAAAAAAAATTAAAAACAATGAAGGATACACTCACCAGATGTGTCTTCAAATCATTAGGCATGCATTCAGATTGGGCATGATGAATATTGGTGCAGAAAGAAAATGCCTGTGAGGGAAAGAGAAGCAATCAAGTTCCTTCTCTGGACAGCTATCATTTGAAATAAGTTGTCTTATAAGTCTGTAAAACACTGTGACTAGGCTTCTTGTAATACAATGTCCAAAAAAATGTAAACAACACTACATCTCACTAAAAGGCTTAAACATTTGATTCCATGGCCCTCCACTATTAGCGAAGACTTAGTGATTATAACTCACAGTGATGAATATCCAGACTTTCCCAATCATTACGGTGCTTTGTCAACCATCAGAGTTTAGCTCCATATAACACAATGCTTTGCCTTGCTGATGCATAACATGGGGAACATAGAAGAGAGTCAGAGTGAGAGAGAAAATATTTAAGAAATTACAACAAAGATGGGCAAAAAAGAGATCATATCGATTTAAAATTGACGATTAGCTCATTTTATAATGGACTCAGTTTATTGATTCATCTAGACAAATGCACTATCTCTTTTATCTTCATGACTAATGGTTCCACACAGAGAAAAGCAAAACCTCTGGTGCCCTCTAAAGTAACTTCAATGGATTTTCACTTAAAGGACACAGAGCATGTATAACAGCAGCAATGAGTGTAAACGTCAAGGGTATTAACAAACACTAATATTACTGAACTGGAAAGAGTGTATACCCAGTTATAAATCCTCTGAAGTTGTCAACCAAGTATACATAATTTAAGCATTCATATCAGTAAGGATAAAAGCATGCATGTGATTACACAAAATCGATGTTTCTCAACTCCAGTCCTCGGGACCCACCTCCAAGAATATTTCAGACGTCTCCCCATTCAACACACGAAAGAGCTGATGAGTTAATTTAGGTGTTTTAATTAGTGAGACATCTACAAAATTCTGTAAGGTGTGTTGCCATGGACTGGATTTGAGAAACACAGAATTACGTCACATTAATACCAGTAAAGTAACCAGATGGACTCAAATATCAATGAAAGTGCAATGAAACACTGGGCCCTTTCCCTACAGCACAGATTAGTGTCATATTGATCCATCATAAGGGATTTAACATTTAGGCCTGGTTTCACAGACAGGGCTTTACTTTGCCAGGAGATCTCTATTTATTATGTATCATGTGTCAGACAGAGAGAAACAGGCATAGTAAAATGTGGCTATAGGTGAGGAGGTCTTCATTTCAGATATCTCTGTTCCCCATTTCTTTATTCTCTCACCCCATCATGCCAGCTGTAATGGTTTCTCTGGGTTTCTCCTCCCTCACCCCCTCATGCCTCTATTTCTCCTTCCTCTCACCCCGTCATGCCTTAATGTTTCTCTGGGTGTTACAGTAAGGATTGAGCTTATATACACAACTGAGCGACTTTCAACTTCCTTGTAAGGTAGAAAAACATGTTGCTTATGTTTAAGAATGGAATGTATACCTCATGATGCTTACACATGCTACAATCGACTATCAGTTGAAAGATTCCTTTCCTTGTAAAGAACATGTACACATTTAATGTATTATCATCATTGAAACATCTCTGCTCAGTGAACATTACATTGCACACATACCTCTAAGCAAAATATAGCTCTACACATCTCTGCTCAGCACACATGTACAACATACTCTGACTTTGCAAAATACATTATGAAATTATTATGAAAATGAATAAAGAAAAATAATACTAGAAAGTAACATTAATAAATTTAACAGTAATTAATACATTTAATGTATTCTTAAAATGGCAGCTTACATTTTGATGGCACTGGCACATGCTGTTGAACTTGGAAGTTGTGGCACATCCAATTACATATTGCAATTGGCGTGTGCCACAGGAAGTTGCCGCTTATTTGTGGTGCAATAGGGATGAAAAGTTTGATATTGAAAAGAAAAACGTTTTCATAATTTTACTCGTTTGTTTATTCATTCACTAAGTCTTATATAATGCATGGAAGTTCAGTGCAAAATATGAACAAGAGAATTGGAGCTGTCACAGAAAAAACTTTGTCACATGTGTGTAAAAATACATTAAGAACTGTACAGTAATCACAACTACAAATGCAACTATAGTGTATATGTATATACATACACATAAGTAGACACTTGTAGCTATTTGCGAAAGTAGTTTTAAAGTCGGCATTAAACGGAAGTTGCGAATGTCTTTTCTTCCCTATTGTGACATATATATATATATATATATATTCATGGTCATATGAATGACATAAGATCATATATAATGACAGTTTACAGACAGGGTACATATATTTGCATGCTTTTTTCTAATATTATTGCATTAGTAAAATAAAGCCACGGTCTAGTCATTATTTTGAATGTTTAATATTTTATTTTATTTTTAGGCCTATAACAGATGATGTGATAATTATGGAAGTAAAATAATGTTTTTGAAACAAAAAAGCCTATTGAATTGTACTACTTGAAAAAATTATGCATTGCATTAACATGCTTTTATTTTAATGCATTGTATTTTTGGGGCTTGCATTTTTATGGGCTGAAACTTAGCATGTTTGAATATTTAAGCTGTGGATATTTTAAATTCAAAACATTTCAAACACATTTTCGTAAGTAAAATTTCAATAATCCATATTCACCTTTCATATTTCACTTCCAAAATATTCAAACTGATTAAAAATACAACTTATAATATTCAACAGGCAGTTTTCGGTCCATTTTATTTCGCTTGCAAATTCGCTTCCACAAATTCAGTGGTTCAAATTCGACAGTAAATTCAATTTTGACATCCAGAAACTGCAGGAAAAGTAGTAGATGACCGAGCATATGAATCGATCGATCGATCTCATTGATTTTCATACAAAGCACAATGAACAGACAACTGTTTAGACAACGGTTAACATTGAATTATACGTGCAGACAAACAGCTCGATGACCTCATAGCTGGCCACTGCAATAGACTACATGTCCTGAAGATAGGCCAGGCTATGCAATATTATAAGCATGCAACATCAGACATAACATTTTTAAATAATGTTATCTGAACCGTCAGTACTGTGTGATTACAAATATGCTGGTATCATACTTTGGGGGAAATGCATACTAAGTTACTGCCAAACAAAAGGATGAAAACCTCGTTTCGCACAAAAATCCAGCGGTTGCGCAGCCAAAAAACTACACATGCTCCCCAGAACATGCCGTCACCAGGTGTGCAGCAGCCGTCAACAGCGCGTGTCAGTGGCAATAAAACGTCAGTTGCCATTCCACTCAATATTAATACTGATACTGTCGGCTTTAAATATCAAACAGCCGCCAAAACAGGACAGAAAAATCCGGAATAGTAGTATAATATGACTACCCAAATAATATAATTTGTATTAATATTTAAGAAGTAAATAAATAAATGTTATAATAATAAAACCCCAATGGAGATTTTAGTTCTTAAATCATACATCTAATAGCACCCTCTCAAATATACGCCTTACCTTTCAGCCGCCTTGTCTTGGACTGCAACATACTTTCGCTTTCCTGCCCCAAGCAACGAGCCCCCCTTGTGTTGCTGGGAGTTTAAAATCCCCCTAAGATACCAGACAGGAAGCGGTATAAAGTGACGGACTGGAATATGACAGTGCTTATTTAGAGTAAACGATGTTCTTAAGTAGCGTGTGTTTACTGTGCTAAGAGTAGTGCTGTTTAAAAACCAACCGCAACTTTAGGCGCAATTGCTCATTGACAAATGGAGAAAGTCCCCACCCCCTTTCATGGCACCGTTTGCTGTAGGACTTTTAATGTGAATAACGTTTTTTGTTTAGCAACGTGTAATATAAAAGTAATACGTAGGAAAGATGTCCCAGGAATACCGAAAAATTCATAGCAATATAAAGTATTTTATTTGACCTAATTTACTTACAGTGTCTCTCCACAGTTAAGTTTGTCACCTACAAAGGTATAAAGAAAGTCAAACTCCGCTTGAACACATATAGGCCTTCTCATGTTTGCCTGAGATGTTCATATACAAGAAGCCATGTGAAAGGCAAATATAAATGACAATTACAAAATACAGTATAATTGAATATTACAATACAAGAACAATTTAATGTTGTTCCTCCTTTAATAAAAAAAAAAAATAGGTACAAATCAGTAACAATACTTTGCTATATTTTTTAAGTAGTGGCCAAAAGTGAGGAAAATCAACATTTATTTAAATCACCCTTTATTCAAATATTATTAAAAACTTTTGTCAGCTTATTGCGTAGTTGGGCTTGGAGTCAAATGTTTTATTTGTGATAACGTAATGAAACATGCTAAATTGTGCTGACATAATTTTTGGCCTGGCTGTCAAACAAACAAATTATGAACACATGCAAAAATAAGAGAACCAACAAAATATTAATAACTAATTGTGTTGTAGTCAACATATGCAATTTTTTTTTTTGCATTGTAAAAAAAAACCTGTAGCTATTGTTTGCGTTTTTTGCCTAATAATTTTGTCAGATAAATACTTTAACCAAGTTTAGAGTTTTGTTCTTCCTCATATTTAAAATATTTGAAAAATAATAAAAGGTTCCTTATTTTGATGGTTTAATCAAACTTTTAGGGTCATTAAAAACAAATATCCCATCCGGATATCACTTAATAGTAATCACAAATACAGCTGAAACTCGAAAAATTAGAATATCGTGCAAAAGTTAATGTATTTCAGTAATTCAAATTAAAAGGTGAAACTAATATATTTAGTATATATAACTATATACATATGCATGATTATACTTTGCAGAGGGCCGACATTTCTGTATTTAAAATCCTTTTTTTTATTGATTTCATGTAATATTCTAATTTTCTGAGATTGCTGTAAGTCATAATCATCAAAATTATAACTTTTGCATGATATTCTAATTTTTCGAGTTTCACCTGTAGTATGCTGCAATTCAGTTCCCAAGAATTCTCTAATGCATTCATTTACTGAGCTGCAAGCAGATCCATTTAATAATAATTTATTAATACTGCTTTAACATCATCCTTTTGGCAAGTTGATCCATTAAACATCTGGCAAGAAACATAATTTCTGAACCAGTGTCTGTCCAGATAACATCACTACACAGAATTTTTTTTTTTTCTTTCTTCAAAGTTTGTCTTTTTAGCAAAGGCACCACATGCATAATTGCTATAATTAATGCTATGAGAATGCTCTAATTGATAGTTGTTTTTTTCAGGTACTGTAGACCTCTTTGGTTATAGAGACAGATGTAATTTCCTCAAATGATAAATTCAGTGTTATCTGACAGCTATAGGCATTTTATGTCTGATATTCCAAAAGAAAAGAAAAAAACACAGCAGTATTTCTTAAATGGCAGGGGAATCTTCATTGCCAGCAAAATAATCTCCTCTTCAAATTAATTTACAAAACAATGAAATTCAACACACATTAAAAGCTACACTACAAGAAAATCTTTGTATCTTATTTACCCCTAAAAGGTTGGAGGTGGTACCTTTAGGGTAGTATGAATTTGAACATTTTGGGGGGAATATAAGATACAAAAATTATCCCTTTAAGGTACCAAAAGGTAATTTTTTGCAGATATTTTTTTTCTCACAGTGAATAAAAATAACTGAACATATTAGTATGAAAGCTGTTCTGAGAGATTTAAAACTGTAGCTGAAACCACAAAGTCTATCTTCATAATCACACCCTGGAAAGAAATGTCAACAAACTTGAACCCACACAAAGAAGGCCGGCAATCAGACCGACAAACGTACTTCCTCAGGACACCTATTTTAGTGATATATTATACACAGAAAACCGGCATAGCAAATTAGCAACGATTAGCAAAACCAGAAACTCTACTAGTTATTTTCATTATTGACACTAAGATAGCTCCAATATATAGCAGACTCAAACCTACAAACTTTTAAATATAAAATCCACAAATTACATAAATAGAAACCAGTCTTCAAACAAATGTGCATCCAGTTTTCCTGTAAGAATTTTATGACTGTTTGGCAGGGTTGGCTTTAGTTGCTTCCTTTGAAATCTGGGTTCAGCAGACACATAAGATCCATCATGGCTTGACTGATTTGAGAGCCAAATTTATGAGAATCCTATGAACAAGAAAAAATAGAACACTGCATTTCAGTTTTCTTACAGGAGTACAAGAGACTCTGGATTATGTGTAAAATAGCATAACAACATTTGCTCAGTGCAACCACACCCTAACCCTATCCATAACCCCTATTGTATGAGCACCATTTTGTTATTTTTGAACACAAAATCACCATTCCTCGCATTATGAAATAAAATCACTTATCTCGCAGAGCAGGACATCCAGTGCCTGTTATATCTGAGAATCCTAAATTCTTTAAAGTCTAACTGTACTTACATGGTAGATTTTTTGTTGCTGTTGTATAGTCTCAATTTTAATTCAAAATAACAATTGAAAGAAAAACTGTCCAACTGCTAGCTGGTAAAGTTAAATTATATATGTTGTATTATGTTGTCATGCAGATCTGAGTCTATTATAAAATCTGGGTCTATTATATAGAAAAAAGCGATACTGGAGGATCCGAAAAACAAAAATGCAAAGAAAATATTTACAAGATAAAAGATGCATAAATCAAAGATATACGGACACTAACCCTTACTAAACTTAAGTACATCATGATTTTCAAAAATAAGATTATTTGCTATTTTATTTAATATTCTAAATAATAAATGATTATAGATTATAACAAGTATTCTTAATTGTCAGTCTAGACACATTTTATAAAATCAAAAATATTTAGTTTTCGTTTTTTTTTACATGTATGCATAATGAGTTCTGTATTAGCCAATCAGCTGTAGTTGCGTAATTAGTTAATTGCTTGTTACGTTTAGCAACTTGTTTGAGGATATGTGATATCTGTCCTGTGAAGCTTTTTTGTATACATGCTGAAATCAGTGATTTGACTTATTTGTTTCTAGGGATGGCCCGATACATATACTGGCATCGGGGATCGGGTCGATACTGTCTTCATATACTCGTACTCATAATAATTCGCCGATACCACGCCCCGATACCACGTACATTTTGCGAAACGAAACTGGCCGCCGCGAGTGCTTTGTCGAGGTGAACTGAGGCATAGGGACGTGCAATCCCAACGCAAAACAGTGCGGCGCGGCACTAGATCTGATGGCCAAGTGCGAGCGGTAATGCACTCACTCTGTGTGTGCAGGTTGCGGGAGAATAAAACGATTCCCGGGACTCCCGCAAACTAGAACTATCTATGAATAAAACATTAAAACGAATAGATTTTTATTCATCTGTTGCAGAAAAACAAGAATAACAACAAACAAAATAGAAACGATTTACAGGCTAGAGTTTCTATTCATAACATGTTTGCAGCGTTGAGCGATGTAGCCAATCACAGACATGTGTGTTGATTTCTTGAACGCAAAGATAGACTCCCCTCACCGCTCAAAACTTTTCTGTTCAGTGCTGAATTCTGTATGCTGGCAAATCCTCTAATTATAACAGTTTGTGGATATTATGAAAGATTCATTGTGCAGTCAGCTTCATTTATAATAACAGATGTGTGAGATCGCTATGAACTGGCAGCTTTTTAGGAATTAGGCTATTAAGGGAGCGAACTCAGTCATGTCAGACCATGCACGCAGTAACTGCTTGCTTTTATGTTAAATTAACAGTGGTTTGTGTGTTAATACATTTATTATTTTACTCATTATTATTTATTTTTACACTTGTTAAAACAAGCAGAGAAGAAAATAAAAACAGTCTTCTAACCTGTGTTCTAAAATAGTCTTCTGTCTTCTTTTCTGGGAGCCTATAGTTACTTTTGCGGTAGAAATATCGGTATCGGTACTCGGTATCGGCAAGTACACAAATGTAAATACTCGTACTCGTATCGGTTTGAAAAAAATGGTATCGGGCCATCCCTATTTGTTTCAATCTAAAAATAAAATAAAAGTTGTTCTACAGTGTCTCTTAAAGGGTTAGTTCAACCAAAAATGAAAATTAAGTCATTAATTACTCACCCCCTTGCTGTACCAACCCCGTAAGACCTTCGT
This sequence comes from Siphateles boraxobius, assembly GCF_051911475.1. Classification (NCBI taxonomy): domain Eukaryota; kingdom Metazoa; phylum Chordata; class Actinopteri; order Cypriniformes; family Leuciscidae; genus Siphateles; species Siphateles boraxobius. The sequence continues at coordinate 19,396,390 of NW_027509193.1, forward strand.
TCATCTTCGCAACACAAATGAAGATATTTTTGATTAAATCTGAGAGGTGGATCACTGCTACATAGGCTGCCTGAGGGAATGAAACTTGACGGCCCAGAAAGTCATTAAAGAACATGTTTAAATATTCAATGTGCCTACAGTGGCTCAACTATAAGTTTGTCAAGCGACGAGAATACTTTTTTTCCGAAAAAAAACACATAAATAACGACTTTATTTGACTATTCCTTTTCTTCCTTGTGGGCCTGAGACGAGAGTTCAAGAGATTTCCACGACGCATGCGCGAGAACTGAACAAGAAGTATTAGAAGAAGAACGTCCTCTTCTCAGTTCTCGCGCATGCGTCGTGGAAATTTCTTGAACTCTCGTCTCAGGCCCACAAGGAAGAAAAGGAATAGTCGAATAAAGTCGTTATTTATGGGGTTTTTTTCGGAAAAAAAGTAGTCTCGTTGCTTGATAAACTTATAGTTGAGCCACTGTAGGCACATTGAATATTTAAACATGTTCTTTAATGACTTTCTGGGCCGTCAAGTTTCATTCCCTCAGGCAGCCTATGTAGCAGTGATCCACCTCTCAGATTTAATCAAAAATATCTTCATTTGTGTTGCGAAGATGAACGAAGGTCTTACGGGGTTGGTACAGCATGGGGGTGAGTAATTAATGACTTATTTTTCATTTTTGGGTGAACTAACCCGTTAAGAAGTGAAGTAAAGTTCCTGAAACAGTGTCTCTTAAGAAGTGAAGTTAAGTTCCTGAAACAGATTCTCTTTGTTGTGTGCTTCTCTTCACGCCTCCACGGACACTGATAATGTGAATGGCATTAGTTGAATTTCGATATTTGGATGGGGTCATCGGGCTAGTTTTAGGCTAGGGGTGTAAGAATACATCGATATGGATAGATGCATTGATCAAACCTCTAACGATACGATGCATCGATGCTACACGTAAATAATCGATATGAGGTACCTTTATTTTGACACTCTCCACACTCTCACGTAAGGTCAGTCTACGTTTTTCTACCAAAGCGTGCATTTTCATTACTCACCATACTGTCTTTGTAACGTTAATCTTCTCATCTGAAATAGACGCCTGACAAGATTGACTGAACCCTAAACATGTCGTGTCACAAAAGATGGTATTGTCCACTGTCAAGGCATCGCAAGTTTATGTTTTACAGCAGAAACCGACAAGAACCCTTGGTGTTTGTGGACACAACCTGATAAATCCGTTTTCGCGAATCAGCGCACAGTATTCAGGTCAGGTGACAAGGCTGCTAGTCACTTCGAAAAGACCCGCTAGCTGAGAGGAGTTTCGTCAAAGCTGATTAACCCTTTCACACGTTAGTTTAGAATATTCTAACTGACCCCCCAGCGTGAGTTTTTCAAGGCGACCGTTATTAAGAACTTATCACTTTAAAGTTTCCATGGTGACGCGTCATTGCTTGTCACGTGACACAGCGCAAACACAACACAGCGCTGAATGAATGATGATCTGCTTTTATGTCATTTCCCCTTTTTTATTAAAAACATTCACAAATGTATTAGCTATAGCATGAAACACTGATATTCCGATTGTCAAATATGTGCAAGTGGAAGTGTTTTGATGTTTAAACACCTTTATAACGATCGCGTTAGTTGAGCTGTATGCGCGATGGGCGGCGCCATGTTAGTTTGTTTCACAGTTCAGAGAATCGGATCTGTTGGATTTACACGTCAATTCCTCCACTTCTCACGAAATGCATGAAAGTAAGTGGCCGGTGAACTGGGAGAAGAATAGGGTCAAATGTAAAGCTACTTACACAATGTGTATCTGATATGAATAAAACGTGTCGTCTTATTATAATGTAAATGATTATTATTGCCGCTTCCATAGACATCAGTGTGGATTTTACAAACTCAAAATCATTGTTTTGCTAGTACTTGTGTGTATTTTAATGTCTGAAACCTAAATATAAACATTATGTGGTTGAAAACACTCAATAGTTGTGATATATGACAGCACTGAGTGGGTCCTTCTCTGGCTCAGCCCCAGCAAACGCGCGAAAGCACGTTTGAATTTAGCAGTTGATCACGTGATGCACTGACCGTTCTAATCACACCGGTGTGATCATACGCTCCAGGGACCAGCCAAGACTGATCACACCGGTGTGATCGTACGTGTGAAAGGGTTAAAAGTGATCAATGATGGATAATTTCAATGAACTTGTGAAACCCATGATATCTAAAAGCTGGTTGTGTAAACTTGGCACATAATATATAAATTGAATTGTAATCATATCGCAGATTTTTTTGACGTATCATCAAATATCGTATCGCTGGCTGAGAGAATTGATATCGTATCTGTCACAGTGACACCTGTCTTGGACTTTGTTTTGCCTTCTGTGTTTGTGCACCATGCGTTTTCTTATTAATCAGTTTCACCTGTAACCTGTCATCATCCTCATCACTCACCGTGTGCACCTGTTGTCACTTAGGCTGTGTTTACACTTGGCATTAACATGCAACCTGTATCCGGATGTTTTCCACATACACATTGAAAAGACATGTGTAAACTTCTGATTGGAATGTTATCCGATCAGCGCGTCCAGGTTCGGAGGTAACGTTAGTGGAGGACGCATTGTGATCGGATCTCAGTGTAATGTAAACGCAATCCAGCCATCGTGTCTGCATTTACAGGTGGACGTCACACAAAACCCCGCCCAGTCATTATTCTGGTGGGAGCGGCGGCGTTGAGTACGTTTGCCTTCGCACCCGAAAGTTCCAGAACCATTCATTTTCTGTAAAGAACACGCATTTTTCCCACCACAGCTGGCAACGTTCTCAGACCCATACGTTTCTCTGTACCGTTTCCATTACGGCATCTATCCACATTATTAGTACTTGCAGCCTCTTCATCCTCCTCATTTTGCAAGATTTGTAAAATGTCCCCCGACTGAAAACTTTTTAAAAGAAAACCCACCACTTCAGGTCGACTTTGCACCGGAGCCATCCTTTTTTTGTTTTTGTTTTTGTTTTTGCGAGATCTGATCTGTTATCCAGATACAGAAACCACTTGATGTACACAGGTGTAAGCGCACTGTGTCCTGACTGGCTTATGATCCGATGCTTGATCGGATCACGGCGATGGCATGTTAATGCCAAGTGTAAACGCAGCCTTTGTCTCCTCATTTGTCCAGCGGTGGAAAGTCCTCCTCAGTAGTTTGTTCCAATCACCTGGTTTTGCTAATTAGCAATTTTTCAGCCAGTAGGTAGAACTAATTAGTGAGATAAACTGGCTCAGTTCATGGGTGGAATAAACTTATGGCAGGACTTTTACTTTCTGACCCCTGAACTTTCCACCTCTGCATTTGTCTGTGTATATAGTCTCCCTAGTTTCAGTTCTTCCAGGTCGTTCTAAGTCTTTACTGCTTGTTATGTTTGGTACGTGCCTTGTTCATAAATAATAAATAGAGTTTGATCGTTATCGGTCTTCCTGAACGTGCCTCACGCAGCCAAAGCGTGACAGTATCGGTAAACTGTCTGATTTACACCCCTAGTTTGGATTGGCTTTTTTTGGGCTGGTTTTTTTACACAGACCTAGCAACCTGTTGGTTGTACTTTACTTGTTTAACCCCTTTATATAGATTATTATATTGAGAATTTGGTTTAAAAAATTATAATAATTTATTATGTACAAGTTGAACTGGATACTGTTATTAAGCCAATTTGCAGTGCAGAACAAGAATTCAAAAATAATGCCATGATCTGTACATTAAAAATATCTTTGTAAAAAGACAAGCAATTCATTGTTCTGAAGTTATGCTTCACACTTACAGTCTCTGTGCAGGAGTGCTTGCAAGACACATGGAAGCTGATCATTTCCTCTCCCATGATGATGTAAGAGACACCGTAGCCATCATCAGCCACCTTACACAGAAACAAAACACCAACACAGTGAACGAAGGAGTGCTTCTACCCGTTTATGTGCAAGTATGTGCTGATCAGTTGCTCACCGGACCAAAGCCTCCTCCTAGCGAGATGAACTCAGGATGGTTGACCAGATCAAACAGCTCCATCTGTTGCACAGGAGTCTGAGAAGTGGAGAGGCGCCAGGGCTCTGACAAAACCTGCATGTCACGCACAGCCACATGAACAAAATAAACAACCAACTTCATGCATTAGATAAGGAAAAAGCATATATAACCTCCAGAAACCATTTTGGGTGGCTTATTAAGATTATCTTATCCTTAACTCTGCAAAATGAACACACAAATCTCCCCATTACAAACACAGACCTCTTTAAGGAAAGGAGACTCTACTCCCAGGTATTTTGAGACCACATATAGGCAGAAGAGATGCCTATCAATGCCAGATCCAGTCATGGCCAAGCGGTAGAGATTCTGATGCTTCTCGGAAGCCTTTCGGAACAGCTTGCGGCAATGTTCTCTATCCTATGAATAAAAGCAGGCAAAATTAAATAATTGGCATGCGAGACGTTACATGACAAATCAGTCACTCAGAAAAGGAGGATGCCAATTATGGAGGACAGTCACTTAAAAATAAAATGAAGAAATTAACTATCCATTAATTAATTAAATTATTGATGACATTTTTTTAATTTAATTTAATAAAATGTTTAAAAATAGTTCAATTTTAAATAGCATTTATATAAAGAAAATACAAAATGCTTTTCTTTATTATTTTCTTTAAACATCAAGTATTGGGCAGAATATGGGAACAGCCAATGGACTTTCCTCTAACATCTTAAATCTGAATTAAATAAGCAGTTTTAAATATTTCTTTTTATTTGACCATTTGAAAGGTGATGTATTAATGTATTTTACGGTTATATTTGAATGTTTACATTTTTATTTTTGAACTGACAAATTGATAATTGATTCCTTCATGTTATTTTTAACTGGCATTCACAGCTAATTGGTGCAGTGCTGTCAATAACCAAGACGGAAACTGTAAGAAGAACTGTAAGAAATACCAATTAGCACTGTCACTGAGGCATACTGATAAAGTGAAAAGTGCATTATGAACTGCTGATTGGGTTTTCAACATTTCCTTCTTCAAAAATTTTTTTGAACGGTAGAAGGAAGTATTTAAAAAAAAAAAAAACATTGACAACACCTCTCCTGCTTCCAGCGCAAGGACAAAGGCACAGCTTTCTTTGGAGCAGGAGCGTACGGTCTCAGTGCGACCCTCACGAAACAGACGCGTCATGGAGGCTTCATATGTCAGACAGAAAGTCCCTTTATCCTAGAAGACAACTTCATGAGTAAAACACATTGTATTCATCCAAGCATTCATTATTCATTTAGAGTGTGGACACATTTCATGGGACAAACAAGAGGAAGTTCCATCCTCAAAAACAACCTCTTAGGAATGTTGAACTTATGTTTATCAATGTTTAACAATACTGTGTGTGAAACAATTATGTTGAGACATTATACATCTTTATCATAATCAATGCTTTAGCCTTTGTGTCAAAATGTGTGGCGTGTACAAGTACCCTGTAGTATGCCAGCTGCAGGGCCAGCTGCACAAAGGAATCTGGGCTCATTTTCATTTTCTTAATGCGGCCTTTCCCAAATTCTCTGAAGGGAAATACATGACAGTCCACATCATCAGCCAGTGCTTGCGCAACAGCAAGGGACACAGACACTTGTGTCTGAACCTAGAGAAAGACAGATGAGAGGAAACATCAGTATGCCTGTGATGGTTTTCATTTATTTTGGTCCTCGAAGAACACTGCTGAATTGTATTACTGATGATAACGCTCAAATTAAATTAAGTTGCCAGTGTATCATGTACTGGAGTCACGGTTTAGCATGAAGGAAAATAGAAATTCTAGTTTCTATAGCCATTTTCTTATTCAGTTCTATGGGGAAATTAAGAGAAATACATTTCATATTTGGAAAAGAAAAATATTCCTAAAAGTCAATCGAGTTAAAGAAGCTATAAGAAGATCGCCGTGGATGCAAGCAATTCAGCAACTTGTTGTTGTAAGGCCAACTTGGAATCTCGGCACTTGTATGACTGCAGAAGACTTTATTTTGCGGATTTTATTACAGGTAATAATATTGTATATTAGTTATTTTAAATTATGTTATTTTGTTCCCCATATTCTTCAGAATTACTCTTTTTGTGTTTTCGCAGAAGAAAGAAATATATAGAGATTTGGAACGACGAGTAAATTCAAGCAAATTGTTACTAATATTTGGCATGACGTTTTCTCCTAGGATTTCCTGATACGTCAATGAATCCATCTTGCCTTCCACACGCTGCAGGTTTCCAGTGCCAGAGGATGCAAAGCAGCCCCAGAGCATCATCGAGCACCACCATGCTTAACTGTAGACAGTGTTCTTTTCAGCAGATGCTTCATTCTTCGTTCTCCAGACATATCACTGATCCAAAGGCCGAAAAAAGATCCAGTTTTGTTTCATCGCTCCACAGAACAGAATCCCAAAACCTCTGTGGCTTATTTATATGATTTTGAGCAAATTGGAGCTGACTTTTGGGTCAGTAGTGGTATACGTCTTGGAGTTCTAGCATGGAAACCACATGCAAGTACACCCCCTACTGTGCAAGCTGAAACCGCAGTTTATATAAATATCTAGAGATTTGGAATGACGAGTAAATGATAACAGTTTTTCATTTTTGTGTGGAGTATCCCTTTAAAGGGATAGTTCACCCAAAAATGAAAATTCTGTCAGTATTTACTCACCCTCATGTTGTTCCAACCCCGTAAGACATTCGTTCGTCTTCGGAACACGAATTAAGATATTTTTGATGAAATCTGAGAGCTGGATCACTCCTCCATAGGCTTCTTCAGGGATTGAACTTGCCGGCCCCAAAAAGTTATTAAAGACATCGTTAAAATAGTCCAAGTGACTACAGTGGCTCAATCTTAAGTTTATCAAACGACGAGAATACTTTTTGTGCGCAAAAGTGAAGTGAAAGTGACACGTGATGGCCAAGTATAGTAACCCATACTTGGAATTTGACCTCTGCATTTAACCCATCCAAGTAAGTGCACACACATTAGGAGCAGAGTAGTGAGTAGTGAACACACACACACTGCAAACGTGGATACACACACCCGGAGCAGCGGGCAGCCTTGAGTGGCGCCCGGGGAGCGATTGGGGGTTAGATGCCTTGCTCAAGGACACCTCAGTCATATTCCTGCCGGTACTGGAATCGAACCAGCAACCTTTGAGTCACCAGTCCAACTCTGTTACCATTAGGCCATGACTGCCAAAAAAAACAAAAATAACGACTTTATTTCAACTATTCATTTCATTCTCTGTGGGCCTCGAGTCAGTTCACTAGTTTACGCATCACCCACATGACCAGCGTCGGCCAATAGTGAGCCTACGTGTGACGTAGCTCTACGCCATCACACTACGTTAACTGACTAGAGGCCCAAAGAGAAGGAAATGAATAGTTGAAATAAAGTCGTTATTTTTGTTTGTTTTTGAGCACAAAAAGTATTCTCGTCGCTTGATAAACTTAAGATTGAGCCACTGTAGTCACTTGGACTATTTTAACGATTTCTTTAATAACTTTGAGGCCGGCAAGTTCAATCCCTGAAGAAGCCTATGGACTAGTATGGAGGAGTGATCCAGCTCTCAGATTTCATCAAAAATATCTTAATTCGTGTTCCGAAGATGAACGAAGGTCTTACGGGGTTGGAACAACATGAGGGTGAGTAAATACTGACAGAATTTTCATTTTTGGGTGAACTATCCCTTTAAGAATACTTTTATAATGTGTTATACATACAGACTTCAAGCAAATTGTTACTAATATTTCTCGCTGTGTAGCAGAACAGCGCTGGCTATTATCATATAATATACAATTAATCCTTCCACTGTCATACATATACTCAATAGTTGTCAAAAAAATCCCCACTGCTAATTTGAAAGTGAACTATTGACACTGATCAGGGATTTTCCCCTCAGCTTCTTCTCAAACCCCACACACATTTTCAGAGCTGCCCAGTACAGAAAGTCATGTGCAGAGTTTGGCTGAAAAGTGCAACAGCAATCATAATTATGATTATAGTATTGATTATATAATGACTAAAGATTATAGTTATTATACTTATTATAATTATTATATAATAATATAATTATATAATGGGGGTGGTGATGGCGCAGTGGATAAGACACATGCCTTTGGTGTGAAAGACCCGGGTTCGAATCCACTGTGCGACACCAATGTGTCCCTGAGCAAGACACTTAAAACCCCTAGTTGCTCCAGAGGCGTGCGACCTCTGACATATAGCAATTGTAAGTCGCTTTGGATAAAAGCGTCAGCTAAATAAATAAATAAAATAAATAAATATAAATATAACAGATTTAAATTCCTTAAAATAAGGCAAATGGCCTGCATACAAATATGAGTATGAGCCAGTACAACATCAGTGAACCTTACAGATATGAAACACGAATAAAGCTTTCCCATCAATACGGGATTCTCGGATTACACTTCGATATGTCTGTCTGGCTGTAAACTGCGCAAAAAAAAGGTTGTGCAACACTCTTGGCTGCTAACTTTCATTAAAAAGGCTTTATCACTCTATAGAACATTAGGAGAACCCTTTAAAATAAAATGAAGAAATAAATTAAATGTATGAAGTCAAAAATAAAAATGTTTAAAACAAATCCCAAACATTAAATGAAAAGACAAATACAATGACTTTTCAAAACTGCAAATAGAAAACAAAAAGCAAAAAAAAGATTTATTAAAAAACTATTTAAATGTGTAATTTAAAAGGCACACTATGCAAGAATTGTACCTTAATATAACAGCTTCAAAGTCATTTCGGTGGTAAACAAACTCATATCAGGGAGAATCTTCCTGGTAGTAAAGCTTGGGGGGGACGCCGCTGGAAAAACCAGCAATGCAAGTTTGAGAGTAGCGCCCTTAACAAATCTTGCGAGAATCACAACATGCCTTACGGCAACGACATCACACACATCAACAACAACATATGAAGCACGAAGACACTTTCGCGCATTTCAGACGTGATACTCGACGATGAAAAAAAGCAAAGAAAACGGAACAGGAAAAAGGAACCGGACAAGAGTCCCACTCGGTCGAGCTTTCACTCGTTTGCGCGAGCTAAAAACCAGCACTGGATGCTACAGCAGTGCTGACCTGGCGATCTTGTCGATGGACTAGTAAGTAAATCTCTTATTTGTAAACTTGTTTGCGTTCTATGTTGTATGTTGTTGCGCTTGCTTGTAGTATGTAATTTTTTTGAATGGGGGGGGGGGGGGGTGTATTTACGACAGTGCAAGTATTCCACAGAGACTCTAGGGGTCGCTGTTTGACAAAAACACAATTTCTACATAGTGTGCCTTTAATGCAGTTAATTTAATGTTATTTTTGTTTTTACCTAACATTTAAGCATGAATAAATATGTTTTGAATAGGTCTATTTGTTTGTCAATTTATTGATTGATGTAATCGAAATTATTCAACCCCTATTGCAAATCAGGTTTATTCACAAAAACTTTTAGCCGTTTGCAATAAACAAATAAAAAAAAAGTAATTGAAATCAGGTTTATTCACAAAAACTTTTAGCCGTTTGCAATAAACAAATAAAAAAAAAGTAATTGAAATATGTCAACACAACAAAGTGGTTTCCCCAAATTCAAAATAAAATGCAACTTTTAGTGACTTCTGCAGTCTCGATGTTATTCAACCCATTCATTGCAAGCATCTTTAGTTCTTAGTAGAACAACACTTTTGCTGGTATGACCTGCAGCAAACGAGATGTACAACCAGACACCAGCTTCTGGCAGCGTTTCTGAGGAATCTTAGTCCATTCCTCACAAGCAATGGCCTCCAGTTCATTAATATTCTTGGGTTTCTGGCTGCAGCCGCCGCCTTCAAATCCCACTAGAGATTTTCTATGGGGTTCAAGTCAGGTGACTGATGGCCACTGTGGAATCTTCCAGGACTTCTTCTGCAGCCTAGTCTTTGTGGAATTTGAGGTATGCCTGGGATCATCGTACTGTTCCAGTCCAATGACACCCGAGCTTCAGCTTCCTCACTGATGGCATGACGTTTTCTCCTAGGATTTCCTGATACTTCAATTAATCCATCTTGCCTTCCACACGCTGCAGGTTTCCAGTGCCAGAGGATGCAAAGCAGCCCCAGAGCATCATCGAGCACCACCATGCTTAACTGTAGACAGTGTTCTTTTCAGCAGATGCTTCATTCTTCGTTCTCCAGACATATCACTGATCCAAAGGCCGAAAAGATCCAGTTTTGTTTCATCGCTCCACAGAACAGAATCCCAAAACCTCTGTGGCTTATTTATATGATTTTGAGCAAATTGGAGCTGACTTTTGGGTCAGTAGTGGTATACGTCTTGGAGTTCTAGCATGGAAACTGCATGCAAGTACACCCCCTACTGTGCAAGCTGACACTGCAGTGCCTGTTGCCACCAGGTTTTGTTGCAAGTCTTTTGCAGACACTCAAGGGTTTTTCTGAACCTGCAGTCTCATAAATGTGGTTGCAGCTGTTGATAGCTTACTTTTTCTGCCCCAGGGGCGGAGCCAGACGATGTAAACATTCGGGGCTTAGCCCAAACCTAGGGGCGGTACAGGCAGGGGCGTACTCCCTTGGAGATTTTTTCCCCATTTACGTCAGCTAAATGCACTATTTTTCAGGCTGTTTGAGATATTAGAAAGCCTAAAAATCTATACACTACCTGGGAAAATTATGATAGTTAGGCCTACTCAGTAAAAAAAAAAAAATCACAGAGTAGAGCCTACAACCTATTTTGTATGTAATTGTTCTCCAGCTGTAGTGAATCCAAAACACCAAAAATGTTAAGGATGACTCATTTTCACCCCTGGCAACTAAAAAGAGGCAACCATTATCTGACTATTTTTAAGTTTGCCTAAATAGGTAAAACACAGTGGTATCTGGTGGCGTGTAAAACTTATATAGCAGCCCTTTTAGACTGGGGCCAAAACGCCACCATAACTCGCTGAGAATAATTTAAGTCTCATGTGTGCAATAAAAGTTCCAAAGACCTGTGTCTTATTATTAAATATGTATACTTTTTGTTCAGAATTGCTGCATTAAATATTGATGATATTGTGCAATATGTTACAGTAAATTAATGATGCGTTGCCCAAAAAGCTTACATATAAAATTGTGGACAGTGATATTCATTTAATTAGCAATACTCTGCTGCTACCATTTATTCATTATCACTGTTCACCATAACAATTCCTTTAATTATGTAAATACTAATATGTTTATTACATTATTACAGGCGCATCTCAAAAAAATGTAATATTGTGGAAAAGGTCATTGTGCTGCACCACCAGAACAAAACTGACAGATTGAATTCTCAGGAAACCTTTGCAGGTGTTTTGAGTTGATTAGCTGATTAGAGATCTTGTCAGGTCGTATAAAAAATTCTTTGTTCTAAAATTCTAAAACATTTTGAGATAGGCGTACTGGAGTTTTGATTTCCATGAGCTGTAAGCCCATCATCATGATTAAAACAATAAAAGGCTTGAAATATTTAACTTTTTATGTAATGAATCTAGAATATATTAAAGATTTACTTTTTAAATTAAAGTATGGGGGGAAAAATAACTTATTGACGATATTGATGCATCTGTACTTGGAATTGTTGTCATCACTTAACTCAAGTGTTAGGCCTACAACAGCAGATTCACATGTAACACTTGTCCGCGGTTCGTCTGACGCTGCTTCTGAATCTCTCTCCGGCCGGTGAGGTTTACTGTTAGTGTTCCGTATAAAAAAACTTTATGATGTCCATAATAACTTCAGCCGGTTAGCCAGTAAGCTCGCTACGACGCCGGTTTAAACATACAACAGCCCGCAAGCGGCCAACCCCTGATGACAACGGCGAAGAAGATTAATTTATATTCTTCTTCGTTAGTTTTTATTGGCAGTTGGCAAACAAGCTGAGTGATGCGCGATGCATTAATTACCGTCCGCCACCACGCACATTGTTTAATTTTTTGCCGCTCCATCAGAAATTCTGAGAGGAAATTAAACAAAGTTGAAGTTATTTTAAAAAACCTAAAAGATTCGGGGCTTTTGACAAACCATTCGGGGCTTAAGCCCAATTAGCCACCCCCCCGCTCCGCCCCTGCCGTCCAGGTAGTGTAACCACTGTTTGAACTTTGAACTTGCAAACTATGCTTCCAACGTGTCTACAGGAACATTTAGTGCCTTCGATATCTTTTTGTGTCCTGTTCCTTGTTTATGAAGGGCGATAATATATTTTCTCTTAAATGTTTTGACCATTCTTTTCACTAAGCCATATTTCTAACATGCAGTCAAACTGACAAACGTGACACTCAACAAACCTAGTCAGTTCAGATATTTCATGTGTTCTAGCACAAATGAAGCTCTTGATTAGTTCCATCAGGTGTGCTTGTGTTATGCCCTGTGGATATATATGCATGTATGATTTGGGGAGAGTTATACTACTTATTGAGCGTATTATTACTTGCTCTCTTTCTCTTTCCCTGCGTCTCGATGTCCATACTATCCATCCTAAACAGTATGTGAGATTAAAATAAGTGTATCCCAAAGCATAGTATGTTGAAAAGAGTATGCCAGAAGTCCCCGGATGGACTACTATTTCTGGTCGATTTTCGAAGTGTGGATCCGTGCTCACTATAAAGGCTAATATTGCCCACAAACCATTGCGCTTTGGAGGAGGATTCAGTTCAGAACTACAAACACGAGTTAAGTGTTCAGAAAACTTCAAAACATGGTGGATGAGCGCGACCGACGGTTAAGTAGAGGGGTTTAGATAAAGGGGTTTGACTGAGAAATAATCAACGTTTAAGCTGATTAAAATATTTATTTAATGTTATCCGTGTTATATTTCATCTGCAACAACGTGAACTTTTATAAAGATCCGTTTGGCCATTAACTAAAGTGCATCATTATGGATGAATATAAGGAGAGTTCTCTGCATGAAAGACCTGCGAATGGCAGATTAACGTGCTTCTGCATTTCTCTCCAGTAGGAAATTTTATTAAATGGAGGATTTTATCTTTGACCAGATGATTGACAGGTCAGTTTACGCGACAGGATGCGTGTAACTAAGCGACAGAGGGCAACCGTTTAAGATGCTATTTAATGTGATAGTATGTCCCAAAGCTTGTCTAATCTTCTGCTACACACTCAAAAGTATTTACTTTTTCTTCACAAAAAGAGCACTTTTAGGGTGTTGTTTAAGTAGGAGAATTGAGATGCAACAACGGTCTCTCTCCCTTGCACAGGATATTGGCTTCCATCTGATGCTCATCAGCTGAGTGAATGTAGCAGAGATCTCAAGCACTATAATAGAGTGGAGAAACAATGCTGGAGTGCTGACTGACGGCTACATTTTTTTCCCCTGAACCAGAATTGTGATCTTAGTGAATTGTCTCTGGTGTTAATTTCTTATGTTACTATTACTATTTTGTTTTCACTCTTAATTTGTGTAAATACTTTTTGAATTCAGAAGCTGTAGGGGGAGGGTGCCATTTTCTTTGAACTTAAATTTTGCTTATCTTTATTAGACAGGGAGTGAGGTAAGACTTTGTTGTCTATTTGTTTTCTTTTGCATAGTTAGAATGTTTTGCTTTGTTATGTTGGCCTGGCCCTCTCCTGTAGATTTGCTTTCTTTTGTTTCTTTTTGTTGCCGTTATATTTTAATTATCAAATAAATTAAGAATTATTTGCTTAATCTGGTGTTTTGTTTCTTTTCTGGATCAGGGGATTGAAGTGACGGTCAGTCTTTATCGTTATATTTAGTATAACTATTTCTTACAATTTACAATAACTGTTACATCATCTCCTACCCCTAGACAAACAGGGAGGTTTGTAACACTTGAGACAACACCTGTTTTGCAGATTTGTGCTGTTGTGATGGATTCTATTCAGGGGGTTGAATAATTTTGAGACTGCAGTTGTCATTAAAAGCTGCATTTTCAGTTGAATTTGGGGAAACTACTTGAAACATTTGTTGTGTTGAGCAATTTCAGTTACTTTTGTTTGATTTGTTCATTGCAAACAGCTGAGAGTCTGTAAAAAAAAATTGATTTGCAATGGGGGTTGAATAATTTTGATGACAAGTCTTTATTATTTGCTCATTAACACACCTATAATTGATTGCTTAATTTTGTCTTAAGTGCCACTCATAGGCCTTCATACAGCTCGGCCAATAGTGAAATAAAGTCTAAACCGTCAAAGTTAAAAGAAACTGCCTACAAAAAAATGGTCATACTGAATATTTCAAAGTATATACCGTACTTACAATTACAATAAACCAATAATCATCTCCAAGCAAGTTTTATCATCTGAAAAGATCAGGGAGAGATTTTGCAAAAACATTCTCAAATAATTTATGTCACTTCATTTTGTTTGTTTTTACAGGCTACCAGCCATACCTGTTTGTAATTGGGGACTGTGTATTTAAGATATCTGTGCTTTGTTTGAGCAGGAACCTGAACCCTTGTTAAAACATCCTGAAGTTGTGCTCAGGAGCTGGACATTCACTTTATTTTTAGGGGCCAAGCACCGAAGGTGCGGAGGCACCTATTGTATCTGTTCCGGTTCTTATCATTCTTCCGTTTCTAATTCTTCTTCCGACTGGGCGTCTATAGCAGCCTATAGAACCGTTTGCGGGAAAGTTGTTTTGGTTTGACATTCTGATAGAGGACAGTCCCAACATTAAATACACCAATTTTGGTGTCTCTAACTCATTCCCTCTAGCGCCACCACCTGTCCAAAATTTCACTTTTATTATACTAATAACTTTTTATGACTAGAAGGACTAAAACACATTTTAAATGTGAATATCTAACAAAGGTACCCAGACTCTCTTTTAATCATTCTTGGGGATTTTAACAAAGCAAATCTTTCCCGTGAACTACCAAAATACAGACCGCACCACAAGAGACAGTAATATACTGAACCACTGTTACACCACAATAAAGAATGCGTATCACTCCGTCCCACGGGCAGCTTTGGGGCTATCTGATCACTGTTTGGTTCATCTCATACCGACCTACAGGCAAAAACTGAAATCAGCTAAACCTGTAATAAGGACTATAAAAAATGGACTAATGATGCAGAGCAGGATCTACAGGCCTGCTTTGATTGCACTGTTTGGACTGTTTTTGAAGCTGCTACCAACGATCTGGATGAGCTCACAGATACTGTAACATCATATATAAGTTTCTGTGAGGATACAAGCATTCCTACCAGGACATTCTTATCATTTACTAATGATAAACCATGGTTTACTGGGAAACTCAAACATCTTCGTCATGCCAAAGAGGATGCCTACAGAAGTGGGGATAAAATCTTGTATAACCAGGCCAGAAACAGGCTGACAAAGGAGATCAGAGTTGCTAAAAGAAGCTACTCTGAAAAACTGAAAAAACAGTTTTCAGCCAACGACCCATCATCAATCTGGAATGGCCTGAGGAACATAACCAACTACAAGTCACCATCTGTGGACAATCGACACCTGGCTGATGATTTAAACTCATTTTATTGCAGGTTTGAAAAGCCCTCATTCACACCACACATTGGCTCAGACCTGCACTTCACACATTCACCATCACCTCCTGCACTCCCATTCCTCCCCCCTCCTGCCATCCAACCTGAGCTCAAGGTCTGTGTGGATCTCATCTGCTTGTCTAAAAGCCTGCGCTGACCAACTGGCCCGGGTCTTCACACAGATCTTCAACAGATCATTGGAGCAGTGTGAAGTTCCCTGCTGCTTCAAGCACTCCACTATCATTACGGTCCCCAAAAAAACCCAAATCACTGGACTTAATGATCTACAGACCTGTCGCTCTCACGTTTGTGGTCATGAAGTCGTTTGAAAGACTGGTGTTGGCCCACCTGAAGGACATCACTGGACTGCTGCTGGATCCCTTTCAGTTTGCTTACAGAGCAAACAGGTCTGTGGATGATGCAGTCAACATGGGACTGCATTATATCCTGCAACATCTCGACAGACCCTGGGACTTATGCATGGGACTTATGGAAGGATCTTATTTGTGGACTTCAGTTCGGCCTTCAATACCATCATGCCTGATCTTCTCACAGCCAAACTGATCCAGCTCTCCATACCATCCTCGATCTGTCAGTGGATCACCAGCTTCCTGGCAGACCGGCGGCAGCGAGTGAGACTGGGGAAACACACATCCAGGACTCTCACCACCAGCACCGGAGCCCCCCAAGGGTGCGTTCTCTCCCCACTGCTCTTCTCCCTGTACACTAATGACTGCACTTCTAAAGACCCCACTGTCAAGCTCCTGAAATTTCTAGACGACACCACTGTCATCGGTCTCATCCAAAACGGTGACGAGTCTGCTTACAGACTGGAGGTTGAACAGCTGGCTGTCTGGTGCAGTTATAACAACCTTGAGCTGAACACGCTCAAAACAGTAGAGATGATCGTGGACTTCAGGAGGAACAGCCCACCACTCCCCCCACTCACCATCATGAACAGCACTGTGGAAGCATTGGAGTCATTCAGGTTCCTGGGAACTATCATCTCTCAGGACCTGAAGTGGGACAATCACATTGACTCCGTTGTGAAAAAAGCCCAGCAGAGACTGTACTTCCTTCGCCAGCTGAGGTAGTTCAAGCTGCCACAGGAGCTGCTGATTCAGTTCTACTCAGCCGTCAATTGTGTCAGTCTTATGCACATCCTTCACTGTCTGGTTTGGTTCAGCTACCAAATCAGACATCAGGAGACTACAACGGACAGTCCGGACTGCGGAGAGGATCATTGGTGCCCCCTGCCAAACCTCCAGGACCTGTACTCTTCCAGAGTGAGGAAGAGAGCAGGTAAAATCATCACAGACTCCACTCACCCTGGACACCACCTGTTTGAACTGTTACCGTCAAGACGGAGACTCAGATCACTGGCCACAAGAACGTCTAGGCACAGGAACAGTTTCTTCCCACAGACCATTTCCCTCCTGAACAGTTAACACTCCTCCGAAGGCATATGCCTTTAAGTGCAATACTCCCACTGTTTAGTGCAATATCCTGCAACTCAGGTGATACTTATATGTAGATTTATCTATTTATAATATTCAAAACACTGTAAATATGTTCATTATCTGTAAATCTGAAAATGTCGACTATTCTGACTAAACCCAACTGTGATACTTTTATTCTCATTTATTTATATTTATATTTTTTATTCTTATAATTTGTTTAGCCTATTATGTTTCTTGTTGTATTTGTATATGTCCACTGGAAGCCTCAGTACCAAAACAAATTCCTTGTGTGTGCAAGCACACTTGGCAATAAAGCTCTTTCTGATTCTGATTCTGATGACATACAAAGAAATTATGAGCACATGCAAAAACGAGAGAACCAACGAAATATTTATAACTGATTGCGCTGTAGTCAATGTATGCTTTTCCTGTGAGCTTTTTTTTTTTTGCATATAAAAAAAACCTGTAGCTCTAGTTTGTTTTTTGCCCAAAATATAAGTTCCTTCATAAAAATCCTTAAAATATTTGAAAACAAATTTTTTCTCATATTTTGATGGTTTACTTAAATTTGTAGGGTTATTAAAAACAAATATCCCCTCCAGACATCACTTTTGGCCACTACTCTATGTTACTGTGGATAAACACATAATCTGTTAATGAATCTCTCTTCAAAAAATCATAAAGGAGGAAGAAGGAACAAGGCATTATTCGTGTGTGTGTGTGTGTGTGTGTGTGTGTGTGTGTGTGTGTGTGTACACGTCTGTACGTGTGTCTGTACGTGTTAGCATCCTCAGATGTTTTGCAGATTTCATGAAGAACCTGCTGTGTGGCATCAATGGCATGCCAAGATATGATAGGAACACGGAAAGTATAACTGGTGAAAAGAGAAACTTTTTATCTTGCCTCTAATGGTATGTCCCAGCTCAAGCGTTGAGGAGGCAGTAAGGAGTGCTCAATCTCTCCTTTGCAATTCCCATCTGGTGTGTAACCCAAATGAAATGTGTCTGTGGCCAGAGTGAACTATGAGAATGAAAGAGTGAAAGATCTGAAAAACATTTCTCCCAAACAATGATGCTTACACTTTTAAGTAACAAAACGTTCATTATTGAATACAAAATGTTTGATGTTAATTTTTAGTATGTGTGGAGGCGTGCATGGAAGACACATGTCTTCTACCGAAAGCTGCTGTGGGGAGATAAAAAGCAGTCTTTGTCCATACAAAACACCCACAGACACTTTTATAGCATATTCAAACGTGGCAGTGGGTTGATGACTAATACAGAAACTTGAACCATGACATTTGATCTATGATGACCGCCAAGTTTTTTACTGCTGCATGTGAGACTCCCACACTCACCTCCCACAGGTGGGACACTATAGGAGCATCTGCCCATGAATGTTCTGCGTTCAGCCCATTCTTTCCATTCTTATACACCACAACAGAAAATGACTTGTCAAACCACCTGAAAGAAAGAGCACAGAGATAAAACAATGTAAACATGCAAAGTTCTGCAGTTTAAATGCCTTAACATGCAAAGTTTCTCAACAAAAACAAGTTATGCTGCTTTCCCACCTGTCGTAGCATTTTCCGTGAAGGAGTGATTTGGCATAGCGGTCCAAGTTCACAGAGGGGTCTTCCCCCATCATGCCTTCTTCCTGATCATCTAGTGTGACAAAGAATGCTGCTTTCTCAATGCAGTCCAATGATCGCTTGTTAACTCCAGAGCTGAAGAACTGCTTCCTCACCTGAGCCCAGGGCGTTCTGACAGAACAAATAGTTCAAGACACAAAACAACTTCCTGGTCTCATTAAAGCGTTATTATTGAGTCATCTGGGATAAAATAGTCACTTCTGACAACTGATAAGGCACAAACTTCCTTGTAGACACCAGAGATCTTAATAAGAGGGAAAATCTTAAGAATGTTAGTTAGCTCATATCTGGCTTTGAATCAGGAAGAACATTCATTTTCTCATTCTTGTCTTCTATTTATATAGTGTAAAGACCCAACATATGAATGAAAAATAAAACTTAACAAATAGCCATTTTGCTGACTCTCTGATCATTTGGAAAACATCTGCTGTATATTGTTCTTAAGTAAACTTGGAATATACTGTCACATTATCAACATGTTGATTCAATATTTTTTTTAATGAATATTTAAGAGCAGAAAATATTCATGTCACTCCTCAAAAAAAGGACTAAAGTACTATTTTTTTTAAGCCTTGGAATTGCTAGCGCACTGTTCTACCAGTTGAGGTCCAGGAACAAAAATAAATAAATAAATATTTTGAAAAAATTGTTTACATAAATATTGCAAACATTCTTATTTATCTATCCGTCTGTCTGATAATTCAATATTTGGTGATTGTTATTTTTAAAGCAACACTAAGTAAGATTTTTTCCCTTAAAATAATGTTTCCAAAATCGTTTCAGTGGTTCATCAAGTCGTGACATGGTGAAATGCTCTTATGTCACAGCTTTGCTGTCCTTTATCTGATATATCCACGCTATGTAAGATTGCCAGATCGGGTCGTGTTTCTGTAGTTCTAATGAGACATACGAAAACTACTCATTTAACTTGCTTTACGGCAAGCGTTACAATTTCTGCAATTGCTCGTTTGTGATGTCGCAATACATCATACTTTCATAAAATCATACTCTACCTTTTCTGTGGCCATTGTTGATTCCAAAGCCGGTGCTGGATAAACAGAGAGCATGAGTGTGCGCGTGCGACAGTAGGCTAAATTATTTACGACAGCGGTAATGGACAATTCTGCTTCCAACCTGTAGGGCGACCGTAGAGGAAAAGTTCCTTTGTGTTGCTTTAAAATAGATATTTTATCTGTAATTTTACGGCAACATGAATGACACCACAGTTGTAGAATGACTAGTGGTTTATCTAGGTCAGAATTCAACAAGGAATTAGTAATGTATTACATTAATCATTAAACAATTCCCATCTTGCTCCTAAACAACAGACATTGTGTCTTTTAAAATAAATAACGAAAGACATGTAATGGATACATATTAAGTTAACACACGGCTTTATTTATCTAGGCTGACATTCAGCCTGTAGATGTAATATGCTGTCTATTAACCCTCCCAGTATGTTAAGTATAGCAGACTGACTCAACATCAGAGCATGAGGGGGATCGTATAAAACTGCTTTTATTGCATTGATTTTTGCATTCTAGTAAAGGTCATTTAGGTCATTTATAATCTAGTGCACAACATCCTCTCGTTTCCTGTCTGAGGATAATGCACAGTTGCATGCTCAGGCTTTCATCATCTAAAAAATTCCAACATGCACAGTCCTTTAAATGTTACATAAAAAGTAGTGGCATCAAATACACATAAGTGGGTGCTTATTATATGATTTATGTCACACAGCCAATTCCATACAATTCTTCTGCAAGCACTTGATCCCCAACCTTTAAAAAGTCAAAATGAAATGGCACTTGCAACCCACTTTACTTCCAATAATATTCAAGGGTAAAAAGAAAAATAGGACAGGACTTTGTATCCCTTTTATCTATCAGGAATTAATTGGATGATCAAAAGTGGATGTGCCATATGAGAATGGAGACAGACCCCAATACAAGTTTGCTTTTAATGCCTATAGCTGTTGGTTCGATTAAGCAGAAGCCTATGCTGCATCTGTGATCTCAGCGGAAAAGAAAAAATACTTTCAGAAGTGGAAGTAGTTATTGCATTTTTAAGATTACAAAGCCCCTAAAGGATGGCAATTATGTCTCAGGGGTACATGATGTAATTGTAGCATTTGGTGAATTAATCGGCGTCCAAAATATAACGGTGTTTCTCTAGGAAAACATTCAGCCTGGAATTATCTACTGTTTATAGACAAAGTGCAAGTTTGTGTGGTCATTTAATTGGATTTGATTTATGAGGCTCCCTCCACAGAGATAAATAATTAACAAACCTGAAAGGGATTTAACGATCCCAGCCTACCCGCCCCGTCACCAGACAACCCATAACGCTAGACATTCTCTCAATGCATTTATACTCTTCGCACAGGTTACCCTAAAAAAAATGAACGAGGAAGGTTGTGCACTTTACATAATATATTTATATTTGGTTTACTTATAATAATTGGGTTTTTTGACTTGAAATGTTTTTTTTTATCTATTAAGGTCCACATAATTATGTCTCAACTTAACAGTACAAAATCCTAGCAGGTTGTCTTTACTCAAACCATTTATGTTAAGTAAAGAATTCTTACATCCAGAGGGTGGCAGTATAGTGCAACGCCAACTGCCATTTTGCCCTAACTTAATTTGATTGTGTTCAATCAACTTAAATATATGTAAAATTTAAGTTCAAAGTCTGTTTGTGTTGGATTACATGAATGATTAGTGTTGCATTAACTGAAACTGGGCAGTGCTTGTTAGTTCCCAGCATGCTTTGCATATGGTTGAATTAAGAGAACACAAATGTTAAAATTAAGTGTTTATTTTTTTTATTTTTTTGAGAAAATGAGAAAAGGGGAAGACTTGATAGTGTAATTGTGTTTTATTAGAATTATTAGAACCATTTAAATTACAGTGGGTTACCATTGTGGAAAACAGCCAAGCATTTTGTTTGGCTGTGGACTGATTTAATTACTTTCTACAACTTGGTTGAGGGAGCATGTAAATCTTATCATTTAAGATGCTAATGTGTGCTACTGCTAGCAAATAGCTAGCTATAGTCAATCAATTTATGTCACTAAAATAAATGAAATGTTAATGGATGAATGAATATAAAAAATACCTGAATCATGTCAGGAAGCCATTAAAAAATTCACTTTAAGACTACTTTAATTGGGTCGCTTAAAATGACTTTATTCCATGATGATGAAGTTACATGAACAAATTATGTTTGTTTAACTTAACCCAGTTATGTGGAACCTGTTGTCAAAGTTAATTAAAGCCAACAGTCCAAAGATTATAATCATTATCATATTTGACGTTGTATAACCTGTGCGAAGAGTATAAATGCATTGAGAGAATGTCTAGCGTTATGGGTTGTCTGGTGACGGGGTGGGTGGGCTGGGATCGTTAAATCCCTTTCAGGTTTGTGAAAGCAAAGCAACCCAACATTTTTGGTGTTTGGGGGACTAAGAGACCCCAAACTTTTAAAGAGCGATTGCATAAGGAATTTTTTTTTTTATATGGAAAACTATATTTTTTTTTTATTTACTTCTCAACTATACATTTATGCTGTGTTTTTGTGGAAATTTGGAAGTTGTTTACCCATTTACTGCACAATTACTTAACTAGGCCATAAATTGGCTTATGAAAAATTATTTTTTAAAGAAAAAAAAATCACTTAAATGACGATCTTAATTAAATAAATAAAATTTTGGAAAATTGCTCTATGTGTTAGGGATAGATTACTGCCATCTGCAGGTTTGTGGAAAAACTTTAGAAACTATAGTTAAAGCAATAACGTGCAATGACCACATATATCCAATAGAGGTCCATATAGGACTTTTCACTTCATTTTTCTTGATGCTTCAACTTCTCACAACTTTATGATATATATTTTGTGAATATGTATTTAAACAATCTGAAATACATAAATCTATTTTTGTCAAAGTTAGAATTTGTTGTCTGATATATTTCGAATTATCTGTATTTGCAAATTATTATACATACATTTGCAGAAACATTACATGTCACATTTTCCCTCTCTTTCTCTCTCTCTGTGTGTGTTGTGTGCGTGCGTTCGTGCGTGTGTGTGTGTGCGTGAATGCTTGTTCCATGTTGCATTTGTAAATTTTTTTCAGATTTATGCCAGTTTGGTTGATTTTTGGCCAATTTCTATAAAAATGCTCTGTTGCAGTCACATACATGTGTGTGTTTGTGTTTGTGTGTGTATGAGATAGAAAGTTTGTTCCACTTTGTCTTTATGCTCTAGGACCAGACCTTGATTTAAATGTAATTTTTTTAGATTTATGCCAGTTTTGTTTATTTTATTTGCCAATTTCTGTAAAAGTGAGTGAGATGGTAACTTTCCACTTTTCCACTTTTTTTTTTTTTCAAAGTTCCACTTTTTATTTATGCTCTAGGACCAGTCCTTGGTTTATATGTAGAAATTTTTATATTTATAATGGATTTACTTTTATTTTTTTGACAAACAAAATGAAAAAGTCATTTTTTTCATTTTTCCATTCATTTTCAATGTGGGGTCATTTTGACCCCAAACGGTATTTTTTTTTTTTTTTTACACACCTTTAGAACAACCAAATCAAGCCCAGTTTTTTGTGCATGTTTAGATAGATTATTTAGGAAAAGTCACAGAGTTTCATGCCCCTGAGATTAAGGTAACACTTTTAAAAAATGAAGGAAAAGACCCCAGTGGGGTCCCCTGGTACCCCAAACATAGATTAAGGGTTAAATGACCACACAAACTTGCACTTTGTCTATAAACAATAGATAATTCCAAGCTGAATGTTTTCCTACGAAACGCCGTAATATTTTGGATGCCAATTAATTCACCAAATCCTACAATGACCTGTAAATGCGCAAAAACTGTTTCCATTGCAGTTTTTGTGAAATATTTATTTTTCAAATTGCCTGAAAAACCACCTCATGTGAGCGTAAAAACTTTTTTGCGATAAATGGACGTTTTTACGAAAATTACCTGTTTCCATTGGGCGTATTTTCAATTCGCAATTTCAATTTGTGCAACTTGAAGGATAATGGAAACGCGGCTACAGACACTGACTGTCTAAATATCTGACCTGTTTCCTGCAGTCAGTGCTCCTAGTTTTTCCTCTCCAGGAGAAGGAGGTGAAGGGTCATCCAGAATCCTTTGAATCTGATACTGGATCTCTCTGGGTGACAGCAGGCGTCCTGCTCGGTAGACCCATAAGCTAAAGAAGCGGCCCCTGTGGTACACGGCGACAAACTCGCTGTCCTGCCAGTGCTGCAGCACATCTGAGAGATCAAGAAACTGTCAAGGACACAAAATCACTTTCTTCATGTGTGTGTGTGTGTGTGTGTGTGTGTACCTGTCTCCTCTCCAGGTGTGCGTGTGGTGTTGAACATGCGTTCACACTGAGCTGCACACAGTGGTATGACCGTACCAGGAATACGACTCTAGATAAACCAGAACAAATAATCTCAATGACTTCCTGCAAAACTGTCAAAAAGTTCTCTATATTCTGAATTGAACAATACAGGAGTATGACAGTGTTTCAGTGCTTTAATTTAACCAATTTATAATTCCTATTTTATATACATATGGGTCGCTGACGCATAACGTAAGTGTCTGATTAGCTATAGGTGTCAGATACAAGAAAAATTTTAAATAAAATCTTGACAAAAAGGCAATTTAAAAAAGAAATTTCATTAAAATCTATATCAATGTAACTCCACTCAATGTACAAAGAGTATTTTTTCCCCCCATCACTTTCAATCAACTTATTGTAACTAGTTGTGACTTGTTGGTTTCAAATGGTCTGGTGACAAATCATTTTTTATTTGTGCAAGCAATGCAGATATTCAGGGTAGTCTATCAATTCATACGAGGTTATAAAACCTGTATGTATTATAATCTTGTTTTGTTTTTTAATTGAGAAATTATGTTTAAAATGTTTTAAGCTTAGAACATCACCTTGAAAAAGAATTTACCAACATATGCATATTTAAAGCAAACTATAGTCTTCATTGTTCTTGCACGCCTGGCCAGTGACGAATCAAAAGGAATCAAGGAAATCCAGGGAAATAACGAAGTAAATTAACAGGTAGAGACATGATTACTAAAGCAGTTTCTCGTTCAGAAAGTGAGAGTGGTGTTGGGTGGGGTTTAGTTCAAATTCTGCTGAAAACATTGAGGTGTGTAACATACAGGGTTGAGCTCCTCTCGATTGACTTTGCGGCGATAAAGGAACAGTGCAGTGATCGTATTCCCAGCTCGAGCTGCCTGACTGGCAGTTGGAGTCACAAACAGGAAGTCCTGTGAATGAATTATACAGACAGTTAGAAAAGAGAAGCATCCACCCAAAATCTGAAGTTTTCCTTTCCTTTTTTATAGGATTAGATTACTGAAACACTGCTGAAATCCAAGGAAACATCTATTTATGATTAATTCTAGACAATGGATTTTATTTCCTTTGCAAGCATGATGGCTGAATGTCATTTCATTATATAAAATATAAGATATATAACACATTTTAAGCACAAGAGATTCCATATTTTTAAGCAAAACAATTAGATGACATTTACATGATAATTTTTGGTCTGAAATATTAAAAAATAGAGTGTTCAAAATAAAGATAAACAGTCATGGGAAAAAGAAAGGACACCCTATTGAATTCTATGGTTTTCATGGTTTCTGGTCCATGGCAGGTCTTAAATTTAGGTAAATACAACCTCAGATGAACAACAACAGATGACACATTAAGCTGTGTCATTATTTAACAAAAACTAGGCCAAAATGGAGAAGCCATGCGTGACAAACTAAGTACACACAAAGTACACTCTTCCAGGAATGAAGAGAGTGAGTAGCAGTCAGGCACTGCTAATCAAATGTCTTTGATTAACTGATCATCAGAAAGTGTGATTAACTGATCATCAGCAAGTGTGATTAACTGATCATCAGCAAGTGTGATTAACTGATCATCAGCAAGTGTGATTAACTGATCATCAGCAAGTGTGATTAACTGATCATCAGCAAGTGTGATCACCTCTATAAAAGAGTTTGCTGCTCTGGAGCATTCAGGTGTCTGTAAACACAATGCAGAGGAGGAAAGGCATTAGCAATGATCTTAGAGAACCAATTGTTGATGCCCATCAATCTGAGAAGGGTAACAAGGCCTTTTCCAAAAAATTGGAAGTTCATTATTCCACAGTGAGGAAGATTATTCACAAGTGGAAAACATTCAAGACAGATCCTCCCAGGAGTGGACGTCCCTGCAAAGGTCAGACCGTGCAATCGCTTAGAGAAATCGGAAAAAAATCCAAGAACTACACCACATAATCTAAAGTCACAAGTATGGCATGTTTGGAAGGGTTGCCAGGAGAAACTCTGTTCTCTCTAAAAAGAACATGACAGCACGGCTTAGGTTTGCAAAGTTGCATCTGAACAAACCTCAAGACTTCTGGAACAATGTCCTTTGGTTAGACGAGACCAAAGTGGAGATGTTTGGCCATAAAACACAGTGCCAAATTAGGCGAAACTAAACACAGGATATCAGCACAAACACTATGCCAAATGTCAAGTGTGCAGATGGAGGGTTCATGATTTGGGCTCGTTTTGCAGCCACATGACCTGGGCACATTGCAGTTTTTGAGCCGACCATGAACTCCTCTGTATACCAAAGAATTCTAATTGATAGGGCAATCTAACTGGACAATGATCCCAAGCACACCAGCAAATCTACAACAGAATGGCTGAAAAAGAAAAGAATCAAAGTGTTGCAATGGCCCAGACAAAGTCCAGACCTCAACCAGGCAGACATTTTGCGGCGGGACATTAAGAGACCAAGAGACCATACAATTCTAAAGGGTGTACTTTCTTTTTTACATGGACTTTTTCTGTGTGCGCATATATATATATACACACACACATACATATATATATATATATATATACATAAGTTATGTATATGTTATGTTATATATATATAAGTTTTATAACGTCTAAACAAATCAAGTCACAAAAGCAATCAAACCTATCCCGTGACTTTAAATAATTTTTTTCCTTTTAACACGGTACAGGGCTTACATATTTTTCATTTTTACAAATTTTGGCCTTCTTAAACATAATTGTTACCCTCTGGATAACTCAACTGTGTATTTTTTCAGATCAATTCAGATACCATGTCATGTACCATAACTTCATCATCTGAAGAGAGAAATTGCCCCTCACAGTACACGCATAATAAAGGACGTAAACAGGATTGTCAAGATATTTCACTGGAACTTGGTCTTTATTACATCTATATTATGTTCAATGTCTATTGTTATTTATGAATGTATTTAGCTAACAACTGTTGTTAGAGCACTGTAATTTTTTGCTACAATTTGCCATGTCAATAAAAAAATAAAAGTACCTAATTGACACCACATGCTGTTTGTTTGTACGGTTTGTTTATGTAAACCCCATATAGAGGCAACAAGATATTATACGCCAGGCAGAGAGAGGACTAAAAAATTATATTAATAAATAATATATAAGAATAATATTAATATTTATAACATAAATATACTAATTTACTAATATTAATGAAAATAAACTACTATTATAAAGGTTATTTATAACACCATTAAGGCCCTTATATAACACTTTCAAAGCATGGTTCTTTATGGACCCTTATAAAAAGGGTTCCAGATTTAGAACCAAAAATGGTTTTGCTATTGTTACAAGCCAAAGAACCCTAATTTGGTACTGTTTAGAAGCATTTTTCTTAAGAGTGTACCTGTTGATAAAAAGATGCATACTCTAAATGACAAATTATCTGGTGGTATTTTACATACATTACGTACTTCTAGTGAGATATATATATATATATGACATTCACATTTTCATTAAGTGCGCTTTTTTAGTGTCCAAATATTTTCTAATAAACATCAAAATGCACAAACATATGTGAGACTCCGTTTCTATATTCTTAGGTTCACTTTTCTTTCAACACCATAAACGTTAAAACAGAGGTGGACAAGTTGTCCTAAACAGCAATGGTATTCAGTGAATGTCTTAATAAGCTTAAATGTTTAATGAAAATAGGGGTGATAATTGACAATGAGTAATGCAGTAGGCTCATTTACCATGCCATAATAGTTACTGTTGACCATGATAGGACTCCTGCTCCGGAGGTAAACATACTCTTCCCACCAGTCACTAACCTGGAAGAAACAAAGAAACTCTAAATATGACAAACTAAACTATCCCAATCAAATGTCTAGAAGTAACTACATAAATGATTAATTATAGTTCTCCAAAAGCTCTAAATACATTATGATTTTGCTGTGTTGATCTGACACACACAAACACCAGTTACATTGTCATATGAGAGTTTTAGAATGTTGCTTTAAAAAAATGCTTAAAATGTTCAGGCTTCAAACTGTTATTAAAGGGTTATTTAAAAGAAAGCTGGAATACCATTGGTAACCAATTTAATATGATCTGCAGGGATATTTGAGATATTTTTGAGTCATTATCACTCTAATAAAGTTGTTTATGCATCTAACATTCAATACCAATACATTTGTATTAATGATTAATGATTTTGAACAGCTGTAGTACTGTATAACTATAGCAATGCAACTACATGCTCATGATAAGACTAATGATAGCTGTGACATTGACCAGAATATAACTGTACAGATTTCATCACGTACATAGTTTGTGGCCCACAGCGCTTTGAGTTTGAGATATCTTTGTAGGCGGTTACCCAGACTTTTCTCAAATTCAGCAGCCAGTCTCTTCATTCGCTGAAAACCAGGCGCATCGTGCAGTGGCTTCACTGACTCAAGATACTAAAACAGAGAAAATGGTTGAGATAGCACTCAGTGGTATCTTTCAAAGCCTAAAACTCCATGACCCCCGACAATTTCTAGAGGAGACTTCCCAGCAAATCAGCACTTATGGACATTACATGCAAACAATTTAATACATAATATATTGACTCACTTTTTCCAAAGTGTCTTTAATGGAAGGTACAGGCAGGTGTGGTAAAGATGTCTGATAACTGTACAGTAATGGCTTGCCTCCGGACAGCAACCTAACTAGAGTCTGGCAGGGAGGACAAGAAAAAGAAACAGTCAAGAAGAAAAATATCAAGCTTTTAACAATAAGAATGACCTGATTTGGGACTGTAATGTCACTTCCACATTGGGTCAGTGCCATGTTTTTAAACACATTCCACATCCAGTGATCATGTACGTGTGTTTTTATGCCTTGCATGTATGATTCAGGTGGCGATCAGGACGGCCGAGGGACGTGACGTGAGAGAACGGTGCGAGGCCGGTGATGATGGAGAGGAACAGGCGTGTGTTTTAGTTGTGTTTGGTTTTTGAATTTGTTTTTTATTTTAGCCAGCAGTCGTCCGCGAGGGGCTGCTGGCGGTATTTTGGTTTGTTTGTTTTATTTTAAATAAAGTTTGTTTGAATGTTCGCCGGTTCCCGCCTCCTTCTTCCCTGTACATTGCTACAATTCGTAATAGTCTTTAGAGCATTAGTTTGAATAGGTTATGAGAAAATAAACCTGAATAACAAATGTTTAACAGGAAGTGCCATAATTTTCCAGTAAAAGTGTTTATGAACTTATAGCTGTCATCAAGTTGCATTTTTGATATTTAATTATATACAGAGTCCTCTTATGATTGCCGAAGCTGCATATATGTGAATAAAAACAGTAAAAACAGTAATATTGTGAAATAATATTACAGTATAAAATGACTGTTGTTTATTTGAAATGTATTATAAAATGTAATGTATTCTCCTGTGATGGTACATCTGAATTTTCTGATTTGTTTTCAATGTCACATGAAATAATTTAAATATGCTGGATTTCAGGATTCTTTGATGAACAGAAAGTTCAAAAAACAGCATTTATTTGAAATAGTTACAAAAGATTTCTATCTCTTTACTGTAATTTTCAATCAATTTAATACATCCTGTATTAATTTTTAAAAAAATTTAAACTTACCGAACCCAAATATAATATGTAACTGAAATAACTATTTTATAGCTTGTGGCAAGACAAGTGAAAAAGTTGTCGGGGAGAGTAAAACTACTGACCAGGGGCCTGTTTCAATAAGGAGGTTAAGCCAACTCTGAGTTAAAACTTGAAGTCTGAGTTGACTTACCCTGAGATGGGAAACTGAGTTTTCGGTTTCAGAATAGCTGAATTGAGCTACTTCAATCAATTCTGAGTAGGTTGACTGAGTCAAGCACGTGCACCATGACTATGAAAAGCATGATCAATAGAGCTCCGAAATTACGATTCACCATGGCAACAGCACCTGACAAAAAGACGTCCACATGTTCCGAGTCAAGTATAATTCTTATTCACTATTATATTATCAGGTGAAAACTGAGAGAAAGGTAAGTTATTGAACTAATACCCATTTTCATGGTATC
This sequence comes from Siphateles boraxobius, assembly GCF_051911475.1. Lineage (NCBI taxonomy): Eukaryota > Metazoa > Chordata > Actinopteri > Cypriniformes > Leuciscidae > Siphateles > Siphateles boraxobius. The sequence continues at coordinate 19,426,491 of NW_027509193.1, forward strand.
CCACAGGCAATAAAAAAGAAAAGTGGCAGCAACTAAAAATGAACAATAAATTCATAATTCAATCAGTTAAATTGGCTGTAGGCTACATGACTTCACAAACATTTGACATATTAAATAATATAATTCAGTGTCTATTTCAATGTATAATTCGCAGCTGTTTCCACATAGTATAATGCTCTTCTCACATAATTAAATGTTCTCTAATCCAACCTGTTACATTTTTTTAATTAGGCTAATAAAATTAACATTTAACTTCTATTGGGCCAACAGCAAGAAGGCATAGGCTGGACCTGCACCATCACTGACAGATGAAGAGGAGATACACAATATTGGAAGAATATTAAAATCCAACAGGAAAAAGAAAAGCTGTTGCTTTTGTATTTGTAGGAAATAAAGATTACCAAATAAATTGTAAATAATCTGTGTGTATTCAACAGCTGTGGTGGTTACGGCATATATCTCAGACTATCCTTCAATTCCATACAGTAATTTGTTTCATTTTCGGAAGGTGCGATGATGGGAATACGCATATCATCAATGCATCCAACCACATTGGAAATCCTAAAGGAAAATCTAATTATTAGGTTACTTTCAGAGGTCACAGCAAGATGTTATCAAATGAACTTCATTTATGAGATTAGCCTCATTTAAAGGGTAAGTTTTGGCATTTTACAAGTAAAGCCCTGTTTTAAGATCGTTTCTGATGAAATCGAACGGTTAAGATTAAAATTCGGACATATGTTGCTGTCCCGAGAATTTAAGGTTTTTGTGTTAGCAATCTTAAAACAGGGCTTTACTTGTAAAACGCAGAACTTAACCTTTAAATCAATTTCTCCACCACTGTCCTGCAATCCTGTGAAACTCCTCTTTGATGGATCTCATGCGTTTGTGTCCAGGAAACAAAAACTCTCAGAAAGAGCATGAGAGCGAGGCGCATTTTCCTTCCCGCTCTGATACAGCAGCTTTACTAATGATTTCCATTACACGAGAGTAGATGTTAAAACTTCATCCTGATTTTTACTCGGCTTTCGCCAAGATAAGCACTAACTAAGACGTAGCTTTACAGTAACCTATGCTTCTCCATCCATTTACTCTTCTTTCCATATGGTGATGTGAATCTCCTTCTGTCTGGTGTTAATAGCCGCAGTGTATTTTGCGCGTCAGCACACACAACGGCTGCAACCACAGTGCGGTCTTTCCAGTGGATCAGCATGACAACCCTCTGGATTGAGCGGAGTAGGGAACATCTCTAGGGTCTTCAAGTGGGCACCTTCAGTCCTCAATGTTTCGTCGACTAGTCCACGACACCTCAAGAGGGCTCTACAGTCACTCTGGTGTCCCAGAGTCACCCCCTCCGTCCCCCACTCAACTCAGCCCAGCTTACTGACCTTTACATCCTTCCTACTGCTGAGGTTGCTCCTTCCTCGTAGTTCACATGTGCCATAACCACAATCTCTCACAATCTCTCCGCAACCCGACCATACGCGCCAACCCGTTTGACTAAGGCTGTCGAGCGCCACTGCCGTCGTTAAAGCAGGTCAGTGGCAACGGTTCCGTATGGCATACTACCGTAAAACACAATATCTGTCCAAACACCAATCCTCGTTCACGCAAAATACACAAACATAATAACTGTAATTACTATACAAACTATACAAATAAACCAACAGACACTTCGAATTTTTCAAGAATTCTTCGAAACCGTAGCGTGGCGGCCTGTACACAGCCAGCCAGAATCTTTCCGTCTCAACCACAGCCAGTTGCTGCTCCTCTCTCCTGCTGCTTCAGCTAAGTTCTTTACTCTGCAATGCAACTCTTGGCCACTGAATCCGACGTCTCTGAGGAACCGGGTTGTAGAGTGTGACACAAATCCTCGACAATCCACTCCACTGGATAAACCCGGACTCTTCATCCTCGCTGTTCTGCTTCAGTGGCCAGATGAGCATACCGCAGTTTCTTCCTCTCATATGCCTCATCTACAGCATCCTCCCATGGCACTGTTAACTCTATCAGTTGAACAATGCGTGCTGATCCAGACCACAAAACAATATCTGGCCGGAGGTTAATGGTGGCAATCTCAGGTGGAAAAATAAGCCGTTGATCAAGATCAGCCAGCATTTTCCAGTCCCTAGCAGCTTCCAGTTGTCCTGAGCGAGAATTGGTTTTAACACCTTTTCTTGGTGGTTGCTCGCCTGGGCGGAGGAATATTGTCTTCTGTGTGTAATGTTTTGCTAGAACAGGTGGCAGCTTATTGGTCATGTTATGCTTGTCTTCCAATGCTAAAGCCAAACCTCGGAGTACTTGGTCATGGCGCCAAGTAAACCGACCTTGGCTAAGAGCCACCTTACATCCTGTCAAAATGTGCCTTAATGTGGCAGGTGATGAACACAAAGGACAAGAAGGATCCTCTCCTACCCAGAGGTTTAGGTTCTGTGGTGATGGGAGAACATCATATGTTGACCTGATAAGGAAACTGATCCTACTCTCTTCCATTGACCAAAGGCCTTGCCAGCCCATCTTGCGTTGTTCCACACTCTCCCATCTCATCCACTCTCCCTGCTTGGCCTGGGAAATGGCCTTTATACACCTCATCCTCTCCTCCTGCTTTCACACCTCGTTGACTACTAGCTTCCTCCTTTGAGCTGGGGCTGCCTTGTGCCATTTAGGAGGAGCTAAACTGAGCCCAAAACCCCCTCTTCCATGCTGTACCTGTCCCACGATATCACCAAATTTGAAGGGCAGCCTTTGCCTCTTCCACAGATTTATTTGCTGACCACTTTCTACCAGTTTTTAACACAGGTGCTGCCTCCCCTACACATTTGTTGCGTGTCTCCACTAAGGTAATTTCCAGTCTGACCTTGGTGCACTTAAACTCCTTGGTTAAAGCAGAGACTGGCAGCTGCAATATTCCTTTACTATAAAGTCCAACTCTGCTGAGGCAGCGTGAAACTCCCAACCATTTCCTGATATATGAACTTATTAGCGCTTCCAGCTTATCCAGTGTTGTCAAAGAAACCTCGTACACAGTCAGTGGCCACAGCAACCTCGGCAGTAGACCAAACTGAAAGCACCAGAGTTTTAGTTTCCCTGGTAGAGCGCAGCTGTTTATGCTCTTCAACCCTTCCACTGCTTGTGGTCTAACTACTCCCACTCGAACTATGTCTTTTAGATCCCCATCTCACCATCTCCCAAGACTCTTCACTGGCTTCTCAGAAACTATTGGCATTGCCTCACCATTAATGAAGAATGTTTTATCTACCACCTTGCCTTTAATTATCGAGATGCTCCTTGATTTAGCGGGCTTAAATTGCATTCGTCCCCATTCGATGTTATCGGTTAACTTACCCAATAACCGATTAGTGCAGGCTACTGTTGTAGTCATGGTTGTCATGTCATCCATGTATGCTCTGATTGGTGGTAGTCGCATCCCAGAAGCCAAGCGCTCTCCTCCTACTACCCATTTTGATGCCCTAATGATTACTTCCATTACCATGGTAAAAGCCAGTGGAGAAATGGTTTATCCTGCCATTATTCCAACCTCTAAGCATTGCCATGTAGTGCTGAATTCTGGAGTTGAGAAACTAAATTGCAAATCTCCAAAATAGGCTTTCACTAAATTTGTTATCGACATCGGTACCCTGAAAAAATCAAATGCTCCCCACAGAAGCTCATGTGGCACTGAACCATATGCATTAGCCAAATCCAGGAATGTAACATGTCCTTCCTCTCCTTTTTAGCTGATTGAATTCATTGCCAGATAACATTGATGTGTTCTAAGCATCCTGAGAACCCCGGAATGCCCGCTTTTTAAACTGAAGTGTCAATGAAGCCATTCTTAATTTAAGGTAGGTTGACAATCTCTGAGCAATAATGCTGAAGAAAATCTTACCTTCGACATTTAATAGTGAAATAGTAAAATGTGCTTTCTCCAATGTATATAGAAAAATATGCAATTAATAAATGTACTGCACTGCATTGAACTATTGCACTTTTCTTACTTAGCATTTTTGTCTTGTTTCCAGTCAAAATATCTAAAGATTATTAAATCAAAATGCATTTACTAAAAGAAAAACTCTGGGTTTATATAAGAAAACCTGCTCCCAACCAGGTTAGGTTCACAGAGTGGGTCACTCTGAGTATAAGTTACCCCTCTTTCAGAAATGGGCTTGACTTACTCTGCTTTCTCGGGTTTGACAGACCTCCCGTTCTGAAACGGAAAACCCAGAGTTTGCCTAATTTCAGGGTTAACATACTCTGAGTTTTCACTTAACCTCCTTTCTGAAACAGGCCCCAGAAGACAAATCCACATTGTTATCGTTTTAAAAGCATATTTTTGCAGAAATCATCTAAAAAATAAAAATAAAAAAGGCTTTTCTGTTTTCAATGATAGGCTAAATGCAATGAAACACTAACCACCCAGACTTTGGTCTTGGTAGAAATGCATCCGTGTTGCTCGAACATCCATCGGTGGTATGACAGGAGAAGCTTCAGGCAGAACCTCAGAGCCAGAATGAGAGACAACCACAGAAGAGTACTAAACAGCAGCGCCGACAGCATCATCTGACCTTGAGCGCTCAATGACAGACTGACAGAGAGAAACACAGTGGAGCAAATCAGCATTCTCTCTTCCAGGTTAATATTAGATATATGCTAAAATTAAAAATGTGCTCAAATGTTGTCATTTCACATAGGCTTCAAAGATAATACAAACTTGCATCATGTCAATTGTTAATGGATATATGAAACATTGACCAGAACAACAAAAGACTCTATAAGACTTTTATATCTTCTGGAGTTTCAGAAAAGATAACAAGTGTGTCAAACTGTGCACAGATTTGCCAAGATGCCAAACTATCATTACAAATAAGATATTTCAATATTAATTACATTTCTCAACAAATTCTCGAGCAACCAAATTTCCCAAAATTAAATTTATATTTCACAGCTCTATACTCTTACTGTATGTTTACAGCTCTCTTATTTGTGTACTTTAAAAAATAAAACAAATAAATAGGAGACACATCTGAAACACTTCATAATTACTGAAAAAATAACTCCCATAATTAGGAACAAATACCAATAAAAAGATTATGTGCGAAAATTGGGACATTTGAATGTTTAATTAAGAATAGTAATCACTGTTTACATAACTGTTTTGAGAGGATTAAAAAAAATCCAGAGAGAAAATACTAGTACTTAAATATAAAAATAGTACTTAAATAAGAAAATGGTGTTAAATAATTTTATCATTCAACTGTTTACCATTTAGAAGATAAAGCCCACTGAAGGTTAAAAGGAAGTGTTACCTGAGGGGCAGGTGCTCCCGAATCTTAGCAATGAGGCCCATAGATGGATCGGACTGCATGTACATAGTGGCAAAGATTGCTACGGCAACAAAAAGCCAAGAGGAGGGGCTCGCTGGGTAGACTCCTTTAATGATTCTGTTCTGTCCATGAAGAAGTCAAAAGTTCATAAGTATTAATTCATCCTGTCTATAAACACTAGAGACACATGTGGCAAGCAGGGAGGGGACAAGAGCCTTGGAAATGGAGTGAGGCCAGTGGTGCGATGGCTTATGAGCATCACCTGCACGTGCGTTGCACCAGACTAACTCCGGAACCGGAAGGATAAAAGGAGGAGTGACGACAGTGAAGGACGAGAGAGGACCAGGCCTGGGACATTTATGTTGTTGTTTTATTATGTTTATGCAGCAGTCGCCCTTGAGGGGCTACCACTTTCCTTTGGTTTTATGTTATTTTGATATTAAAGCCTCCTTCTTCCCTGAATTTTAAACCTGGTTACAACACAATTCACAAAAAAAATGTGATTTTAACACTGAAAAATAATGCCAAACCCTGCAGTTAATGAACTCACCATGAAATCAAAATTGACAATTCTATTTCTTTAATGAAATATAGCAATATTTATTATAAATTATCATTTATGATAAATACTGCAATAATTCATTAAAAAAACAAGAATTGTCGATTTTGATCTCATGGTGACTTCAATGAGCTTAATTTCTTGGCAGAACAAATGTATTGTATTTAATTTTCATATAGTGTTTTCATACATACTCCTAACATTCCTATGAGATTTTTTCCTATTTATATAAAATAAAATAAAAATAAACAGTTTTTTCACGCTCATTCGAGTCACTGACCTTAATCCTGCTGATGCGTTTCTTCCAGGACCGTGCACCGGAGAGGTAGATTTGATTGAGGGCTTGGTAGGACAGATGCAGGTTGATCCCCTCAGGAGAGATGGTGAATTGAAACGCTACTGCTTGGTGAGCCTCTGCCATGACTATAAACAGAAACAACACAGTCTCAGCAGTAATTTTTTTTTTTTTTTTAAACTACACTGGATCATTGAAATACCAAAAGCAGTGTACTTTATATCATTCACTCATGGTACCTGCTTTCGTCAGGGTACCAAATTTTGTTCTGTTTTATTGTAACAGGTTCCATCCTTTATTAAAGCTAAAGTTGCAAACTCATGAGTGACTGAATGAAAACTCTGGACAATATCTTCAGAAAGGTCACATAGTATTCGAAATAAAGATATTTTACACCAAATGTTTTTCTGTTTTATTATAACAGGTTCCATCCTTATCTTCAGAAAGGTCACAGAAGGAAACTGCTTTCAATATACCAGTCACATCTAGTAAGCAACTGTAAAAAAGGTACTTGTGCAATAGAAGGCCAAATTTCATGAACTAAGGCTATAAAACCAAGACATCAATGACCCCTAGTGGTGTATTTACATAAAATAACCCTTGACATTTTTTGTGCAGGTATTCCCAGAATAAATATGATCCTGAAAGTCTTTTGGTCATGTGTGTGTCCATGTATATAAATCTGAGTAATTATGCCACAATATTAAAGGGATAGTTCACCCAAAAATAAAAATTCTGTCAGTATTTACTCACCCTCATGTTGTTCCAACCCCGTAAATCCTTCGTTCATCTTCGGAACATGAATTAAGATATTTTTGATGAAATCTGAGAGCTGGATCACTCCTCCATACTAGTCCATAGGCTTCTTCAGGGATTGAACTTGCAGGCCCCGGAAAGTTATTAAAGACATCGTTAAAATAGTCCAAGAGACTACAGTGGCTCAAAGTTTATCGAGCAACGAGAATACTTTTTGTGCGCAAAAACAAACAAAAATAACAACTTTATTTCAACTATTCATTTTCTTCTCTATGGGCCTCTAGTCAGTTAACTTAGTATGATTGCGTAGAGCTACGTCACACGTAGGCTCACTATTGGCCGACGCTGGTCATGTGTGTGATGCGTGTGACGTACAACAACAGAAGCTTATGCTATTATACTAGTGAACTGACTCGAGGCCCACAGAGAAGGAAATGAATAGCTGAAATAAAGTCGTTATTTTAGGGGGGGGGGGGGGGGGGGGGGGGAGATTGCACAAAAAGTATTCTCGTCGTTTGATAAACTTAAGATTGAGCCACTGTAGTCTCTTGGACTATTTTAACGATGTCTTTAATAACTTTCCGGGGCCTGCAAGTTCAATCCCTGAAGAAGCCTATGGAGGAGTATGGAGGAGTGATCCAGCTCTCAGATTTCATCAAAAATATCTTAATTCGTGTTCCGAAGATGAACGAAGGTCTTACGGGGTTGGAACAACATGAGGGTGAGTAAATACTGACAGAATTTTCATTTTTGGGTGAACTATCCCTTTAAAGCAAACGAAAGAGAACCTGGTGCACTTGAGTAACAGGGCCGAGTTAAACATGCAACGGAGTTTAAAATGAAAATTATGTGGGCAAGCACAGTTGGTGTGAACAAGGTTATGCAAAGCTTGCAAGAATGCTGTGAGAATAAAAGCTTGCTGCATTCTCATCTGCCACTCATTATTTCCAATTGCCGCACTAGGCTTTGCTTTGAATTAACAAATGCAGTGAATAAAAGACGTAAAACACAACTCTTCAATCAAAAGGGAGCATTTTTCAGTTTCCAATAATGTGTTTACTAAGAATCCGTCTTATAATTTAAGCATTTACTCTATTATTTAATAACCTCAGTTACATATGGTAACCCTCGTTCCCCGAAGTGGGAACAGAGACGTATGTCAGAAGTGATTCTGACGAATTGGGGATCTCGCTCGATAGCCGATCTACTTCGAGTGTAACTAAACGAGCCAATGTACATTGGCATGCGATAATTGCAGCAGCTGCTGTGCATCGCGGCGCAAGCATATAATGAGTGGAAAGTCCAGAAAGTGCATCGCATCCTTGTTTTTCCGCTGAGGAGCCGGACTTGTGACTCGGCCGTACAATGGAAACTCAGCAACTGTGGCGAGGAGACATGCGTCTCTTTTCCCTCCTCGGGGAACAAGGGTTACCATACATAACCGATACATAACCCCTTCGCCAGCTCACTATGATGCACTTAACCCTTTCACACGTATGATCACACCGGTGTGATCAGTCTTGGCTGGTCCCTGGAGCGTACGATCACACCGGTGTGATTAGAACGGGCAGTGCATCACGTGATCAACTGCTAAATTCAAACGTGCTTTCGCACGTTGACTGGCGCTGAGCCAGAGAAGGACAGAGAAGAAGTTGGAGCTCTAAGCAGAGAAGGTCAATGACTGCTGTTCCCCAAGACCCACTCAGTGTGACTTATTGGATAACGCTGGAAAAGCGTGCCCTTGGGGAAGGGAATGCTGCGGAAGTCACATCCTATCCCCAGAGGGAGGCACTGGGACCGGGCCCAGCGGAACGGGAGTGGCGTTGCAAGCCGACACTAAGAACGGTTCCTTCGCGTTACTGGCCACTGGGGGCGAGTATATGGGAAGATACCGGAGGATATAGAATCTACCGAACGTTTTAGGTGCGAGACATGAAAGTACGCGTCCTACAGGTCGATCGCTGCAAACCAATCCCGGAGAGGGATGCATTCGAAAATGCGTTTCTGCATTAACATCTTGAACAGGAGCTTGTGCAGGGCCCGATTCATCGCAGGTCCAAGATCGGTCGTAACCCACCGCCTTTCTTGGGTACAATGAAGTACGGGCTGTAGAACCCTGTCCTCATGTCGGCTGGAGGGACTGGCTCGATCGCGTCCTTCACCAGTAGGACATCGATCTCTGCCCGCAAGACAGGAGCATCGCAACTCTGCACAGAAGTGAAGTGGATGCCGCTGAACTTGAGTGGGCGCCGGGCGAACTGAATCGCATAGCCGAGTCTGATGTATTGATGAGTCAGCGAGATGGGCTGGAAAGCGGGACCAACAGGACCACAGACGTACCCGGGGTGGGGCAGCGAGGTGGAACACAGGGACTCGGCTCAGGAGGCACTGAGGCGGCCTGAAGCGGAGTCTCAGTGTGCCATGCAACACTTGCCTGGTTCCAGGGTGTAACAGCACGCTCAAGCCCTTATGAGAAAGGCAAGACGAACAACGTGCAAACATAGTAAACAACCGCATCCAGAAACACACGGTTTGAATGATGTCTTGAAAAATGCTTTCAGGAAACTGCTCTCTCTGTTGCTGAAGCACCCAGGGATGACCGCGGCTATACAAATGGGATGATAATGCAAGCCTGATGTGAGCACTCCCATTCTCATTTAAGGCGCAACATTCTGAGCTGTGAAAACAGCTGTTTTGCTCTCTGTGAGATTGTGGCCAGTGCTGTCTGCGCTGTAACACCTACACCAGTTTGAAGAGGCGTTCTCCTGGAGAAGCAGACTCGTCTTTTGAAGTTAAAACACTCTCAGATAAGATTTCAGAGCAGGAACAGCATTCACCGTCTGGCTCTGAAGCGAAAGACAAGGATGCAATGCAGCTTCCACTCATTATATGCTCGTGCCACGATGCACAGCAGCTGGTGCAATTATCACATGGCAATGTGTATTGGCTCAGTTAGTTACACTCGAAATAGATAGGCTCTCAAGCGAGATCCCCATTCGTCAGAATCACTTCTGACATAAGTAATAGTGAGCTGACGAAGGGGAACACACATCAACACAAAACAAGCATATGCCCACTTTTATGAAACACTGAACTTACTACATGAAGGAGTTGCATTTTGCATTTCAATGAATTAGGGTGACCAGACGTCCCAAAAAATTCGGGACAGTCCCAAAATCTAAGCTATTGCCCTGAATCCCGAATCCGGCCCTAATCGTCCCGAAAATCATACTAAAGCAACATCTTAAATAGTTATTGTCTGATAAAACATTAAAAACGGTCCGTGGAGGTTGAGTTGTCCTGCAGCCAGCCCAGGCCGGCGCTCATTGGCTGCATATATTTTGTTTCTTTTTTTTAAGTTCTACAAAGATACTGTAGGCGCGAATTTAGATATGCATCGATAAGCTAATTTTCATTCAAAATATGAATGGCTGTAGCCTGAAAGATCGGATTTACGCACTGTTACAACAGTCATTGTTGTTTTTTTTAGTTCATGATTTTAATATTATTTTATTGGCAGACTAAAGACTAATGACAGACTGTTGATCTTGGAATAAAAATATGTTTGGTTCAGGTTTGAAAATTCATTATCTTTTACTGTAGGCTATGTATCTAATATCATAGTTTTTCCCCCAGAAAATGTTTGCGCTATTTCTGAAAGCAATTCAAAACAATAGCCCGTTTATATATTTAGAAATATCTAATTTCAGATTTGATGGAAATGACAGCTCAGGAGAAGAAGAAAAAAGGAATCACAAAATTGACTTTCCATCTTTGTACATTGTTAGTTCCAAACAAAATAATAACAAAACAAAACAAAAAAGAGTGTAAGAGTGTGAAAAGTATTTTTAAATAGTTTATTTCTAAAAGCCAGCAGGGCCACAAGTTCACATAGTTGAAATGTATTCATCATTTATCCATTATTACTGAGACGATATAGAAAGATTTGTGTTTTGTAATCGTTAAACATGTATTTCATAGGAAATATATGGCAAAAGATTAGGCTGAAGGTTTGAATGTTGTTAAACTGGTAAAACATGGTTGTAACGAAACTCGCGAGAAACTACTATAAATTATTTACTGGAGGTTTATTTCAGTTATTGAGGAAATGCAAACAAACAAGAACACAGATAAAAGAAAGATCGAAACATAGCTGCTATAAAACATTTTGTGTCAATAAAATCGTTCTTCAAAATGCCAGTACACTAGCTCTGATCAGTTATGTAAATGTAAAATCTAACATGTGAAAACAGCATACATTATATGCAATGACTGTTAGATCAAAGAGATTTTAAGTTTAAAGTACAAAACAAGAGCTGAAAACATTTAACGTTACTGGTGCTCTTGAAAATACTCCGGGATTCCGTGACGTGGTGTTTGGGTGTGGCGTCATTTTTAACCTTTAGTTGTACCTGTCAAAAAGTTTTAAATCGTTTTGCATATGGAGTAGCACCATCAAAAGTATTAATAAGAAAAAAAGCTTCCTAGTTTGTGCTAATTTAGGCTATTATTATACGAGTTCACATAATTAAGTGGGTGCGTGATGTAGCCTATATCAAAAAAGTGGCTCCGGTTTAAATGTCTTTGGGGAAAATTTTATCATTAACTAAGCAAACAAAACAAAACTCAGTAAAGTTTCTTTAGGCTTCATTACATCTTTCCACACCCTTCGATAATGGAGAATATTCCTGAACGCTGTAGTCATGACACGACAAACAACACGCTGCAAATAATTACCGGAGCTATTCAAACCAAAAACAGATCTGCATTTTCGTTTTCATACAAAAAATAGACTATGATATGTCTAAAAAATCATACCTGTAAGTTTGAATGTGAGTTCGAGAACAGTTTTCTGACACAGATGTAAACTTTACCTTCTCCACCCTTTCGCTTCCAGAAAGCGGCTGCAACACATACCTGAACACGCACACACACGCACACACACACACGCACATTTACATACGCGATGACATCACGCGGCAGATGGTAGTCTCATAAATGGCGCTTGTTCTTACTATTTGTATCGTTATTATTTAATAAAAAAAATAATAATAAAAACAATGGCAGTATACTTGAGCATGAAGAATGTATAACTTGGTATGATTTTCCTCTCCCAGCAAAGACTTTTAACTCTGTCATCATCAACGCTTTTTCTCCAAGTTATGTGCACTTATTTAAAGCACTTAGCTTTAATGAGAAAATAAAGCCAAAAACGTTAATTGGAAAGTGTTTGCCTTCATGATTATTATTTTTTAATAATAATAAACATAATGCGTAACATAATATAGTTAGACTGCATGATATAATTCACACATTCCCAAGATGTAAATTTTACCAGAACAATTTTTTGACAGTAGCCTAGGCTATTCACTGGAAACGAGCAACCATGCTCGGCAAAAAAAACTGCATTTCAAACACAAGATCTATATATAAATCTTCAGATACTAAATAATATCCAATTTGCTCCCAAAATACTACTTTTGCCGATGCTTCCAACTTCTGTAAACCCGAGGTAGAATCTTTGTTTAATTTAAAAATACAAATAGGTAAACGACGGACACATTTTATAAAAGGAGATTATGAAAAATTATCCCAAAGAGAATGCATCTAATTGTATTGATAAAATAATACAATTAGATGCATTCTCATTGGGATCATTTTTCATATCTCCTTTTATAAAATGTGTCCGTCGTTTAACTATTTGTATTTTTACCTTTTCTTTTCATTTTATGTTCTTTGTATTTCAATGCAGTGCTGTTTCTTCTTTGAAATATAAAGCAAGTTGCACAACAAACAAAAGAAAACAAAGGCTCAGAATATTTTTTGTATTGTTTATTGTTATTTATCACAGGCAATAATAGTGCACTTTCATTTTTTAAATTATAACACAGACATTTATTTTCTTGTCATTATTTTTTCACTCCAATTTAATGACTTGCATGTCTTATGAATTTTTTTCCTACTGTGCGCAATGGGGAAGAAAGAGTACAGCTTTACAATCTTAAGAGGAGTATTCAGTTATGACGACAAAGATAATCAATAATCCTCAGGTGAATATAGAATGGATAAAGAATGACGATACGAGTAATATTTTCTGTTTACAATGAACAGAGATGGGGGGGGGGTGAGCATACATTGGGGGCAGGCAGGACATATGTATATAATGAGAGAAGATGGAAGGGATGATCTAAAGTATAATTCTATGATTTGGGGACAGGACCATGATGAGGTATATAATGTATGGTAAATAAGTGAAGACTAACAATACATATGAAATGTGATATGTGTGCTGTATGTGTGAGGCGAGTAACAAAAACAGAATATCATTCAGTGCATAATGTGGGGAAGAGGAAGGGACATACATATAGAGCAGGAGAGTGTCATGAACACAGAGAAAGTGTTTGGAGTGTGTTTCACATTCACTCAGAGCTGGTGTCCAGACAGTCTGTATTTGCACACTCCCAGACTTACCCTGCCTGAGAACTAACAGAATTGAACATAGAACATCTTCAGGGTTTTGCTCTGGCATTTCCTCTGCCTCTGAAAGTGACTGGGCATGTTTGAGAGCGCACATGCTGACAGTTTTGTATATGTGGATTTAAGGCATTTGGAGTGTACTAAAATAAGAACATACCCCTTATTATATCTAATGAACAATGCTCCTAAACATTCAACAGTAGTGATATTTTAATGTGCTATTCAAAATCAATTCATGGAGTTGCTTGATGACTTGATGACTACACAGCATGGTAGCAGAGGGAGGACCAGAGAAAAACCTTGCTTTACATTTAGTGCTCCTTGCGTCAGGAAAAGAGTGGATGAGAGGCTGGGGGAGGGGGGGAGGGGGAGAGAGAGAGAGAGAGAGAGAGAGAGAGAGAGAGAGAGAGAGAGAGAGAGAGAGAGAGAGAGAGAGAGAGAGGAGCATAACGGTCAGATTCTGGGCTTCAGGGCAGAGGCTCATTGAAGAAAAAGCTTTTAAGAGGGTCTTCAGGATCAGGTTCCCCTCATTCACAAACGTAATGAGCTAAAAAAAAAAAAAGCCCCTCTGATTTCTGAGTCTGCACATAAGAGAGCACTTCACTGATTCCCGTGGGTGGGCGTGGAAAGGGGAACTATTTGTTTAAATACAATTCTCTTTTTAGGACAGTGCATTCCAGTTTCAAAGTCCAGTTATCATTCATTTTGTTTCATATAGTCAGTTTTGAGAAGAGAGTCTTCTTGTGTCTGTGTGTGTGTGTGTGTCTGTGTCTGTGTCTGTGTGTGTGTGTGTGTGTGTGTGTGTGTGTGTGTGTGTGTGTGTGTGTGTGTGTGTGTGTGTGTGTGTGTGTGTGTGTGTGTGTGTGTGTGTGTGTGTGTGTGTGTGTGTGTGTGCGCGCATGTGTGAAAAAAGACAAAATACTGCTCGCATTTCGTACAAAGGGCTGGCCCGGTACGAACGAGTCCGAAACTTTGGGCTCTTGTCTGGGTAACATTCGAAAAGAGAGCAACAGAGAGGGCCTCTTTCTTGTTCCCTCTATTTTGTTCCTCTGCTTCCATAAGGTTCACTTCAGTCTTTACGTCGTACATCCTTAAGGGGTTTTGAAATCTTTTCCCCGTGGGAGACATCCAAGGCATGGAGTCATTGCTCGGTTGTTGTTCTCCAGTTTACTCCTTTGTGAGTTTGCTTCTTTTTTTTATTCAAAATGAAATGAAAATGAGATGGAGAAAATTAGGCAGTTGAAATGGTTTTTGAAAGGACATTTGCAGCATACAACAAATACAAATAGGAAGTTTTACTTGCCATTTTCGAAATTGCTAATTTTTCCTCTCGTCATTTTAACTTGACCAGCCTGAACACTAATTAATAAATAAATACAGAAATAAATAAATAAATAAAAAATAAACAATAATAAATAAATAAAAATTAAAATAAATAAATAAATAAATGTAAATATTTCTATTTTTGTTTTTTGACATTCACTTTTTTCATTTTTTTATGGAAACATTTCACATCTCAGCTCAAAAATATAATATAAATATAAAAAAGGAAACAAAAAAAATGACTTTTTTGGACTTCCACTTATGGAAGTTCAACTAGGCATCACATGAGAAGATGGTAAAGGCTTTAACATGTTTCTTCATGCTGTCTCTTTTTATGACACAAGAGAGTGACTGTGGCTATTTCGTTCCTCTTTTTCGGTCTCTGTGTGAACATATCATAGGAAATCTAGATGCCTGCTCATCCCTCTGTGCCCTGCTTAGTGAGTGGGGTGAATATGAGATACTCTGAGAACTGAGAACAATGACGTACAACAGCCCAATCTTTACAGTTTCCAACAGCAGCTTCCAGTGGGCAGCTCTCCACTGCATATCTGACACTGACTGATTTTTGGATCTACAACATATCACAGAGTTCAGGATCTACAAGGATCAGTGTTTAACATAGCCTATCTCTTCAACATCTCACTAAAGGCATAATCCGCCCTCAGCTCATAAAGCTGTAGTCACATAGGACTATAGTAGCATTTTGGGTTACAAAATTTAGATTCTCATTCTAAAAAATAAAATAAAATAAAAAATCCTACTCTTTTCTTTACACAGTGTTTTAGAAATCCTTTTTTGTGCTCCAAGTGGTAAGACGAATTAAGAACTTCCCACTTTTTTCCTGTTCTGTTTGCTTTTATCTACCTCAAGCAGCTCGATTTTGCTTATGATAATGATGATGATGATTATGATGATGATGATAAGTTTGGGAGACATTCTTTCCTGTCCCACTTGGTTCTTGTTCCTCGGTTTGTATAGTTTGTTGCCATAAGATCACTTGATATGACCATTGATGTCAAACTCCTTGTTTGTAGTGTACAAAATAATTTGTAGCTAGGGTTTATATTCAGCGATACATGTCGTTTTCACTTTTCAAATCCTTGTAATTTCTTTGTTCTTCAGATGTATATTTGCATTTAAGAACACTTCCATGTGGATAGACTCCTGACTGTTGTGTCGCAGTTGGATCCCAGAGTTTCTGCAAGTGATGTGAAAATCAGGGCTGAGTATACCTGTTGTTGTGTACTGTGCAGATGGACTTTGAGGGAGTCGTGTCTGGGGGGAATCAAAGGAGTGGTTTGTCCCCACCCACTCAATAGTATGTCTGATTAGTTCACTTAGGGCTGAGACTGGGTCCCATTTGAGGAAAGGAGGCGAGTTTTATCCTTGCCAGACCCCTTCCTTTGTAGAACACTCGCACTACCGCCAATACTGCTCCCTTCTCCTCGATCGCTGCGTTCTGCCCGCTCACCACGATCACCTCCGCCCTCGGAGCGATTAGAGTTCTGACGGGTCGGTGTGCTGGGTGGGCGAGACGAAAGCCCATTTTTCTCATCTGGGAGAAGAAAATAAAACATCAGGTTGGGAGTGTGCTAGTTGTTGAAAACATTTTTGTTCATTCAAATACACATAAAAGTTAATTAACTAATTTAATTCATTTTAGTTTCAGATTTTGATACATGGTGTATTATCAAAAGTTTCACATTTCACTGATATAATTTCAAATAAAATAAAATATTAAATTAACTTTGGCAAGTTTTGGCTGTTTCGAGCAAATTGTTTACTTTTGGTTTTGTGTTGGATGTCACTCTTTTACTTTGTTGGAAGTAACTTCACTTTACTTCACTATTTTAATAAAGTAAAGCTGTTTATACGATCTGCTACACTCTCCATATCATCATTTTCATCATAATGTAACATCAGCACATTAACTTTGACTCCAATAAAATATGACAATAAAATAAAATAAAAAATAAACTGAAACTAGCACTGATTGAGTACAAACTGATGCACTTTAAAATACAAAAAATTTAATAAAATGAAATGGAAAAAAACCTGAAGTAAAAATGAATCAAAATAAATTAATGTATACATGTTCCCCCGGTTTCAAAGACAAGGCTTAAGCTAGTCCCAGACTAAAATGCATGTTTGAGCTGTTTTAACTTAAAGTAACTTGCACTGTCAGTGAAGATGCACACCAGTAATGTTTTTTTTCGAAGGCATGTTTATAAAGCTACTTAAATGTCCTAATTGAACAAAGGTCTAATCCCTGTCTGTGTCAAGTCAAGTCAAGTCACATATATATATATATATATATATATATATATATATATATATATATATATATATATATATATATATATTATATAATGCTTTTTACAATACAGATTGTTTCAAAGTAGCTTTACAGAGATAACAGGAACAGGATAACTGTGAAACTGCCCCTTAATGTTTTGTGAATGAGTGCATGTTTTTAGATGGAGGTGTAGGTGTGGTACATTCACCTGAAAGCGCCTGCACAGAGGGCTGGTCATGTGTACTGAGAAGCTGAGCTTGAATAGTCTCTACCACTCTTTTAAACCTGCGACTAGGACCTGCAAAACAATATTATCACATTTGTAGAAATGACAGCTCATGCAGACACATGACACAGGCTCTCTCGTCTTTTTAAATACCTGATAATAGGGTGAAGGTGACGCTGTAGATGCCAGTCTCCCTCCTACCCTCCCTTTCTCTCTCTTTCTCCCTCTCTCGTTCTCTCTCTCCTTCAGAGAAAGCGATGTCAACCTGAAATTTGACAGGCTTCTGGAAGACAGACGGACCTCCAGAGGACTTGTACTCCGCCCGGAAACTTGTCTGAGAGATGACACTGTGACTCAGGGAGGGAATCTAGAGGAGAACAGAGACGTACATCAAAGTTTGAATCTTCAAAAAAGAATGAACAAAGCTGATCTGAAGAGAAAGGGGGGGGGGGGGGGGGGGGGGGACTAAAATCCTAAAAAGATACTAACTGATAGAAAGGCATGGACAATGTCGGCCTTGATTGAGCTTAGTGGTTTGTCTCTGATCACCACAAAAATTTGCTCTTCCCTCTCCAGACTGATGAAATTTCCAAACCACGACTTCTTTGCTAGCCTATAGCAAAAGATACAAAAATATACAGATAAATACACATAATTGCTACTGTTACATGGCTCTCATTGTACACAGAATACACATTAGAGACTTTATAGCATCATTAATGGATTTCGTTATTTGGCAGTGTTATCTTTGAAAATACAGAAGCTAATTCTGCAAGTGCACAAATAATACTGTCACCATAAGTCTTGTCTGTCTTCATTCCTAGAATTATACATGCTCAGGGAAAAGCATCCACATATGCTGAAAAGGCTTCACAACAAACATACTGAATCATAGGAGTTGGTTGTTTCTGAATCATCATTGAAGTTATGGTAAACAGAACATGTAGATTTAGAGCCAATCCCAGACCAAAGCCAACGATTTTGTCTGAGCTATGAATAAAACATTTAAAGGGCACCTATTATGACCCTTTTTACAAGATGTAATATTGGTCTCGGGTGTCCCCAGAATGTATTTGTGAAGTTTCAGCACAAAATACCCCACAATTAATTTATAACCATTTGAAAATGTCTTTTTTGGGGCCTGTTTTAAAAAGAGCTGTTTTGGTGTGTACCACCTTAAATGTAAATGAGCTGCATATCCCCGCCCAGCCTTTGGATGAGGGTGTAACTTGCCAACCTATGGCAATAAACAGTCGGTAGAAGCAGAATGGCTGAGAATGACAGACTCGCTGTTTTGTATGGCATTCAGCCGTACATGTTTGAACCGGAATCAGACCCAGATGTTGAAGAGACTCCGGCAGAAGAAACACAAATGAGAATTGACCAGGATGTCTCAGAATGGTTATTTGATACATGTATGTAGATATAGAGTTGTAATCGCATCCCCTTTGCAATTATGGATGTGCAACACACACACAGACACACACAAACTGTGATAACGTTGGCGCAAATTTTTGAAACTACAAACACAAATACTGTGATAACGTTTGCTACGTACAAACGAAATTACATTTATGCGAGGGACATGTTGCGTCATGTTTACATAACTTGTCGTACAGTTGCTTATGTGACAAATGTGAGAAGATGGCTACAGAACAAGAAAATATATGCTGCAGGGAGATAGAACAGGTATTAATTTATTTACATTTGTAATTGTTGCAAAAAATAATACGTGACATAAAACTGTCTGACGCTATTTGTTGTATGGAAGGTTACAAGACGGATGAAACAGTAATTTTGAATTCTTGTCTTTACAGAAAACATACACAGTTTTTAATACAATATCTTTAAATCTTTAAATTTAATAAAATAAATTTATAAACGTGTGGTTACACACTATACAAATTTTTTTTCAAATTATTACACAGACCTTTTAAAAAAAGGTTTAAAGTAATACACAGACATTCTACGACGACGACAACAACTTTAGACGCATTTGTTGTTGAATTGGCTGACATCGACTGAAATGACTATTTGCTCAAAAATCATAAAATACACTTCTACTGGAGGTGACGTTGGATCACGAACAGTAGGTAACGATCCACACTTGAGGATTAACTTTGAAGCAAGGCCTGCTTTGAATTGACCCTCGTTCACAAAACAGTCTGTCAGAAAATGATTCGCGCAAACATAAATGTATTTTGGAAGTTTAAGTGGCGCCTTTCCTTCCTAAATAAAATCCATCCACTGCGTTTTCAGTGGCTCTGATGTCGGAAGTAAGTGAAAACTACTATGAACATTATTACATCCCACAACAGAACAGTTATGTTTCTTAGGAAACATTTTCGACAAGGCAGCACAAAACGTCAGAACACCGGCTGTCATTGAAACAATGGAGGATGGTGAACAGATCACCGAGGGCGGGGTCTAAGCCAAAACCACAGTGTCAATCAAACCACGTCGGTGGGGCTTGCTCAATTCTACGTCACACTGAGCAGAATCTTGGATTTTTATCATTCTAGGGTGGTTTTGCTCACATACTGCCAACACACATTTATGTTTAAACACCATGTAAAAGTGAATTTTGAATAATAGGTGCCCTTTAAAAAAATCATAGAATTCATATCTTGTCATTTTCGAGTAGAATAAGTACAGCTTGTTGTGGGTAGGATGACAAAAAGTTATAAAAGTTACATTTTTATGCTCTGCCTCTGCTGTCTACCAGCGTTAGTCAATGTTAAAATGATCGAGATGGCCATCATATCAAAGAAAGCGGGTCTTACTGCCACAGTCACAACGCAACGCGACTTCATGGAAAGATTTAAGTAGAAGTATTAGACAACTGTTCTACGATAGAAATCTAGACTATCTAGTGATGCAAACTACTCAACTTTTCATGAAATTTAACCATTTTGAATTGAAAATAAGTGATTTAGGATTTATGTAATTCATAACTGAGTGTGACGAGACAAGAAATGTTTGCGCTTTCGACATATTAGACATACGAATAAGAGTGATTTTGTGCATATTTTAAAATAAAATATTATTTGCAAATAGTTTAAATTGATTACTTCATAACTACAATTAACTTCTTTTGCAATCCTTATTTGTTTATTCCCTTAAAGGGGATCTATTATGCAAAATTCACTTTTATAAGGTGTTTGAACAGATTTGTGTCCACAGTGCCTACAATGGTAAAAATCCACCCAATTTTTATAATCCCCATAAATCATAAACAGTCTCTCCAACAGAGTGGTTCCAGATTTACATAAGAGTAGGGGGAAGCCCCGCCCATGACAGCTGGTGACTGGCTGTTAGCATAGATACCGCCCTGAGTGAGCCACAGCAGTCCGCCATTTCTGTTTCCTCACTGTAGCAGCTGGAGATATACAATGTCTGCGCCAAAACAACATTACAAATGTTCTGTTATTGAATCTACTAACAAACATAAGAGTCTCCATAGACTACCCGCATCTGAGCCAATGAGGACACCGTAGTTGAATTTCATTTATGAAGAAAATGTGACGGATAAATTCATTAAAATGTTATATATTCGCGTAAATCATTTTACACGGGACTGCTTCACAAATGTAGCCTGGTTCTACCAGACTCTCGTACATTTCATTTGTACAGAGAGTCTGGCACTGCTCCATTGACAAGCGTTAACTTCCTTGTAGGCGGGTATTCTATTGAAGTCTAAAACTATTGGATCTGCCCAGAGTCAATCTATCTGCCATAACCAATCGCTGACGTTTGGTCGTGACATATGTCTTTTCCCGAACCCCGTGGGAGGATGGCCATAAACACAAAACTAAGCAAAGATTGTTCTTGCTCCGGCTTTAACTTCTTGATATTCGGCAGCGTTGCCACAACGGACCGAATGGCTCCGCTCGCATCTTTCTTATTTTGAACTACAACTCAAAATAACGCACGAGTCGACATCAACGTCATCGTTCTCAGCCACTCCCTCTGTTCGCTGATTGGCCCGGTAAAAAATGGATCGGAGAAAACCAAAGTCTACAGCGCAATCCCAGACGTAGTACTGAAGGAAAATGAAATTGAGCGGAAGTGCGTAGGAGGGCGGAGCCAGGCTAACACAAATGAGGGTCAGTTCAACACTTTTAATCCTTTAATTATTTAATTCCTTTATTATTATTTATTATTAAACCCCGTCTGCCACAAAATTAAAACTCCACCTTTGAATTAAAGATATTATATTAAAATTCATTGTCAAAATTCAACTGATTAAAAATAAAGATATTAAAATTCTATTTAGTGTAATAATTGTAAAATTAAACAAAAAACTAAAATAAGTCATTTTAAATTTTTCAAGTGAATTTGAGAATCACAACATTGCGATGTACAGTGTTACTTATGTATTGTTATAGTATTTATTAATATTCTGAATTATGTTATTTTCAGTCTATTTAACTTTAGCTGTTTATTTTTTTTCAGTTTTAGTAATTTTAGTACTTCAAAAAAAATATTTTTTCAGATAGTTGCTAAGGCAACATCTCCAATTTTTAAGTTTTTCAGCTAATGTTTTTTTTTCTGCTTAATTTCAATGAATGAAAACCATTTTTAATAGTTTTAGTTAACAATTTACTGTTACATAATGGCAAATATAATCTTAGGTAAAAATACAGGAAATTAACATGAACCATATCCACCAATGCCTGTACAACTAAAGGAAAATGTATTTATTTATTCCTCTAAATACTCACTCTGGACTGGACTCTGGAGTTAAACTGGACATGTCTTCTGATGTAGGAACTATTGAAACAAACATGAAAATCAAAAAATGTACAGTGATGTTTGACTGTCAATGATGTTTGATTGATTAACAATTATAAGATGTTGGTTGACGCTTCTCTCACCCTGTAGCCTTCGGCGGTGGAACCGTGGCGATCCTAGTAGGTTGTTCTTAAAGGAGTTGAGGCGTGTCCTCCAGTGGGCTGAACTACTGGCAGCCATTCCACCACTTCCCCCAGGACTGGAGGGCGGGGTTAGGGACAGGGAACCACCACCCACACCACCGCCACCCCCTTCAGCTCGTGAGGAGGAAGAAGAGGAGGAGGAGGAGGGCGGGGTGGGTGGGGGGTGCTGGGGATGGTGCACAGGGGTCCCCAGAGGGGTGGGGAGAGGGGAGCCCTGCGGGGTGACCTGCGACACATGGGCAGAGTTAGGATAGATGGTCTTAGTGACAGACTTCAGGACAGAAGGAGCAGGGAAGAAGAAGCGAGGGATGGGGGACAGGAGCGGAGAGGGGGAAGGCGAAGGAGACGGAGGAGTCTGCAGGGGGAGGGACTTCATAGACTGCAGGTGGGGACGGTCAGACGCTGCTTTTGAGGGTAGGGTCTGGGTTTTTTGTTCAGGCACGCGTTGGGACGCCCGGGGTGCGGTGGAACTTCCTGCTTTGGGGTCTTTAGACTGGGCAGTGGAAGCAGAGGTGACTTCAGTTTGGCTGAAAGTGAAAACTGGGCTCTGACAGGTAGGAAGAGAAAGGATAGAAGGATGGAGAGGGAAAGAGGAATGGAGAGATGGACACAGCAATGGTCATGAGCGTTAATGAAAGCTATGGTATATGATTATTATTAACATTAGAATTCAACTGAGAAGAGTTAGGAAAATGATGCATAGCACTTTGAAAAGCATGTGAAATCTAGTATAAATTAGTAAATCAATGTTAGGACATTAATTAATGTGCAAAATGCAGGTTAATAATACAAGCTAAATATATTTGTGTGAGTGTGTGCATGTCTTTGGTGTGAATAATGACTCCAGTATGAGGACAGTATGAGGTAGATGAACATAAAAAGACCAATTCAGCTTTACTATTCATACCACAATAACAACAACAAGCACAATACTTTTTATCATTGTAAATTGAGCACGGCATAGATGAATGTAACTTCTAATCCAATATCAGTATGGGCAACAAGCGTGGAGTAACTTACTCGAGGACTGCTGAGGGGACTGGATGAGAGGCCGGTTGAAGCTCCGCTAACTGATCGAGACCTGTCAGAACACCAGGACATATCAGTTACACATCCCTTTATGTTCATGGATGTGTTTATTTACTTAGATATACGCATTTCTAGTGTCAATAAAAGTCTGTGAAAAGAAGGATTAACTTTACACCATTCACAACAGGCTTGCATCCACTCAGTGATCTCTATTTATATATTGTGGTTTATATGATATTATCTATATTATAAATTAATGTTTTGTTTTCAGTTCACCATGTTGAAATCAACATACCCCTTCCAACATCAAAATTCAGCAACTCGGGTATCATCTAGATATGTAAGTTTCCCATTTCCCATTACTTCGCTTGGTCATTCATGTGCTGGGAACTCCTTATTACGACATTATAATGAGGGCACATGAGAGACGTGGCCAGCAACCGGAAGGGGATGACAACATAAAAGATTTTTTTCACGGAGGCCATGTCTCATAGACCAATCAGAGATTAATTGATTCACAACCAGCATTTAGCTTTTGTGGTCAAAAACACCATGGAAGAAAATATAAGATTGTAAGAAAAAATTGCACCTACAGCGTACAGTGAAAAAATCCCTTTACTGTTGCCATTATCACTGATCAATACAACATTTACACAGGTATCTTTTAAATTAAATTACGAAATAAGGTGCCATCTATAATGAGCCTAATTTACAAAGAAATTATGCATATTAGTTTTGAAAAAATAACAGTAGAGGAACTTAATTTAAATACTTAATTTAACTATTTCAGCATATTTATACTGGATTGTGCTTGATTACTGAAAAATACACAAATTTTCATTAAAATATCATACTCAAAAGTGGAGCAACTCATTTGTGAGTTCATCCCTTAAGGCTTTACCAGCACATTTTTTGGAAGGCACTTGAAATTGTACAGAGGATGCTTGTGGGGGGCACATCAAGCTTGACTTTCAGAGGAAGGTTTATACAAAGTTATCTTAAACAGTTTGCACGTACCTCTGGCTATGTGCAGAGGTATCCAGTGCTCTGCGGGGAGGTGTTGGAGAGCCCTGATCTGTTACACTCAGTACCTCCAGACTCTTTCTCTCCGGCCGACAGCGCCCATGGCGGGTCAGCATGGGCGAGTCCACCCGCTTACGGGGAGGATCTGATCACACAACCACAACAACACACACAACACCCACTGTAACACAAACATCTACTGTGTACACTTCATCAACAAGTCACATTACAAACCTTACTATATCCAAGATGGAATCTAAGGTTTGTTTGTTTGTATATATAAATATATATAAAATATACAACTGCAATGCAGCAGAAAGCATCTGTATTACAGTGTTAGGAGGGAAATAAGCATAGAAGCTGAAAAAGAAGTCCTTTTCAGTGTGTTGATGAGAGACAGAGCTTCTAAGCAACAGGGTAAATAGTATCTGCATACAACATGGCCTATATGAGAGACAAGTCATGGCATGAGATGATGGACAATAAGGTATTATTAGTCAGGCAGTAGATCTGCATGATTTATTTTGTTCTCCTGCGTTGATACGGTGCTCCTGCATATCTATTATTTTGTTTTTTTAGTAAAAATCCTGCCTCTCAGCTCTCCTTGCTGCAAACAATTTGACAACTGCTATATAAAAACACGGAACATCGTACAATTGGCTGCAACTTAGATATTGAGGCAAAAAGAAAAAAATATTTAAAATCACAAGTGAATTACTTTTTAAATTTGTGTTCGGACTCTGCTCTGCTGCCAACAGAAATAGTTACACAATTGGGTATACTCATCAAAATAACTACTTCACATTGTACCAAAAACTTAAAGGGAACTCAAATCTTTTTTCAGCATCTCAAAGTCTCATTTCACTTTACATTTACTTTTTTTTTGGTCCCAATTAATGTAAATAATAATAATACATCACTATTATTAATAGCTTTTCATTTTATATTGCAATGGTAATTTTTGAATAGTAATATATATATATATTTAGTTTACTTGTCATGTTTACGTTTACATGAAAAAAAAGTTGATCTACCGCTGACGCTGTTCTCAGTGCATCTTATAAACAACTTACTTTTATTTAGATTATTTCAAACTTATTTCAAATAAGTGTGCAGCCCTATAAGGGAGAAACATTCCTTTAAAATAATAAACCTCTTTATAAACAAACGTTATGCCAGTATATGGTAAATGTGAAAAATCATGTCAGCATCGATTCCAGATTGACAACTTTTGCTCAGTAAACATTAGGAAAGACCCGTTCTGATCCGACCTGCACCACCTGTTCTCCCACCTACAACACTGCCCTGAAACAACCATATGTTCTGACTCCCCTGTCAAGCTCTTAATGATGATGATTCTCCACCTTGAAATCTTTTTATTTGGGGGAACAAGTCAACACAAATCACGTTTTGCCTTAGATCCCATAAATGAAACTGGCTTACTTTCAGGCACAAAGCACCAGCATGCTTTCTAGGTTACCAGCTGTTCTCATGGTGTTCAATGACTACCTGTGGACGTGACAGCAACACATACAAACCTGAACTCCAAAAATTCACTCACCAATATCATTTCTGGGGGGAAGATGTTCATCTTCATAACTAGGGTAGCGCTCCTTTCTGTCCAACAGAAGGTAATAGATCAACTTCTCCTGGTTTTCTCTGGGAAAGGAGAGATGCAAGTCAGAGGACCCAAATTATGTTCATTGTATCAACAAAATGATTCTTTAAAATATCTTCTTTCACAGAAGAAAGTAAGTCATCCAGGATTGGAATGAGTAAATTATTTTTTAGTGAGCTATTCCTTTAAAGTCGCCATGAATCCTTATTGTGACATATATCCAAGTGAAATAGCTTATCATACAAGAACAAAATGTAGGGCGGTTCCACATGCACTAAAAAAAATAATGATGTGCAGGGATAAATCATTTATAATAAACAATGCAATAATCCATAAGTGACTTTAAGGTCAGTTTGATCTTGTTTAAAATGTTATGATTGTCACTATCCACTAGTTTTGTCTGACGCGTCACCGTCATCAGATACCAAAAGAAAACAACAAACGGTGCTAAAATACACTCACAATGTGATGTAATACCACAGAGAAAATCATGATCCTAACCTTTATCTAAATACCGAAATCCCAGATGGCCAGAGAGTGATTCACATTTTATAAATCATTAAAATATTTGAGTCCAGGACGCCGTGAGCACGGAGACTGCAGTGTACACCGTATGTTTTTAAATGCATAGCTGAAATGTCTAATATGAATAAATAGTGCTAATAAATGGATCTTGAGATAGTATTCTCAAGTGAAATGAGTAGAGGCTTGGACCCAGAAACAGCATTCCTTACGTCACGCCATAACAAGCGGATTCTTTTCTGAAATGTCTTGAGCACACACACATAAGTTCAGACTCACTCTTCACACTGCAGGTCTCTGGTGAGCTTGACACGGTCTCTGAAACAGCCCAGGGAATGCATGCTCTCCAGAACATCAGGGTCCAGATCTGTTAGAGACAGAATCCTCTTCACACACACACGCCTCGGGGGTGGCTGCTCTGGACACGGCTCATTCCTGCCCCCTCTGAGACAGAAAGACACACAACAACACAAAAAAAGAAAATCTGATTTTATTGGAATAGTTCTGTGGAACACAGAAGAATTTTTGCAGACAAAGAAAAGACCTGAACAAAGCTTCTTATGACTTGTGCACTATACTCCATATCTTCAAACATATGACAGCATATGAGCAGACCCAAATATAAGATGTTATTTCTGCTTCTAAATATGGCAATGACGTTTTATCACGAGACATTTGAGAACCTATGATGTTTAATGATTTAAGGTTTTTGACACAAAATTGAGGTCAATACCAAAAATTCAATGTTACACAGAACATTGTGGAGCTTGACAAACATACAATTGTTTGTCACGCAACTGTTGATGTGTGAACAAAATCTGCTCAAAGATTTTGATTTGAATGTTATAGCCGTAAATAAATAAAGGCTTTTTATATTTTTTTTATAAATTCTCGAGTTCCTTGGCCTCATCCGATTTTTGCAAGTTGAACTACCCCGCATCCAAAGAAAACCGAGATACGGACTCTATACCTCCGTAGAACTTTTTTGCATCTTCTGTTCTATGATTTTTCAAATTTTCCATTTGCATTCGATGTAAAAATACAGCAAATGCTGTGTAAAAGACGACAGAATGTTCTTTTGTAAACTATTCAAGATAGCTCACGTGATACTTACTGATACCAAGGGTGCTTTTGTATTTCTTCCAACTGAGAAAAGAAAAAACAAGAAATATCATAAATATGCCTTGGCAGTACACTAAGTAACTTTTATTCTGCAAGGATGCATTAAATTGATCATTTATAATGTTATAAATGATTTCTATTTTAAATAAATACTGTTCACTTTCAATTCATCCTGACAAATATGTATCACGGTCTGTACAAAAATATAAAGCAGCACAACTGTTTTCAACATTGATATATATTTTCCTAGTGTAAGTCCCGCTCATTTGGATGGTCCTCTAGTTTGCTTCATCGGCACAGGTTTTATGCCGGATGCCCTTCCAAACGCACACTCACATTCACACACACTATGGCCGATTTGGCATATTCAATTGGGATATTCAAAGGGATATTTCACCCAAAAATGAAAATTAGCCATCTTTA
Organism: Siphateles boraxobius; assembly: GCF_051911475.1. NCBI lineage: Eukaryota > Metazoa > Chordata > Actinopteri > Cypriniformes > Leuciscidae > Siphateles > Siphateles boraxobius. Next base: position 19,454,424 of record NW_027509193.1, read on the forward strand.
GTCATCCTAGGTGTAACTGACATTCTTCTTTCAGATAAATACAATCGGAGTTATCTAAAATAAATGTCCTGGCTCATCCAAGCCTTAATGGGCAAGCCTTAATGAGTCAATGGGTATATGTTTTCGGAAGTCCATCAAAGCGCATCCATTTATGATAAAAGTGCTCGACACGACTCTGGCAGATAATAAAGGCCTTCTGAAGTGAAGCGTTCATGTGAGAAAAATATACATATTTAAAACTTTATTGACTAAAATAAATAGCTTCCAGTAGGCGGCTGTACGCATCGATTTACAGTGAAAGAGTAACACTTGAACTTGACGCACAACATAATGACGAACGCGGAAGCGCAGAGGATAAAGAAAAACAAAACCCTAGTCACGAATTATAAGTCTAAAACAACAATTTTTAAAGAGAAGTGTCGGAAGAGCTTGAGTTTGTTGACCAGTCCTATTTGTTTCAACTGCGTGAGGTGTCAAAGCTTACACTACTCCTACATCCTACGCCATACATCATCAAGTGTTACTCTTTTGGCGTAGGTCGACTTGCGTAGGCCGTCTGCCGTAAGCTAGTTATTTTAGTCGAAAAAGTTTTAAATATGGATATTTTTCTTACACGAACACATGGCTTCACTTCAGAAGGCCTTTATTAACCAGCCAGAGTCGTTGGATGGATGGATGCGCTTGGATAAAAATATACCCATTGACTCCCATTATAAACCTTGGAAGAGCCAGGACATTTTTTAATATGACTCCGATTGTATTCGTCCATGAGAATAATGTCATATACACCTAGGATGGCTTCAGGGTGAGTAAATCATGGGCTAATTTTCATTTTTGGATTAACTATCCCTTTAACATGCATGTCTTTGGACAGTGTGGGGGAAACCGGCAGAAACCCACGCTGACACGGACTGACAAGGACTCCTGGCTCAGTCGGGGCTTGAACCGCGGACTTTCTTGCTATGAGGCGAGCCACTGTGCTGCACATTTTAAATCATATTAAAATGATGTGTGACACTGAAGACTGGAGTAATGATGCCGTAGTGTGTGTGATGCTGAAAATTCAGCTTTGCCACCACGTAAATAAATTAAATTTTAAAATATATTAAAATAGAAAATATAGAAAAATATAAATTTATCCCAATATTACTATTTTTACTGTATTTTTTATCAAATATATGCAGTTTTATACCGACCCCCAAACTTTTTAATGGAAGTGAATATATATTATACACTATAAGTGTATATAAAAAGAGGTGCACTGTGTGTATGTTCTATACCGTGAGACGTTTCTCAGGGTTGACCTCAATCATGCCACGGAGGAGAGCCTGGCAGTCTGGAGGAATGAAGTGAGGCATGTGAAATACTCCACTCTTCACCTTCTCCAACAGCTGTCGCAGGTTATCATGGTCAAAGGGCAAAGCTCCCTGTGAGGTGAGATGTTACATTTCACACACAATTCTGAGAGCAACCGAGAGCAAGCAATTTTGAGACACTTGTTTTACTTATAAAAGGCTTATTTCCTTGACCACTAACATTTTTGATAAGTTGCTAAGGACCGGTAAAGAAGGTATTAAAAACCGGAGAAATATCAAAAATTACAAATATAAGATGGAGCAAGATTCTTACCACCAACAGAGCAAAGAGAATAACCCCACAGCTCCATACATCTGCCCGACGTCCATCGTATTTCTCTCCCTGTAAATAAAAAAGAACACTAAGTACAAATAAGCACTGGCTGTTTTGTTAGATTTGAATCTATGAGACTTATACATTAAAATATATGGTGCTTATGCTTTAAGAGCATTGTCCTTACCCTGATGACCTCAGGACATGCATAATGGGGTGATCTGCAGATACATAATACTGCATTAATACTTCATTTTCAATAGCACAGAATTAAAAGCACATAAACAAAAACTACTGACCCACAGCTGGTCTCCAACAGGCTGTCCCCAACCTGTAGGGAGGCCATGCCAAAGTCCGCAATCCTGATATTATTCTTCTCATCCAGCAGGAGGTTTTCAGGTTTAAGATCTCTGTGGCTAGTAAATAAAGTTAATGACAAGCATTGTAGTGTATTTTTTTTACTTGGTCAAAACAGTAATATTGAAGAAAATGATTCAATTTAAAAATATATATATTATAATTAAAATTTAAAATATTATTCCTGTGATGACAAAGCTGAATTTTCAGCATCATTACTCCAGTCTTCAGTGTCACATGAATGATCCTTCAGAAATCATTCTATGATGATTTATTTGATCAAAAAGCATTTTTTTCCTTATTATCAGTGTTGAAAACAGTTGTGCTACTTAATATTTTTGTGGAAACCGAAAGGCATTTTTTTCAGGATTAATTGAAATAGAAATCTTTTGTAACATTATAAATGTCATTACTGTCACTTTTGATGAATTTAATGCATCCTTGCTGATTATAAGGGGGGGGGGAAAGCACTGACTCCAATTTTTGAACAGTAGTTTATGTACTCTAATGTATGTGTATATACAAACTGGCACACACATATATGGAAATTTAGTCTACTTCACTTGGCCACAAGTTCTCATCTCAACACACAACCTTGTTGTCTTAAAGTCGCAACACTTGCTACAGAATGCTGATTAAGCAAAAATATTATGAAAACATATGCCTATAAAGGAACTTGTGCATGCAGCTCATTAAATACAAAATAAAGAGACATTTACCATATAGAGTGACTGTGACAGAAGTCTAGAGCAGATATGATTTGTCTGAAGAACTTTCGAGCTTCTTTAGGGGTCAATCTGCCTTTCTTTACCAGGTAGTCAAATAGCTCCCCACCAGACACATGTTCCAGCACTAGATACCTGAGAGATAGACATTTATGAAACACATGCACAGAGATATATGCACATGAAATTGTCCACACAAGCACACCTTCACAGAATGCAGGATGTAAGCTTAGACAAGACAAGACAAGACAAGGCATGCTTCAGATGTGTAGAGAAACAGAGCAGTACTTACAGATATTTGTTATTCTCGTACACATCATACAGTTTTAGGACATGAGGGTGCTCTATTAGTTTAAGAATAGCTATCTCTCTCTCCACCTGCAGAAACGGGGAGAGTGAGGGGAATTGAATGAGAGTTGAATAGAGAAAGGAGCCACTTTAATGTAGGAAAAGACCAAGCAAGATGATCACTCTAAATTAGGTGTGAACTAATAGTCAATATATTAACAATATATTCTGACAATACACAGTAGACATGGACAAAAATGACTGAACAGGGAGAGTCTTGCATTTAGCACAGAACATTAGGGCAGATGCAGCACAAACTGTGGTCAATAAAGCAGTTGGAGTTATGCAGCTTCTGTGTTATTGAAGAGCAATCGTAAACAGGAAAAGGCTGCATAAGCATGAGAATACTTGGAAAAACTAGAACTTTTAGATTTTTCCATTTTTGTACATTCTTTGTATGCAAAACTTACTTTCATAAGAACAGACTCCGATAGCTTTTCTCTGTTAACTATTTTTATGGCCACCTTCTGTCCTGTGATACAGTGAACTCCTAACTTCACCAGACCTGCAAGAAGAACACAGATGGTCATTCTTCATTAGATGCATTCCAAAAGTGGACAACATTAAAATCCAGTTGAGAATTCAGAAACAGAAAAGACGGCAGCATATATAACAGCAACAAAATTCAGACGGCACACTGCACAATTTCATATAATCAACACAACACTCACCTACAAATTCTTATTAAACCTAAAAAAATGTGGTACTATCAAAAACACTATTGATATCCTAAAAACACCAGTACATACTGTTCATATACGCAAACACATAAATCATTTATGGGACACCCTCTTTTACTTGCCAAAAATCTTAATGCATAGATCTATATCCCTCACTCTTGCGCACATTCACATTCAATTCACAATGTACTGACAAACAGGATCTCTGTGGCCTTTGAATTCAGAACAGATCAAGCCATTGTTATTCCTCAAAACTAACTAGTATCCAGGTTTGCATGACTAGTGAGTGACTGAAATCATTTTCCGTTTTACTATTAACTTTTTATACTAGTATACAATACATAGGCCTATATTTGTTACTGGTAACAAATTGCAATTTGTTACAAATTCATTATAAGTTATCAATTCAAGTTTTCTTAATGATTAGACACAAGTGTCTGTTTATATAACAGTGGTATGTATTCCAGTTGTTACTTGTTTAATTGAACTTAAGTAAGATGACTAGTCATTACCTACATCAGAATAAAAAAAGTAATTCTAGCTAGTGAGAAAAAAATGGCACACAACAATTTGGACTGTTTTTACACTAGTAAAACTACTAGAATAAATATACTTCTAACTACTGGATTAGTAACTAGTAAGTACTAGAATCTATCGAACAGTTGAATACAATGGAAATAGCCTACATATTAGTCAGAAGTGAACAGAATATCTGACCTACATATTCCCATAGCAATTAATTGCAAAAATGTGCGATTTGTTCCAAGTAATTAAGAATATATTTGTCTCTAATAGGATAGTAGAACTAAATGTAAATTAACAGTAATTAGTAATTAGCCAAGCCATACTACAATAATAGTAACTGGAATAATTGGAAAAATTAATATAGTTAGCTAAAATTAGCTTAAATAAATAACTGGAGTTTTAATAAATAAATGAGAAAAAAAGCTTACAATCACATTCAGGTTTTTAAACTGTTCAGATGAATTACTGGCACATGACAAAAAAACGCCTAAAAAACTTGCTTCCGTGCCTCGTTTCATTTCATCAGCTGAAATAACCCTGCAAACGCATTAACTGCTTTGCTTATTGCAGAATCTAACTTTCAATAGATTAATTCTTGAATGAGACGCGCGAAGTAGAGCAGAATGTATTCCAATGCATTAACTGAGTACTAATAGCCTATCCCAAACAGGAAACGCTCTTACCTGTCTGGCCCTTCCCCAGCGTCTTTTCCAGTCGGTAGGGCCCGACATACTGAGCTGCCTGACTCCCCGACAACTCCTTACTGGACATTTCGTTCGACAGCGATTTCGTGTCACAATATAAAGGGGTAAATCAGTGTATTTTCACAATGTATCCACTGGTGCCTGTCCTGCTCACGTAATAACTCCGCCGTACAGACATCACAGACGGTGAGCGATGATGACACCGGGATGCTGAGGCGTGATGTCAGTGCCGTGGCCTACTCCCAAACATCTGCCTGGCGTCTCCTTAAAGTTCCTGGAAATCGATCGATAACATGTTCCGTTTGAAAATATCAAAAATAAACAGTGGGTGCGCGACCAGCCGAGCCTATTTGCCAAATTACAACAGTTATTGCGATTTGCAAGGCCTATGGTGTCTGATGGAAGAATGATGAGGGAACACGATTAAATCTCTCAGTATATGGGCTAACACTATATGACCACATCAGATAAGCTAATCGCTGTGAGTACCAGTGAAATTATTATGAATATTGAAGTCAGATAAAGATAGCCTAACGGGAATATTAGATAGCCTGGTTCAGTCATCTATTTATTTTCGTCGGTATTTTATCTTTAAAAATATATATCTATGTAGCCCGTTAATGCCAAACTGTAAGTGACCTATTTATTAAAAACTTGGCCACATCTATCATGCGAAAGAGCCGCACATAAGGTTTGTGACACCTTACACGTTTTATTCTGTCAAATATTTAGTGCCTCCTTCTTTTGTCAACGACTCCACAAAGTGTTTCGTCTTATTTGAATCAAAGTATAGATGTGAAGGATGAGCGTCCCGTGCCTGATATAAACTACGGTCTCTTCCAGGCCTCACATCCGGAAATATGGGAGAAAACAGCCACCCTTTCGCGAAAGAAAGCCTCAGTGTCTTCCGTCACATGAATCCGCCTATTAATCCACAGTGCGCGTGTCAAGTGTACATTGCGCTATAGTAAACTATAGGGTTTGCGCAGAAATCCCTTGCTTTATGCGTACGGAACACATTCCTGGTCTAAAAACAAGCATCTTTAACTAGCGTAGGAGCCTCCTCTCCCCCTCCCTCCCGCTCGCGCTGGCTATGTGCATCTCACAGCATCTTCTTCTCTCGCTCTCCTCCCGTCGCCTCGGCTACCGCGCGCGGACTCATTCTCTCGAGTTTGCGTTACAGTCTCTTGAAACCGCCTGGCTTTAATCCGTTCGCGTCGCTTGCCTGGTGACCGCAAGGATATCAGTCCCTCTGTCAGTTTGGCCTTTCTCTGTTTTCTAGCTCTCACTCTCCCAGTATTCCTTTTCCCCATCCGACACGAGCAGCATCAGCATCCGGGTTCTGCGCTGCTTGCGTCCCCTCCCTTTCGCGATTCACATCGAATATGCTCGTCATACTAAACCCCCACCCCATTTCCGCCCAAGAGCACGTCCCTCACATTATTGAACCCATTCCGTACTTTATTGTCATTAGACACATCTGTCAGTTTTTTTTTTTTTGATAGGCTAGATAATGTTTTCAATCCATTTATTGTCATAATACTACAGCCTACATAATACTACATAACTACAGCCTTACGGGAATATGCAGGGTAGGCTAGTTATTAACCTTGTTATATTTACAGCAGACTCTCATATCCAAACATAATTATCCAAACATAATCCATACAAAATGCCAGGTTTAAGCAAGCAAGATTAAGAAACTGTATGTTCTCCAATAAAACTACTTTTTTAATGGCTGAAATTAAAGCTCCATCCCTGCCGTTTAAGGTGTGAACACAAGGTGGCAGTAGAGACAAAGACATAGGGCGTGCTCAATCTCCCAGCCTTCTAATGCGCATGTATGTTAGGTTTTATTTCTTAATCTTACCCAGACACATTTGTCATAGCGAAAAGTATCGTAGTCCTCCTAGATACTGCCTGTTGCATTGGTCTAGCTCTTTTGATATCTTATTTAAGATATTTATAAATATTGAAGGCTATGAAACTGAATATATATTGCATCTTGTGTCAGTTCAAGGGTGCACATTTGAAAGTAGTCACGTCTTCTGACTATAGATTCAGGGTTTCTAGATAGACTGTGTTATGTGATTGAGATCAGCAAGTGATTACTGCTGAATTCACCTGGACATTCAACTCACTTAGCACTAGTTTCCCTTACATAAATCTTCTCAAGGTCAAACATATTCAGTAACCTTCCTACATGCTTTACAAAGTTTTGTAAAGTTATTTCTGCCTGTCCTCCAAGCAACGGCACACCTTCTTACCTAGCAGCTTCACAACCGAAAATATCTCTGTTCTCACTCCTCCTCTATGTGTAGCTATTGTTTTTTGGGGTTCATGTCGACTTTAAAATGGAAAACGAATGTAGGACATTCGTAGAAAGCAGGGAATTGCCTTAAAAACTGGAATAGTAGCCTATGTTGTAGGCTACTGACAATTTAGTATAGTTCACTTACACAAGCATTCTAGTAACTAAAAAATAATTGTATCCACCTGTTTCCGGGGAGCGCTACTGTAAAAAAATAAAGTGGGTGCAACTTCCGGTCAGGCGTCAGAAGTAGCATACCATTGGTATTTTGTGTGCTATTTAGCGAAGAGGCTAGGTGTTTTCTCTTTTTTTCGGATCATTTACTATTTGAACTAAGTCGCAAACCTTTATGAGAGATGCCGTTACGGAGCTCATGGACAACTTGTGCTAATTCAGTGGCCAATTTTATTGTAGCCTAGAATTATCCCATTAGATAAACATCTCCATGTTTTCGGTGCTAATGCAGACGTGTTCATGTAACATGTAAGGGTGGCGCTGCCAATAAAACACCTAAAAGCTGTCACAAAGAACCGGCAAAAGTAATGATTATGAATATGTAAAATATAGCAATGATACATTTTAATTAGGCTATTTATTAATAAACAAGTGTTTTCTGTGTCGATGCTGACTCGCGATCTTCACAGTAGTGAACGCGCCGGAGAAAAATGCACATTCATACGGATTACATAGTTTTCTTTCGTTTTGAATTGTTCCGTTTAAGACATTTCAAGCGTTCTGTAGATAATATATATATATATTTCTCAGGTCTGTAAGGCAAGTAGACTATGCTGAGTTTCGGTTCATTTATGAGACGAGCTGCAGTTCAGGCGCCGGCGCCTCCATGTGGTGATATTATTGTCTGCTATATTTACTTATTATTTATTAAATCCAGGTAATTTGTTGATGAAACATTGATTAAAATGAAGATACAATGAATACAAAACAAAATTAACTTTAAAGAAAGGTTTAGTGCTTTCTGTTTGAGGTCTTTAAAAGTTTTAAAGCAGTCTTTTAGTAGGCTAACGCTTTCAGGGAACTGTCACGCCCGTAACATTGTTTTTTTCCTCATAAATGCGAACACGAAAAATAAAATAAATAGACTTTTTTTTTTTCTGTGGAGAGCCAACCCTTCTTCATCCAGTGGGTAGTAGGTTTGCGCAGTGTAGGCTAATTCACACATTTCACAGAATTACAGCAAAAAAATTGCCACCTAAAAATTTAAGATTTTGTATGTGGCATGTGTATTTCCCTCATATTTAGCCTATAACGTTAGTTTATCGTTAATTCTCCCGACGATCGACTAAAGCCTGGTTCACATGGCAGGATAATTAGGCCGATTTTAGCTCCCGATTTACCCCTTACGACAATCTTGAGGATGCTCCGATTATCGTAAAATAATCTGATCAGATATTCCTGCCATGTGTGGTGCTCACGTCTGCTCGGAAGAGTGCTCTCGTCTGCTCGGGAAGGACGTCGGGACCGCTCCGATCTCAAATCGGGGATATCCAACATGTTGGATTATTTTGCCCCGATTTCTCCTGTGGTTTCCCCCGGGGATAAACGAGCACGCAGCCTGTGTACTGTGGCGTGTAGCCAATCAGAAAGCGAGGTGACGAGGCGCAGAGGAAGCACCGGGAAACAAAATCAAAACAGCCTGCGGCATGGCGCACCAGAAAGTCCGTGGACGTCGGAGATGGATTCGGTTAAAAACAAACTACAAACTATCGCCACTGCATCCTCTTCTTCCGCCATGATTGTTTACTCTGAAGTCACATTTGATCTCGAGGGATTTTGCGAGATTTTCCGTCTGACCTGGGAATGCTCGGGAGTCAAATCGGTTCGTGTGTGATGTGTTCATCTTGTCGTGTGGCTGCGCACCAAAACTGGTACGACCAAAACTGTTAGACCCGTGATTTTTTATCGCCGTGTGTGGGGTCTCTCAGGTTTGTAAAATCGGCCGACAATTTTAAAATCGTCCCGTGTGAACCAGGCTTAAGAAAATGTAATCGAATCCCCATCCCTATAGCCTAAATTACTGCTATTTCGCCCCTTTTAATTTCGTTGAGGTTATATTCCCACATCGTTAGCAAGTTTGGATCGCTAACGTTACATCTTGAATGACTGTCAACTGTTGAATGAATGAACGAGTGTCACGTCTCGCTTGTTTACTTCGAACCGGAAGACGCGCCCACTGTTGTTACAAGCTGAGACCGCATGGAACGTAGGAAACTTGTGTAGCCTACTTGATAATTTACTTTAGATTTACTCAGGGGCGTAGAATTTAGTAGGGATGCTAGGGACGTGTCCCTACCAATATCCAGTGACACTGATAGATATCCCTAGCAATACTTTCGATCAAAACTTAAAATATATTTATATATTGTTGTCCCCGTCCCCACCAATTTCAAAATCAAACCTACGCCACTGGATTTACTATTGACTTAGCTACTCAGAATTAATGCCAGAATGCATTGCGGCATGAATAAATGAAACAATTGTTTGTTTTAAAATGTGATTTGCTGTCTTGTATCAGTTTTTTTTACAGATCTATGACAGTGTAGCACAACAAAAACAGGAGATAAAATAGTTATTGTTAAAATTAATAACTTAACTACTTATTCTTTGGAACCTAAAATAACTGATTTCTTGTTGAATTGCTGCATCAATAAGAAGAGAATTACAAGCAAACAAAGTTCCAAGTGCCCAACCAAAGGGAACAGCCATAATGCTGAACAAAACATTTTAGAAAAATCAACATCAGTTTATGAAGTCAGCTTATGTGGTGTTCTCTCGTTTTTTTCAGTTGTAGCCTATATTGACAATTCAACACTCAAGACGACTTTAGGAAATGAGTGAATGCAACCAGAAAAAATAACTGTAGAAGTGGAAGACATGAGATTAAGATATAAGATTTAAGGCGGGAGTTTGCCCCGCCGGTGCCTGCCTCAAAAACTCTTTTTTTCTTCTTCTTCTTTTCTTTTCTTGACAAACAAATCAATTAGGCTAATCTTAACATGGGTTTTCTGAGTAGCCTATACATTTTATAGACGAATAGCGACCCCACAGCTTACATTTAAGACATTAAGTAGAACAACTGTTGGATTTTACAATGTAAAGGTGCACCTGGGAAAGTAAGCTTCCTCTTACCAAAGTAAGTATGGTTGCCACCAGTCCAGTAAAATACAAGATCATATCAAGGTAAAATGAAATCGCGATTTTACATTTTGTAGGCCTACACATAGCTTAACATAAGGAGTGTGAAGTAGAATACTATTGCAAATATTAAGAAATCAATTGCACAAAAATTAGTAGAGAAGCTCATTTGCACGTGATTGCATTTTAGCGTCTTTGTTTCCATAGCGACGGCCACGGAGTCTTGACTCTTGAGATCAAGTGTCGTAAACCTTTGCCTTTTAAACGTGCTCAAGCCCAGTGATGGGCGGATCGATACGAAGTATCGATACTGACGTCGAGAATCGAAAATATCGATACTCAAATAAAAATATCGATACTTCAGTGTTTTTTTACCAGTGATTTTGTTTATTTGACAAGAAATCTAATGCGTACAGTATGCATTGAATTGGATGAATAACCTATGTTAGTGAATAATTGTGTCGTAGAACCACTTCCCTGCTTATCTGAACCATGATCTGAACTGAACACGCAAATGCTTCATCAGAACCAATCAATCACAGAGAGCGTTCACACACTGCCAACAATGCATTCAAACCACTAATCTATTATATTGTCATTATAGATCAGTGATTCAAACCATGATTAACAGAAGACAAATATATGTTTGAGCTATTTCACAATAAACAAATTGTAGCATTTTGCAAATTTGTGCAATTAAATTGTTTTAAATTGAATGTTAAAAGTTCATACTGATGTTCTATTCTGTAACTATAATTTTAATATAAATCATACACTGTCTGAATAAAAAGGTTACATTTTATTGGTGCAAACGCCTGTCACTGGCAGTCCCTTATGAAAATGAACATTACAGTGACCATAGTTCAAATAGGCCTATCATATTTTGTAGATTTCCATGGTTATTACCACTAAGTAAAGATTTTAAACATGTGTAGGCTAAATAAAAAATATAATCTAGTAAATTCCAATTAAGGTATATTGAATGTTAAAATGCCTTTCAAATATAATGTTTAGTGGGTATCATTACCCATTTTAATCTTAGAAATTCAATAATTTAAGAAATTTTAAAATTTAAAAGTTCAGTTAAGAGGTATCGTATCGGTATCGATATCGACGATACTGGCCTTGAAAGTATTGGTATCGTATCGAAGATAAAATAAGTGTTATCGCCCTGTTAAATGCAAGATGCTCTCCAAATGTGAAATGTGAATGAAAAAAAGTTATCAATGGGTCTATAATATGCGAGTTTTATAACCTATAGTTCTTATTAAATGTAATATTTTAAATCATTTTATTTTAATTTTATTTTATCTCTCATGTAATGCTGTCACAAATATTAATTAGTTTCATTATCATGAACTTAGTTTTCACTGGTTTCCTGTCTTCCTTGCTCCGTTTTCCTGCCATTCTTTAGTTGTCATAATAATTAATTTCATCAGCACTGGTGTTTATCATTATTTCATTCATTTGGCTTAAGTTGATGTCTGTTCACTCCTCAGTTGTCCAGTCTCGTTAATGCAGCAGAGTTTGTAAAACAGAGGTTCTCTATGTTGTTACTGGAGTTTTTTGAGTGTGGATTATTAAAGCTGCTTTACCTGATTGTCATCTTATTGTTCCTTCCTGCAACTGAGCATGACACCTGCATTGACTATAAAAGAAAACATTTAGCATATTTTGCATAAGGCAAACCATGAAAGGTAGTGATTAACTTTACATTTGCCTATTTTAAGCTCTTAAATAGTGCCTTAAAATGACTGAAATAAGATTATAGAAGTAAAACTGTACATTACCATCATTCACAACAAACTTGTTTCACATCGACACACCCTTCCAATGTCACAATTGGTTTTAATTTTTTATTCAATTACTTTTCTTTAACTCACAAACAACAATCTCAACATTTGATCAGTCCTTCATGGACATCATCATTCATCTATAATCAACATTTTCTCTGCTTATGCAAGCGGTGAAATTGGTGTGACAAGGCTTTTGCATTAATTAGCTCACATTTCTTGTTTTGAACTATTTAAATGAGACGAAACCAGTCTTTACTGCATGTGTGAGCATAGTCCACTCCAAACCCTTAGGATTTAGTTTTTCTTGGTTACAGAACAAGTCTTCACACTTCTAGCTTGCTTGCTAATAGATCAGCTCAGGAAAGTGCCTTAGATCTGATTGATTGAATGATGAGATCAGTGCAGTTGCGGATTTGAATGGGTGTATGTGTGCGTCTTAATGACTCAAAGTGAGGAGTTTAAGCTTTCCAATGTCACTAATACTCTAATCTCCTTCTTTAGTTCACCTAAACCCATTAAAGATCTACATAATCCTTGCCTCCAATCCACTTTACTGCAGCCACCTTAAAGGTTTGAACTTGTATATAAATAAAACCAAAGGGACTCATTAGAAGTCACCTTTGGCTAGGTAGGAGCTGCTCAGTGAGTTAATGAGAGACGTTTTTGTTTGAGAAACAAATTCAGTTACAATGTTGAACCATTTTAAAATCTTTATTCAATTTTGTAAGCATCTGAGACACATCATTTACATCAAATCATGAGGTCTTCCAAACTGTCAACAAACAGATCAATACAAACAGCCATAAAAGGGGAGGGGAAGTTGGTGGTTGTTGGAATCCATGTAAGCTTCACATGAGTATTAGAGAAGGGAAGAGACACAAGTATGGTCTCTGCTGCCAAACCCCATCATTTAGTCCAGTGCCATGAGCTACAGGGAATGCTGGGAAGGTGGAGGACTCAGTGCAGTAAACCCTTGAGAACAAACACAAATATGATGATGACAGTTACAAAATTTAACAATGCGGTTGAGCTCTTGACTCTTTTTTTTTTTTTAGGTATGCACAATATATCAGTACCATATTGATATAGATATATATATATATATATATATATATATATATATATATATATATATATATATATATTTATTTATTTATTTATTTATTTATATTGGAAAAGTTGTCTCAATCATGAAGTTAAACATTTTTTTTTTAAATAAATACAATTAAAAATAGATACATTTATTTTTAAATAAATGTTATATCTGTGTATACCTAATTATTAGACCATTCCAATTCTAATGTACCACATTGTGACAGTATATGATGACAACGCCTGAACTGACATAAATAAAATATACATCTGACAAAGTTGAGGGGAATGAAGCAAGTTAATATGCATTACTTTTCCTACATGTTGAGCACCTCATGAAGCCTCCGCATTGCTCTTCACACAGGCAGCAAACGCCTCCATCAGCTCCTTACACGCTTCCTCGCCATTCTCCTTTACACTGAAGCACACAGAACACACGGTCATTACTCCAGCACACATAGGCCTATACACACACACACACTCATTCACATCAACATATCACATATACAACATAGAAAATGCTGACTAAATTAGATTTGTCACTCTGAAGAACACACAACTGCATAAAAGTATAAAGGTTCTGTACCACACACTGTAAAGACATATACATAACTTTAGTTGTGTCTTTAGTCATAAAATGTGAATTCATGACTGGCCGGATTCTACTGGGACTGAATGAGACCGTATGTATCCATTTGTGCGAGTGAGATTATTTGAGCCTCTCCACAGCAAACAACGGCAGACACTGACACACTGCATTAGAGTGATGGAGCGAAAACGAGGGCTGGAATAACAGCACGAAGGGAGGGGAAAAAATTGCAAAGAGAGGGAGGCAGATAATCCATCTGAACGATAGAGACCCAGAATCACGTGACAAAGCAAGCAGGTAATAAAATAGAGACATGCCTACTGCTAACAGAGTGAGATGTTGTGACAGAGAAATCCCCTCCACTGGTTAGAAAATGATTTCAGTATCTCCTCCCCCACAGATCATCTGCTGCATCTCACACGCTGACCTAAGCGAGCTCTCCCTCTCCTCAGTGAGCAGTGATGTAACACACAGCTGGTCAATTTCAATATAAAGAGCCTTATGCAGACTGGTTCTAATGAGCCATGTGACGTAGGTATATAGATGCATGGGGGATTGCACTCGCCAAGGGCATTTCCTTTTCATAGGCAGCCATTTTAATACTTCAGGGATTCAGGGACATGCAAGGGGAGAATGGATCATTGTGAAACAAGACTAATCAACAGTGTGAGACAAGATGCCTTCTATTGTACAAAAAACAGTTAGGGTCAGATTATGTCCTTATCCTCAACAACTAATAACTGGAGATCACAAAACCCTTTTAGGTCAACTGGAAAACCACACATGTTTTGGTCTGCATATAATGAACCAGAAAACGGTTATTTTTGATTTGGGAGTCAAATATTGAAACACTTTAACTTGTGGTATAAAAAGAAATGGTTGAAAAAGTATAATCTATTTAAAAGCTATGTTTAATTCACCCAAAAATGAAAAATTTGTAATCATTTATTCTCTCTCTCTCTCTCTCGTGTTGTTCCCAAAAACTGTATGTCTTACATTCTTCTGTGGAACTTAAAATATGTTCTGAGAAACATCTCTTTTTTTTTTGTCCATACAATGGAAGTCAATGGAAATCTAAACTGTTTGGTAATCAACATTCTTCAGAATATCTTGTTTTGTGTTATGAGGGCGAGTAAATGATGACAGAATTTTCATTTTTGGGTGAACAATTCCTTCAAGACAGATACATTCTTTAAAATGTGTTAAATCACTGCAAAAGTGCACTAAATAAACCGAAGTGTGCTATTCGGGAGTCAAATATTGGAACACCTTATTCTGAGGTGTAAAACAACAATGATAGCAAAAATGAACAGTGAAATGGGAAGATGATGATCACCTTCCCCAAATTCAGACTGAATAATTCACATGATGGCCAGTCCTCCACATATATAATGCAAAAGGAAAAAGGGCACGGCTCAGGAGTGCTCTTAAACACAACAAATAGGAAATAGTACTCTAACAATTGGATAGTTTTACTTGAGCTATAGAAATCTAAATTAGAATCCAATAACTATTAAGTCCATATGCAATTGATTAGTAGATGAGCTCCACGTGGAGCTCCTACAACTAAGCTCATCCTGTGCTGATAAACCACAGGTCTTTGTTTATTGATAGATTGAGTAACACTGTTTACCCTGAGGGGGGGCTTCTGCAAAATTAGAATAATGCATTCCAACTGCTACAGGAACAGACATGCTAACATAAATGAGAGGGGGAAATTGCTTCGAGTGTAAAAGATTAACTTTTGCTTTGCATTATAATTCTTAAAAGGACACACCTAGAACAAAATGGCTGTATCCTAACTCTATGGCTGAGTTAGTAAAATATAGAGAACACTCAAGGTCATAAGGTCATATGAAATGCACAAATTTACACTGCCAGAGAGCAGCAACAACAGATCTGATGGTCAAATGTTCCACAACACACTACCAGATACATTCTCCCAGTGAATAACTGCTGGCTTCTGGGGTTAAACCTGTAACGGTAATCCTCTTCTGGTTTTAAAGCCCATGATGAATCCCCTTTGTGGACTAGCATGAAAACAAAAAAGACAAGATGGCCACTGCAACATGCTTGGACCAGGTGTAAAATGATCCAGTAAATAGAACATGCCACACTGTAAAAGCAACTGTAAGTCGCTTTGGATAAAAGCGTCAGCTAAATGAATAAATGTAAATATAAATGTAAAATAAATAACAGAAACACACATCTACACATAACCATGTACGAGTGCACTATAAATACCAGTGTGGTGTACGTTACTTAAAGGTCGGCCTTCTGTGAGTTTAAACATTCAGCTAGTCAGCAACAAATGCAAGATGCTGGTCAAAATGATCACAGAAAGGGCTGACAAACTGACCTGCTAATAGAGTTTCAACTGTTAACAGCCCTGCCATTCCATATTTTTCCCAATAGTCTTAGTCATGTCTGTCCCTGCAGCCTTCTATTCTCATGTTTGATTGGTGACTGCTCACATGAGAGTTAAATTCTGATGTTTGCAGATTCAATTTGAAACTTTTCTCCATTTTTTCAACCCTCTCATCAATGCTTTCTGGATTAGTGGATTTTGTTGGTTTTATATCCTGTAAATGGAGGTGATTGTTCCATCTGAAGCATGCCCTATCTATCACAGTGACACATAATTCAACCAAATTCTTAACCTCACACCCTCCCCCTATCAGGTCCTAGCACACCAAAGGTCAGGGAATGTGCAACCTTATCTGCGTTCTCATGCTGCCCAGGCCTGTCGACACTACAAACACCAAAAGCAGCCAATCTGCATTTTTGGGTGGGTAAGTGGGTGTGGGGATTCGGGTCAAAATACAGTTTGAGCAATGGCTGGTGTCAATGATCAGGAGAAAGGGTACACAATGAAACCATAAAAAGTAGAGAAGACATAACATTTCAAATGAAAGTTCATCACTCTTGCCATCACAATCCCCTTATTTTTCAGGATCTAAAACCAACAATACCCATAAGTGGGAGGGCAGGGAAAAACAGAGAAAAGGTTTATTCGCAGACATCAGTAATACCCTCTCATTTAAGTGGTCAACCCTCAAACATGAAAAAGCGAGCCTATGGAGACTGCAGGGACAGAAATGGCGAAGACTGATAGGGTAAAACAGGGATGGGAGGATGAGCGAGAGGAAAAGTATGACGTAGACACATTCCCAACGGCCAATCAGCCGTGAGGAAGAACTGAAGTTGAAGAAAAAGCCCAGAATGCTCTTAATGAGCAACCCTGTCACCACCCACTGCCCCACACACTGCTGCTGCCAACTTGAATAAAACTGACACCAATCAAACCATTTAAAAAACTCACAAAACTTAATCGAGTTACATCTTATTAAAAATACTGGATCCCCCAGCGCGAACATTTCACTTTGCATTCATCGAAAGGTCCTTCCTTCCCTCCATTTTGGATCGCCATCACAATGTAGAATTTACACGGCATATCATAATTCTACTGAATATCATAAATCCCACCACAATCCTAATTATTTGAGACCTACAGCTATGTGGGAATAAACCTACATATTGAAGAATCAGAATTTAACAAATATTCATGCGGTCCATACAGGGTTGCAGAACGGACCAGTATTTTGGACTATACATGACTGCTACCCTAGTCACTTACCATTTGTCTAAATCTGCCTTGATGGCCACACAGGGTGCTGGGACAGGGGTCTCGGCAGGAGCTGCAGTCTCTGAGTCCGACATGGTCTATGGTGTTGGTGTTTATGCGTGCCTGCTCTGTGCGCTCTTGTGGTTGCATGTACAGAAGAAAAAAAAAGAGAATGGGGAGTTAGAGTTGGCAAAAGGGAGGGGGAGTGTACATAGTACGAGGGGGGGGGGGGGGGGGGGCATGAGAGTGCACATATGTGTGCATGCGCAAGAGAGCAAACAGTGATCGGCTTAAACCATACTCAGCAAAGACATTTTAAAAGTTTGGTTCTTTCTTCACCGAAGAGCAGAGTGAGTTACGAAATACAATGAGAAGTATGCCACAGAGACACTTGCATTTGGACACAGAAAAGCAGCACCATTTGCTGTGTTATGTCATTGACTGTGCATGGACACCCCCTAATGGCAACATGCTTTCATGACATGCTTCAAGGACTATAGCTGTTTTCATATAAAAGCAACAGCATTGAAATTTCAATTATTGGTTTAAAAGGTTTACAGATACATCAGGGGTGTGCATGGATATAAAAAAAAAAATAAAAAAAAGATAGACAAAGATTAAATAAAAACATAAAAGTGTTTACAAATATTAGCACATGAAAACAGATTAATTAAATAATATTTCTTATAATACGACGTCATAGGAGGTCAAATATATTAATACAAAATATTGTATTATCAAAAATGCTGGCTATGGCTGGCAACAAAAAAAAAGAAAAGAAGAGCAATCCATTCAAATAGGCCAAAAATAATGTCACGTTGACGCAGATTAGGTTGGATGCACAAGAAATGTAAATCATATCAATAGTAACCTACAGGGCTTAAAAGTATGCCTACAGGCTATATATTCTTTGACAATATATATTTAAGTTAATTATTTGTAGGCCCATTGTAGTTTTTCCATCTTAGTGTATTTCTCTTTTTTGTTTGCATTATATTCGCTGAATTAACAAAATTATTCTTTGGCTAAAATACCCGTTTCATTATTGTCAAATTCGTAACGGTTAAATTACCATGGCATTATTTTTTAAAACGCATTGGACATGTGGAGT
Source organism: Siphateles boraxobius (assembly GCF_051911475.1). Lineage (NCBI taxonomy): Eukaryota > Metazoa > Chordata > Actinopteri > Cypriniformes > Leuciscidae > Siphateles > Siphateles boraxobius. The sequence continues at coordinate 19,473,069 of NW_027509193.1, forward strand.
GGATACTTTTTAACTGCAACAAAATACTTTACGAAGATCTGAAACTTTTGGGGATCTCTGCAACAACTCACCTCATCGACGGTCAGTTGAAAAGTTAAGCTTCATTAAGCCTACTTGTCGGTCTAAATCAAGAGTAGCTATATGCGATAAAACCTGTAGGAACAAATGACTGAAAGCACAGGCGCATCTGAAAATGACGGAGGTAACTGCTACCAGAACGCCGTGTTCTCTGAACAATCAACTCTCATTCATGTATATTTAAACTGCTGTCAACGAGCTAAAGTGTTTTTAAATTACATTTGCATGAAATGCCAACCAATTACTGTACCTGGATCTTCAGCGCCGAAGGATCTGGCAAGAGTTAACTGGAAAACAAAATGAATATTGTTGAACTGAGTAGCCTACTACTGGATCCACGCCTCCTTATAGGAGTCTTTGAGGAGAAACGCCCCACAATGCAGCGAACACACTAGAATACAAAACTGTTTACAAAACTGTTCTCGCTTTAATATTACAAAGCTGTGTATTGGAATTGTTGTCCTTCAATACATAATGTTATGGCAGTGGGATGGGGGTCTACTGATGAGGTCTTTAGGGGTTTGTCAAATTAAATGTATAAGTTCCCTATAATATATGTGAAATGTAGCCTACTAAGTTCCCTGAAATATATGAGCAGTTTGGAAATAGTTTAAGCCAAATTGAGCTAACAGAATGAATGAATGAATGAATGATTTTAACATAACATACATTTTTTTACATAAAATGTTACATTTCAAGGTCCTGTAAGGCCATGCACTGTAACTGGCTTAATAAAAATAATAAACAAACAATAATAATTAAAATCAGTATTTTTAACATGATTTAAAAACGTTTTTTCTTCGTTATGCGAACGTTAAGAGAACGTTCCATTTTATTATTTTGCAAACATGTTGGGAACATTACTTTTGAATGCTCTCTGGAAAATCTGAAGAGTTCAGATGCAAAAGCCTCTAAGTGCCATCTGAAATTTTCTTCTAGAATGATGATTTTTATCAAGCTTGTATATTTAAGTTCAGTAATTTCACTTAAATGGCAATGAAAATTACCTATTAATTGTAATTTAAGTGAAATTACTGAACTTTCATTCTAGAAGAAAATTCAGATGGCACTTCGAACTCTTCATCTGTAGTCTAAGCCTAAATTAAAAAAAAAAAAAAACGCTGAACGAACATCCCAAAGAACATTTCAGGAAAAAAGTTCCATGAACAATGTATAAAAATAAAGTTTTTGTGCTAACGCTTTGAGATTAATTTTGAATGAACAATGTATTAACATTACTGGAAGAGGGTTTGTTCATAATTTTGAGAGAACCGTTTCAGAATGTGTGTGTGTGTTTTCTGAACAAATAGTACACAGAAGGGGGGGGGGGGCAGCGGACGGCAGAAGAATTTCCCCACACAAACAAAAAAAACAAGGCAGCATAGAACAGGAAACTTTCATTAGAATTGGGTTTAACCAGCACATTTAGACATACATAAACCAGGAAAGGAATGAAAAGAAAAGGGGCATAAAAGCCCTCAATCCTATCAATCCACAGCAGGACAAATTAGTGTTTCCACATGGGGGAAGGGTCTGTAATGTGTAGACTTTTTTTTAAACGGCACATGCCTGCAAGAATGTAGAATGGGTACCTCCAGAGTGGTGCAGTCTATGAGAACGGTTTCATTTTCCATTTGTTCTTCCATTCAGATATCCTAAAGTAATCGCTTCACACTAAACATTTTTTCAAATACAAAAACACAAATCACCAAAATCCCCCTTTTCAATTGAAATAAGCTCTATATTCAGAAGTTTCCCCATCCAGTAATTAAAAGAAAGTTTTACATTTATTTATTTGGCACTTCATGTGACTGCTGGTGAATTTTACCCTCCTGTGTCCTGTATCTACTCAAGTAGCTTATCAATATTGATTAACCAAACTCTCAAAACAATGTTTTTCATTAGTTTCAGGACTGAACTAGTTTAGGTACAATACACCTGGAGTGTAAAACTTACTGCATACCCAAATGAAAGGAGTAGGTCTATATAATGAAAGGCTCAGGAGAGGAACTCAAACTGCAAAAGATTCAAGTAAGAGAATAAAGAATCCAGTTAAAATGATGGCTGAAGGATCTAGACTATACTTTGCAGGTAAGCAAACCTTATCTTCCACAATCTAACCTTTCCCCACCACATTTTACACTTTATCTCTACTCCCTTGTTACACCCCCTTTTCCATTTTTGGTTCATGCTTACTTGATTTCAGCTCCCTCTATCTGCCTTTCTTCTTTGTCCATACTCCTGACGACAATACTGTTTACCACTTCCTTTTTTTCTTTTCAGTGACTGTCCTGATGTGTGCGTTTGCCTCAATCAATGGTGTCGGTCTGAATGATTTACTGGAAAGAGCCTCTCAACTTTCAGACAAACTTCACTCCCTCAGCACCTCTCTCACCAATGACCTGGTCAGTACTAAACGCCCTCGTAAAAAAGAAAAAGTGCATGCTGTTACAGTAACTTTGAATCAGACAATGGATGATGGAAAGAACCCATAAGGTTTATTGAAGACACAGGGGAGTTTTCAGGTATGACAATGGATCCAGATCAAACAGGATCCAGATCAAACAGTAGTAATGGTAAAGGCAGAGCAGTATACTATAGAGTCCTTAAATGATAGTAACACTCACTATACAGGAACACCAGATGATGACAATGCTGAAGTGGAATGGAAGATGGAGGTTGGTATTATTCACAGGATGTAGAGTCTGTAGTCATAATTGTGATCAGACAAGGAGTTAACTGAGTGGGTGTCTTTTATAGGGCATTGAGTGACTGTGATAGGATCATCAATTAGCAGACCTGGGCAGAGTTGATGCGATTGAGGATGATAGCAGAACCGGAAAGAGCCCGGTGGAGCCAGAGAGGTGATGGGTTGAGGCACAGCAGGAGATCCACAAGTCCAAAGCTGTGCCAGAGCAACGGTTGACCAAGGTGGAGCTAGAGGGATGAGTGAACCTAGTCCCAGCCTGAGGGATGATAGACCATGGTGGAGACGAGGGAACGTGGAGCTACTCATACTGGGAAGAGGGGCTTGTGGGTCAGCTCCTCCACTTTCCCCACTGTGCGATGATCCACAAACCCACAGGGTGCAATCAATGAAGTCCACCAAGGAACTATGAACTTCAATCAACAGTAACATTTGGCCGAGTATGTCATCCATCCCACCCCAAAAGATGTAAGGGACTTATCCCAGCGCAACTCATGACAAATCTCAAGGAAATCCTCCACATACTCCTCCAGGAGGCCATCTTGGGTGAGGGTGAACAGGTACTCGTCAGGGACACGGAGTAGCTAAATCAGGGAGTGCAGAATGTTGGCGGTGCTGCTGGGGTCATAGTGTTGGTAGGTCTGGTCATCTGTAATGTTGACTCAGACAATGAATGATGGTAAGAACCCAAAGCAGGTTTATTAAAGACACAGTTGAGCATACAGGTAAGACAATGGATCCAGATCAAACAGGTAGGCTAAGTAATAATGATAATGGCTTGTATTTATCGCGTTGACTGTGTGGACCGCTTCATCCATCACTTGTTTCATATCAGGTGGCATTTTCTTAGCCGCATGGGCTTGCATGTGTATCATGCAATGCGTTCATACTAAAAATAGAGAGACACCTTGTACTTTTGTCACCAATCCACTGTTTGCGCCAGTCATTGCCCGTGCTCCGTTGGAGCAAATACCCACACGGTTCTTCAATTAAATGTCATGTTCATGTACAAATGAGTTCAATGTAGCAAAAAGTTGCTCACATGTTTCATGTTCGAGAAGAGGGCGACAAAACAGAAAATACTCCGTAATTTGTTCTTCACCGACAAATCTAACGTAAACCATTAATTTTGCTTCTCCTGCAATATTGGTGCTCTTGTTAAGTTGGATAATCAAGCTTATTTTCTAAGCATGATTATCGTGATTATCTGCTTTCACATCTGTTGCCATTTGCCCAATACAACTAGTCACAATATCATTTGAGAATGGAATCAATGCTTGATCAGCAGCACTTTATCCACACATAACTGAAACAGTCTCTTTAACTCAGGGTAGAAAAAAAAAAGTCTCACCTAAATTGTGTGGCTTCTCAGTTTGGGCAATCCAATGAGAAATAACAAACAAGGTGCGTAGAGCCCAGTCACTCACCGTGGTGGCTTTCTGTAGCATTGGTTTTTGACCACATAGCTCCTGTAGTTTTCGTTGCAAAAATTAAAGTGGCTTTGTCAGCAGCGATTCGTGTTTGGTTGTCAAGTGTCTTAGCATTTTGCTAACACCTTGCCACAAAGCACTGTGGTTAGGAATCCCCCCGATCGCAGATCTTATTCCAAAAAGCCATATTCAGAGTACTTATCATCATATTTGGCTTTTGGCCTTCTTTCCTTGTTCTCAACTGGACGCTTTTTGTCAGCACCAATTAAAAATTGCTCCATGTCTAATCAGCAGTCCAGCTATGACTATAAACCACAAATTGCAAAGCCCATGTGAATACTTCCAATTAGCTGTTAATTTGTTATGTCATGTCGCTGCTGGTATGTGGTGCTATTAGGCAGCCATTTTATACATACATTCAAAATAAAAGTTATCCTGCGATCCACCTGCTACCTCATTGCGACCCCCAGATTAAGAACCGCAGCTCTAGAAACTTTGAATCTTTTCCTGGAACAGACAGGGGAAATCTTCAGTGTTGAGAGGCTTCATTTCCCCATCCCTTCTAAACAGGAACACAAAAGGAGAGGACAAACAAGCAGATGACAATGCTGGAATGGAATACGATGGTGAACAGGGAAGTAATCTTTTTCAGGTTGGTATCTCTAGTGGTGACCAGACAATGAGTTAACTGAGTGAGTGTCTTTTGTAGTGCATTGATGAGACTGTGATCAAATCCAGGTGTAATTGATGGCCAAGTGAAAGAAGATGAGAATCGTGAGGGATGCTGGGTTAATGTAGTATGTGAGTGAGAGTGCAGCAAGGAGTGAGGAAGAGTCCATTGTGTGTGTGACAGTTACATGCACACTGGGTTGTTTTTGACTTCAGGTTTATCCAAACAGGCATTTTTTTCATAGATTTGATGTTGGTTGTTTTTGATATAAACCTTTCGTCCACAGGATTCTCACTTTCCTCCTGTTGGGAGGGTAATGATGCCCCGTCCGTCAATGTGCCACACATCCACCCTTCAAATTCCCAACGACAAAGACCAAGCCCTGAAAGTGCCGGTAAGAGCACATGCATCCATCTTACTCTTTTTGAAATGTAAAAATACTTTCAACTATTGCTTATTTATTGTATCAAATAAATAGCCTATTGTTTGTTAAATTACGAATATTAAATATTATGCAGCATAATATAAATAAAATATTTTAATTGTAATTAAAAAATTATGATTATATAATCATTATAATTTAATTTATATAACATGTGAAACAAACTATACAAAAACACAATTAAAACACTTTATATATGATTTTAATATAATATATTTATATATACTTTACAAAGCTTGCAAATATTTTAAGTCGAGTCTCATCCTATTCCAACTTTTTTCAGCCTGTCATTTTAGCTTAAAGTGATAGTTCACCAAATTAAATTAAATGAAAATTTGGTCATGTAGGCTACTTAGCCTCATGTCGTTCCAAATCCATGAGATTTTTCTTCATCTTCATAACACAAATGAAGAAATATCTAATCTGTCCCTCCTTTGAAATTTCCATTCAACCAACACTTTGACTCTTCAAAAGGTTCTTAAAGAGATCATAATAGAAATCCATGGCCTGGTTAATTACGACATTTAAGTAGCTTTTATAAACATGCCGTAAATAAAACCTTACTTTTGTGCATCTTGACATAAAACAATGTCAACATTAAAACATATCAACAATGAAACATATGTTAAAATATGTCAGTGCAAGTTGCTTTCAGTTAAACCAGCTGAAACATGCATTTTAGTCTAGGACTAGACTAAAGCCTTGTCTGTGAAACCGGAGGTAGCCTATATGAATCGAGCTGTTTAATCCAAGTCTTCTGAAGAGACAATCGCACAGTGGTTCTCAAAGTGTGGGGCGCGGGAGCAGTGGCGGATCTAGAAAATTTTACATGGGGGGGCAAAGGGGTGGCAAGAGGTCTTGGCAGGGTTGCAGGGGCAGACGGTGGGAATCCCTATATGTGAATTGCTTTAACAAAACAAACACAAAAACAAAGTATTATTGTTTAATCATGCCCTTACACACTACAAAGGTTTTTAATTCACAACAGGAATAAGCCCAGTGCAGTGTTCAAACAAAACAAAACCGTGCATCTTTTAAAAAGTAAAATTATAACAAGCAAAATGAAAATATAAAAAAACAAAGTACAAAAATTGTGCCCAAGGACTTTTAGCCTTAATGGTTAGGTTCCAGCTACTTTCTTCAACTTCTCTTGCCTGCAAAAGTCAATATGTGAAAACCTCTGGTTATCCTGTATTAGGGGTGGAACGGTACACAGAAGTCACGGTTCGGTTCAGACATCACGGTTCAGTACGATTTCGGTACAATGGAGTGAAAAGCAAAACAAAAATGCAGAAGGCATTTTTATAAATGTCTTAAACATTGTATTTTTTAAATAAGTTTTATTAATAAAGGCATAGAAGCAGTTTATTTTTTAGTGCACTGACAATAGTTTTATATAATTTAATTAGTTTATTAATTAAATTAATAAAAAGACAAAGACCTTGCGATATGTTTGGTATGTTTGAATGAATTTAAAATTAATTTGCCATATTTCAGATCAATGTATTTGTTTTTCTTAATTTTAATTAACCCTAACTTTATTCTCATCTAAATTATAAATAATTGATTTCCGTATAAAATAATACTAGGTTACCATTAAAAACCACATTTGATTTTCTTTTTTTTAATCAATGTAGAATGTGTAATTTAAAAGTACAACTCTGTGTGTGTGTGTGTGTGTGTGTGTGTGTGTGTGTGTGTGTGTGTGTGTGTGTGTGTGTGTGTGTGTGTGTGTGTGTGTGTGTGTGTGTGTGTGTGTGTGTGTGATTTTGGTTGGGTGATAGTTGTAGCTTACAGTTTGACAAGAGAGTGTGACAAAAGCACAATGTTCTGTTTTATTGCGAGTGTACACAAATACATGAAAACACTTTGCAGTTTGAATTATATGTTTACGGATTATGTTTTGGTTTCCACTGATCGTTCGCGCTCGCGCCTCTCTCTCTCTCTCTCTCTCTCTCTCTCTCTCTCTCTCTCTCTCTCTCTCTCTCTCTCTCTCTCTCTCTCTCTCACACACACACACACACACACACAGTTCGATCGCAGTCTGTTCAATATGTGTGTTTAACTACACCTGGGGAAACTCACTTCACCTTCAGAGGCTCTGGGGCAGCTCAGTCTCTCCAGTCGGGTTGCAGGCCCACCGCACCGCAGCAGACTCGCTGTGTGTGTGTGTGTGTGTGTGTGAGAGAGAGAGAGAGCCAGACTGAGCGGAACGCCGCTCTGCACGTTTGAATCAGGGACGTACTAAGTATTTGAGGGGGAGGGGCTTTAATAAAAATTAAAATTGTTACATTTTGGTAAATGTATCGTTTAGTTCACTGTTTTGAGAAGCTTGGGAGTTGTTTTTACAAGTACATTATTTGGATCATCAAAGTTAGGGGGGCAGCTGGGGGGCAAGGCTCTAGAGTGGGGGGGGGGGGGGGGGGGGGGGGCACCTGCCCTCCCTTGCCCCCCTGTAGATCCGCCCCTCCGCGGGAGATCAGCAGAAAACACAAAACAGCCGTTGCAACGACGTTCGTGAAAAGCGGTTAGCGCTCTGCCTTAATAAAGCGGCATTTAACTGCAATTACACTGAATCGTTCTTCTTCAGACCGTTAACTTGTCAACGTTGGAACAAGGCAACAAGCCCAACATAGAAGTTGCTCGCGGTAGAAAATCACCTCTTCAGCGGACCGAAACTCAAACTGCTACTGCTATATCCGCAGCTGTGCGTGTTCCGGACACGGTGAAAAGACGAACAAGAAGCTGAGCTCGTGACGTGAGGCGCTCTCAAAAGCAGTCATATATCTGCTCTTTTATATATTGTTCATCCAAAGCATCACTGAAATATTTAAATGTTTTTATTTATTTAAATTAAAAGTTAAGTTCTGTAGCCTATTATTATTCTCTCTTACTGTTAGGCTATATGAAATAATGACATTACAAAGTGAAACTATTGCAGGTGTTTTTCATTGCAAGGTTGTTATTTTTTAATTTAAAAAAGTCTTTCTGTTTTTATTTATTAAACAGATTTTTTAAAAGGTTTAAGGGGGAGGGCGACGAAAAAAGTTTGAGAAGCGCTGCGTGAACCTTTTAAAGTCACCAATGGACAAAATCAAGTTGCACCCTACATTTTTTCTTGCTCGAAAGGCCGTTTCACTCGGATATAAATCACAATGTTATGTGTAATTAGAAGCAGAACATATGGGCAATGAATTAAGTTGTATGTTATTGTTTCTGCAGGAGGATGAGTTGCTTTCTTTGGCTCGGTCTCTGCTGCTGGCGTGGTCCGATCCCCTCACCCTCCTCTCCTCTGAAGCGTCCAGCCTGGCACATCCAGAACGCAACACCATTAACAGCAAGACCAAAGAGCTGCAAGACAACATCAACAGCCTGGGTGCAGGTCTGGAGCGTGTCGTTCACAAGGTGAGTCTGCTTTTTGAAACAGCTCACATTGCATATATTGTGCATGTTGATTGTAAGAGGTAATATGAAGTAAATCTGAATGATTTTTGGATATAAAGAAAGAAATCTAAAATGCACCTTTAAGCAGAGTTGATTTATTTGTTGTCCCCTTCTCTCTTTTCTACAGATGGGCTCATCCTCAGACAACCTGTCCTCTCTCCCTTTTTCCATCAACAGCCTTGGCCAGGATAAAACCTCTCGACTTGTCAATTTCCATTTCCTGTTGTCCTGCTTCCGCAGGGATTCCCACAAAATTGACAGTTTCCTCAAAGTTCTCCGCTGCCGGGCAGCCAAGAGACCTGAGATGTGCTAGAGTGAAATTGCTATGCTTCTCTCATTGTGGATGTTAAGTTAAAATGGTAGCGCATTGAGTGATTTGAAATGTTTCTTTATAATATCACATGGCAAAACATGCCCTTTAATGTTTTCGAAGATGTAGATATTTGATTCACTTTCTTACTTGAATAAATAACTGGACAAACAGGCCAGATTACTCTGTCCCCAGAGATAAAAGACATTAAAAAGTAAACAAAGGAATTTCAATAAAAAAATTAAATTGAAGGTCATATAAAAGTTCTGCATGCAGTTATACTGTTTGATGAATACATGCACAGAGTATATTGAAATGTTTGACCATGCACAGTTTGATAAGACATTTGTATATTTAAGTAACTAAAATGTATTTATTACGAAATTATGTTGGATCTTTAACACATTTATTTTAACATTATCTTCTGAAATGCAATATTTAGAGCTTTGCACCAGTGTCAATAAATTCCTATCATGCAAATTTATATTGACTTATGAAATCTCAAACACACACACGGAAAGATTTTATTATTTTTTAAAGATTGTTTTTTGACATAATTTTTGTGACATTTATTCTACTTGACACGCGAGATTACAAATTTAAGAATGTTTAAGATCTGCTGACCCTACGTCCTGACATAAGATCACATGAAAAACTAAGGTGAAGTACATTGTATTTAGCATTTAAAGTAAAGATGACATCAAATGAATGATTCTGTTATGATTCGCTTGAGGACGCCCCACAGGTGCTCAATAGGGTTCAGGCCTGGAGAAATACTTGGCCACTCAAATCACCTTCACCTTCAGCTGCAGCTTCCTCAGCAAGGCAGTTGTCATCTTGGCAGTGTGTTTGGGGTCGTTATCATGCAGTTCGGTCCAGTTTCTGAGGTCATCATGTTCTGCTGCAGAATGTCGCAGTATATGTTGGAATCCATGTTTCACTCAATGAAGCTCAGCTACCCTGAAACAGCAGCACTCATGCAGCCTCAGACCATGATGATACCACCACCATTCTTGACTGTAGGCAAGACACACTTTTCTTTGTACTCTTTACCAGAGCGTCACCACACATGCTGGACACCATCTGAACCAAACAAGTTTATCTTAGTCTCATCAGGCCACAGGACATGGTTCCAGTAATTCGTGCTCTTGGACAGGTTGCTTTCAGCAAACTGTTTGCAGGCTCTCTTGTGAGCCAGCTTCAGAAGAGGCTTCCTTCAGGGACGACGGCCATGCAAACCGACTTGTTGCAGTGTGTGGTGTATGGTCTGAGCACTGATCTTCCGCTTCTCCAACCTCTAAAGCAATGCTGGCAGCACTCATGCCTCTATTTTTTGAAGCCAGCTTCTGACGCACAGCACGAGGACTCACCTTCTTTGATTGACCCTTGCAAGGCCTGTTACGAGTGGAACCCGTATTGGAAAACCTCTTTATGACCCTGTCCACTGTACTGTAACTCTTATTCAGGGTGTTACCAATCTTCTTATAGCCTTGGCCATCTTTATGGAGAGCAACAATTCTCATTATCAAATCTTTAGAGAGTTCTTTGCCATGTTGAACATCCAGTGGTCAGTATGAGAGAATTGTATTCGAAGCACAAATTTGAACTGCTCCAATACAAGATACACAAATTTGTATGGTCCTGTCAAGCAGATAAAAACATGATGAATAGGACATGTGGCTTTGCATGGTTAAACGATCAAATGTCTCAGATTAATATAGAAGCAATTCAAAACAACTTTATCAAATAAGCATGAAGTAGATTACTAAACATTTAAAATTTGAATAACTTTGATCATTCATCAGCTAAATATGCCTATATAAAATGCTTTCATAATTCTAAATGAAAAGCTAGTTTAGCGAGTAGGCACTTTTTAATAATTGAAAAACAAATGCAGGTTTAATTTGTTTTTATTTCAAAAAAAGAAAAGAAAAAAACAATTCCTAGTGGACAAATGCCTGCCTGGTAATAATCCACACCAGTGCTAGACACAAAACGTGAACTTGCACCCCCCGACAAAAACACTGTTGTTCACAGCAACACTATGAGAGATCACAATATGGAACAAATGTGAAGTTACTCAAACACAGGAAAAACATCACCCTTCAATAAAAGCACTTCTACTGAAAATTTAGTCTGAGGGTTTTCCTCCGTGGAATTAAGTTGTAGCTCTGGGTCTGAGAAACTTAGTTTTAAGTGCTTCTAGTGCAAAAGAGCAGCAGATAAGCTTAAACTAAACAGTCAGCCATTGGATGAAGATTCTTCCTATATGACATTAAAAAGATCAAAAGATCTAAAATAGTGCCCATTAACACCATCTACGAGTTGTACAAGAGAATACTACATCTCATCCATAGCACGGTATTATCCTCCATTTGGGTCATTGCCACAAGTATTATTTAAAAAAGGAGGGGGGGGGGGGACAAAGGAGCACTACATGAATTAAAACAGTTACTCCACAGAAAACAAATGGCACATTATGGAGGTGCCCTCTAGTGATGGTCCAAAACAACTGCAGAAATACAAAATGATATGAGCTCATTCAGAAATCACTGGGCAGAGCTCCTGCCCACAGTGAAACATGACACCAGGTTTTACCTACATGGAATATGTTAGCTTTACCAGATGGAATATCAAAATACAAACAGCTGATTTGCTTTTCTTTTACAGTGACCAACACGTCATGCCAGGAGGGAAAATAAAAATAAAAGACATACACATGGATGACATGTTGTCATAGACAGACAAGAGAGCAGTTGTATGTGTGTGCACGCATGCATAAATTCAATGGATCCCATGTAAGATGGTCCACCTAAAATTTGGAAAAAGCAGGGCCAAAAAGGAAATTTGCACATGAAAAAAAAGCACAAATCTGCCATGTTTAGTCCGCTTTGGTGCATTACACAAATCAAAAAAAAAATTAATTTAAAAATGTTCAATAATTCTCAAAATCCTCCATGTCAGACAACATTCTGTAAAACAGAATCTCTAAAAATGTCTGTCACGCATAGTCATGTAACAAAGTACATGTTACACACGCATACACTGCTCCAAGTTGCTTCACACACACTGATGCTTAAGGAATCTAGCGCATTCTGTACTCTGACGTCTTGGACACCTCACAGAGCTGACCCTTGAAGTCGATGTCGACGTTAAAGTCCAGGTCTCTCTGGAAGATAGGGGAAGGGGTTAAAAAGTTAGACCAACCTTTAGTGTAAATATATATTTTTTATATACACTAAAATGAACAGGAATGTAGACCATGTATAGAGTAGTAGAATTATAGCAACTTTTTTTTAGGTTCAACAGTTAATTTTAAATGAAGACTACAATTGAGAAATTGAATATCTTCATATTGCTTCTAAAACAGTAGCAAATATTAAGCAGGGGGGGCACGGGAGCCTTTGATCATTGTTTCAAGCCTGCAATACACTATTACTCAAAGTTTGAGGTCTTGTAAGTTTTGTTTTTTTTAAAGGGCATTAACACTTTAGCAAGGAAGACCAAAAGTGAACAAAAACAATGTTACAAAAGACACCCATTTCAAATACATTGTTCAAAGATTCTTAAAAAAAAAAATAAAAAAAAAAAATTCTCAGCATAAGAAATGTTGCCCACCAAATCATATTACAAAGATTTCAGAAGAATCGTGCGACTCTAGACTGGATTAATGCTAGAAATTCAGATTTGGCACAACAGAAACATCAAAATAGAAAATTTATTTTAAATAGTAAATTACTATATAACTCTTTACTATATTTTTGTAAAAATGAATGGTTTAAAAAATATTTGCTTTTAAAAATAAAATAACTCACCATGGCAAAACCCCAGCATTTATCTTTTTTGAACCCAATCAACCTTTTTTGTAATTGCAATACAATCTAGACTTACGAGATCTATTTTTCTACACTTTCATGCGAGACTATTCTGAGCTTTTAGAATATTAAAGTACAGGTGGGGCTTACATTATTCTTGACGTTAGGTTTCATGCTGATGGTGCCAAAGATCTCCTCTCCAGTCTTTACCGTCAGATAGTCATCAAGGTAGAACACAGTCTGCTTCCAGTGAGTGTAAGGAGACTCAGGGCCTAAAAGACAAATTCACTTTTTTCAACAGGGTTTATATAATCTTTAAGAAACTCATGATGAGAAAGGTCTCGTAGAGGGCAAAGAAAAACAAACAGTACTCACTAGTAGAGAAGCCTGTCCTCTTGTGGCAGCGAGTAAACTCAATGTTGAAGTATGTTACCAGTGCATGGATGTAGTCATTCCTTTTCACCTGCAGGCAGAAAGGTGACGTGAAGGACAGGTCGTCAATCTTCACTGTGTAGATGTCCACCTCCTAATGAACCAAGAGAATGGATAGGTTGAAAAAAAGCATGGTTTATACAAAAAGCCACGTATCATTAGAGCACATTTTTGGTGGAGTAAACGAACCTTAATGAGGCAGGCAGTGCTCACGAGCTGCTTGGGGTCAACAACATCCACTAGAGGTTCCTTTATAGCCACTTCCTTGATACAGGACATGTCAAACCCATAAACATTCTCCCACCCTAACAGGGGAAAAAAGAAATCCAAAGATGAAAATGAAAGTCATCTGTCAGACACAGCTGAATCTCTCAAAAGCACATTAAGAGATTGACATACAGTGAATTTTGTAGTCCTTGTACTGTCGGTCCTCAATAGCAGTGACGTAGAGCGTGGCTCTGTCAGGGAAAATAAGACCATCAGGTTTCTGAAAAAGGGAAACAAAGGGCAACGTGAAGATTTATCAAGTTAAGGTCTGCATGCATAATTTCTATATTGAATAGCTCTTAACACTTCAATGCGTGAGGACATTAGCATGCATACACCCACCAGCCATTTGTCTCTTGCATAAATGACAGTATTGAGCATGGATTCATAGAAAAGACAGTAGCCCATCCACTCAGAGATGATTATGTCTACTTTGTCCACGGGAAGCTCGACCTCCTCCACTTTCCCCTTAATAATGGTAACGACTACACAGGGAAAGTAAAGGTTAAGTATTTAACATAACTAGCAATACAATAAAATTCAGTTTAAAATATCATAAAAACTGTGGCTTGGCTGTTCAAATAAGGTACGCAAGAATGTGGAAGTCAAAAGTTCTGAGAAGTCCTTACTATGATCCAACTTGTTGGCCTTCACAATCTTCACAGCATAGTCTGATATACTGCTGCACTCAATCTGGGGAAGGAATGACAAAAGAATAATGAAAAACCTGACAAAAGCACAGCATGATTACCAACCGATCACCTTACCAGGTTGGGAAATTACCTCATTCAGCTAAATTACTCCGTATCCATAAAACCTGTTGAAATAGATGTGACATTTACAGAAACGGGTAGGATTTACACTGACCCCAATAACTTTCTTGGCCCCAGCTTTGGCTGCAAACATACAGAGGATGCCGGTTCCACTTCCTACATCCAGCACCACTTTATCCTTGAAGAGATGCTTGTTGTGGAACATGGAGTTTCTGTACGTCAGAGTACGAACTTCATCCTTTAGCATCTCCTGTGGACACAGAATGGGTTTACATTAGTCTCAGATTTGAAGACATTTCATTGTACTATTCAAGAGACAAGGGCCAATAGGACTGTACCTCATGAATGCCAAAGTGTGCATAGGAATCAAAGTAGTAGTCTTTGGAGGTCATATCTTCTGCTGCAGGTTTCACTGAGCTCTCTCCCTGGGACACCTCAAATAAAAAAGACATTTAAAAAGAGGGAAAAAAAATAGCAAATTATGCACCATGAAAGCATGAGCTAGGCTTCACTAAAGTTTTGGCAATGTCTTTTGTATTTTAAAAGGCCATTTTTATGGGAAAAAACCCAACAAGACTTTAAAGGTAATCAAATCTGCTTTGATGTAATTTGAATGGAATTGTGTGCAATGCTTCAAAATATTCCGTTGTCTCAGTGTATTTGCATATATGCAAATATCAATAAAGAATACAACTCATTTCGGTCGCGGGTGACTTGGATGTCGTTTTAACGAATCGACTTAAAAGCTCTAATTGTCGCTAGCAACAAAATCATTAGTCGCCACCAACCGGCATAAAAATAACCTTCAAAGTTAAAACAAATACTTTTGAACGATAATTAGAACCCAATCAATACATAGGCTACAACTTGCGTCAGTTCTAGACCCGCATTAAATCTTTAAAACCAGAATTCAAGCTATTTGAAACAGTTATCTGGAGTCTATTTTACAACCAAACTTTAAATGAGAACCAAAAAAATAATAATAATTGTACCTTATGCTTTTATACTAATTCGCCTTTTAAAATCACTATAATTGTTTTAACAGCGTCGGAAGACCTCTTGAGCATTTAGATTACGCTTGAGGGGAAAACGTGGTCGATGGGGAAAGAAGAAGAAACTACCACACCACAAATTACAGCATCTCAATCAATCGTTAATTAAAATCGGATTAATCGTGGTTGATAAACGAAGCTAACTTACAATAAGTAGCAAAAGCAGCTCATAGCCATCAAGATGCGGTGTTCAGTCCCATGCGGTCTGAGCTTCAAACAATAAGTCATTCAAGCACCACACCAGCGTGCTCTAAATGACCCTCATGGTCACGAAACGGGCAGCCAGCTCTCAGGACTCGCACTAATGGATTTAATTCCATAAATGAAGGGTTGCACATAACATTGTTATCGGATCTAACTCATTTTAGCCAATTAGCAATAGCCGACACGTGATGCGAAATGAATGAATTTTCCGAGGCTAGCTAAAATGGATGCTCAAGATGCGTGTGCGCACATTTCTAGCCATCTGAAATAACCACATACGCAGCACACAATGTGTTCATAGACTAAAGAATCATAACCAGAACTTAAACAAAGCAGCCATATCGCTTGGGCTATAATAAATAGCTAATTCATATCGGAGGTGCTCTATGCGAAATGGCCTTGAGTAGCTCCAGCTTACCTCCATTCCGTCTGCCGTCTCCGCCATTTCGATAAACTGGATTCCACTACGACTGCAGCGAAGCTCATAAACACACTTGGATTGATCCCACCTCTTTGCTGTGACTATTAAATGCTTTGATTGGACGACAATCACGTGATTTACTAAGTGCCCCGCCCTCTTTCTTGCAGCTCTCCGTCATAGGCTCAACTTCTCTGCGTTTTTTCCGCTCTTTTAAGGCGTGACTTTCATTGGACCAAGCTGTAGCGCGATTATTACAGTTTTTCTGAATTGCTAAAACACTAAATCCTAACTAAATCCAGTTCTCTGAACCAAATTCACAATAGCCTAAACCAATTTGTCGAATAAATCACTCTTTCTGTAAAGCATTTTGCTAAACAAGTTTAGCAAGGCTAGTTAAGACACCATTTGCAAATCTCATGCACTCTTTTTGCAAAACTCAAAACACATTCTCATTCACTAAAACACATTTCACACTGTAATGTATTTATGTTTCAAAACGCTAAACACAGGCAAGCAAAAGCTAAACACAACAACACTGTTGTCATCGTTTACACAACAACAACTCAAAATTGTTTACACTTATTTCTAATAATGTGATTAAACTAACTGTAATAGGCCTCAAGAAGTCAAAATCGACTCAAAATGTTGCACTGAACGTTGATGGATGGAAACAATATAAGAGGGAGAGGAGGAAGAGGAGGTGGACGCCTATGTGTAAGAGGTGGTGGACGAGGAGGAAGAGGAGGAGGACAAGAAAGAGCAAGGTGTGGAGAATGCTGTCATTGCTGGATCTGAAACAGAGGGGTTTTCGCTTTACCTGGAAAGAGATGACATTGTCTGTGATGTGGACAAAGTCCTCAGGCTGGACCCAACATGAAGACGTGATGCTTATACAGAATGAATCTCTCATTGACCTTGATTTTGCAGTTGCACAACTCTTTTGAGTGTTCCGTTACATGCTTTTCATTAAGACTTTCTTTAACCTTTTTGGCTTTTGCAGTTGGGTCATTGTATTTTCACAGTGTGCAAGAGCTGAATATACAGACATTCAATACTATACAGTATTCAGTACAATACTGTACTTGCAGTGCATACAGTATACAATTTATTTACCTTACCACTGCAAGTTTTGATTACTTTTTTCGTAATTGAAAATTTGTTTACGTTTGTTACAATATACTTTTTTTCTGTAGCTGCGTTGGATTTTGATGTAGTGTTTAACGATTGATCTGTAGTGTTTGTAATATTGACCATGTGTTTATGATCTGAAAGCATTGTTTGATTTTGAGCACAGATAAAATGGTTTTGAGCTAAATTTTTTGATTTTGCCAGAAGAGTCAGAGGTTCTCTGAATGTGGTTTGAAAATTTGGTTTTGTGTTTGAGGTTTTGAGAAAGTGAGTAATGATCTCAAGAAATGTGTTTTAGTAAATCAGAAAAACTGTAAAAAAAAAAAAAAAAAAAAAAGGTGAGGAAACCTGTTGCCTTAAAATTATGAAGTAATAAACTTAATGCGTAATTGAAAACCCCCATTGAGAATTCCACATATTTTTTCAATTACGCATGTACCCAATTTTACTTAGCCTACTTAATCCATTTTAGGAAAGAGGTTTCCACAATGTTTTCAACCCAAGACTGGTTGCCCACTGAGCAGGGATGAGCCTGGTTAGTAGGCCTACCTGGATGGGAGACCTCCTGAGAAAATCAGGTTGCTGCTGGAAGAGGTGTTAGTGAGATGTTAAACCGAGCTCCTGACTCTCTGTGGTCATTAAAAATCCCAGGATGTCCTTTGAAAAAGAGTAGGGGTGTAACCCCAGCATCCTGGCCAAATTTGCCCATTGGCCTCTGTCCATCATGGCCTCCTAATCATCCCCATATACTGATTAGCTTTATTGCTGTCTCCTCTCCACCAGTAAGCTGGTGTGTGGTGGGCATTCTGGCTCAATATGGCTGCCGTCGCATCATCCATGTGGATAGTGCACATTGGTGGTGGTTGATGAGATTCTATCTTCCGTATGTGAAGCGCTTTGAGTACCCAGAAAAGCGCTATATAAATGTAACGAGTTATTATTATTATTATTTATTACAAATGAGCTCACCCTACCATTCTGCAATTTTGATTTTGTGGTTAAATTTAGACAATTCTGAGAAGATAGATAGATAGATAGATAGATAGATAGATAGATAGATAGATAGATAGATAGATAGATAGATAGATAGATAGATAGATAGATAGATAGATAGGCCTAGCCTAGATAGATAGATATTGTAAGCGTGCAATATAGTTTTGCACGATTTTATAAATACTTGTTTATCCCCTCCATGCATGCACTCTATTGCAAATAGCAGCTTCAAACAGGTGAACACCAATCGTCAGATTTAATTGGTATAATTTACAACCTCTTTTTTTGGCAACTTTTATCGCCATTCCCACATACTTGCACTTTGATACTTTCAACAGCGTCGATCTTGTTTTCAAGCCAATTAAAATGGTTAAAAAAATTAACTGACGTTTAAACGGACAAATTATGCACTGAATGGCAGGGACAGAAGTGCAACTAGCCAATCAGATTAGGAGTAACGGGCTGGAGGCGGGACATCTGGGGAGGAAGCGCCAGAGCGAGCTCAGAGCCCGTTCTGTCACGAGCTCCGTCCGGGTACACCGACCGAACGAAAAGTCTCGTACATTATTGACGGCTAAATATAGGCTATAGCTATCTCTTTCTCGAGAAAAAGGTTTGTCCGATTAGTTCGTCAAAAAGTAGAATCCCCCGTTGTCCTATCGCGGTCATTTGGGTGATGTATTCTAAAATTTGATAGAGCTAGCCAGCTCGCTAGCTATTTGGCTAGCTTGCCGTGCGTGACTTAAAGCCAGAGAGGTATCAATTGTTATTTTAACGCCATCGACATTTAGGTGCGTAACCATAAATTAAAAACGACACGTTGTCTACTTTTTTTGAAATTAGTCAGTCCCGCAACAACAGCCTTCGCATTGCTTCGCTTTCCCATTGAAGAGTTCACAGGATTGAATGAATTAACGTTAACGTTAGCCAACGGAAGCACCAGTCGCGCTGCTGACTCCCCAGCTTCTCTCTCTCTTAGCCACTGCATTCACATCTTTTTTTCCTAAACACTCTCGTTGCTACATTATTTGTGTGCTTTACAAACGCTTAAGATTTAAGAGTAAATTCGCAGATAGTGTTAGTGAGTTCGTGTTAGTTAGCCCGCTAGCTCGGTGTATTTTCTTGTTAAACCTGCGCCTCTGAACACCTGAAAGTCATTTGTTTCGTGTTGAAGCCGGCCTGAAGAAAAAAACTCCGCAAACATGCCGGCTGTGTCGAAGGGTGATGGAATGCGAGGATTAGCGGTGTTCATCTCGGACATCAGAAACTGTAAGTGTCCCTTCACACTCAAACACCATTAACGTTAGTCATTTTCTTCTGCGAACAGCTGCACCCAACTCTTCCTATATACGCCCTAAACTGAATCAAAAGGCCTATGATATGCTCTTCTTTGCTCCGTGATGCTTTTTAGTCAGAATTGAAGGTTAAAAGGTGCAAGTCCGATCAGTGGGTCTTGGTGAGGGAGGTCATGAGAGTAATCGCGATCACTCAGGCCCGTTAGCTTTAGCTCGGTGATGGAATGACGCTTGGTCGCCGGAGAGCCCGTAGGCCGCCGCTCTTTCACTGTTGCTCTCGTCACCTTGACTAGCTGGATAGCGGTTGATATCGCTGCTCGCCAAGAGGACTTGTTTCAGATGTGTTTTTCACGATAATCCAGTTATCAAGCTGTCGCCTTGAGCTAAGCGTTATAGGAGGGTCATCTTGTTAAGTAGTCTGTAGTTTTCTGCATCTGCCCGGGTTATTCCTCAACTTTTACCTCTAAAATCTTAATCTTTCTTTAGGGTCATGGTAGGAGTTTGAGAGTCGTTTTTTCGTTATCATTTTGTGGGGTTTTAAAGAGTGGCTGCAAGTAAGATTGATAGTGGTGAGCTTTTTGACCCACATTTTCTATTGAACATCTAAACAAACTGTTAAAATAGCCAGTTTGTAGGGTAACAACTTATGATACATTTTGTCATATAAGTAAGAGTGAATTATTTTGCACTTATATTAACAGTGGGAATATGAACTCTTGGCTTGAGTATTGTAATTTGTAATCATGCATCATATTTTGGCACCACAAACGCAGCTAGTTCCAGGTGTCCTGTGAAATTGCTTTTTTTCTGGCATGCTGACTTGCTCTTCTTTTTTCATTATTGTTGTGCATTTATACTTTCTTGTACCCAGATTTTATTTTAGTGCCTTATGCACAAAACTTTGTGTAGCTTCCATACTAAAAAAATATGCACACTATGGTAGTATAGTTGGTAATGCATGTGTTTGTGGAGATGATGTGCTCACTAGAATGTGAATTGGACATTTCGTCGTCATGATATGATCTGACCTTGATCCTCTTATGATATTTGCAGATTCAAAACATGCCACAATATATGATTTGATTAGATCTTGGGGCCTGTGATGGATATTAAAATAATATGTAAATGCTATTTTTTATTAACTTATAACTGCAACCCCCCCAAAAATGAAATGAACATTTAATTGCACTTATCCCTTGGTAGTAAGTTATCCCAGTTAGGACACCCACCAAAAAATATATACTTTAGTTTAAAAAAAAATTCTTAAAATAATTAGGGATGCACCGATCCGATACTCAGCATCGGTATCGGCTCCGATACTGCCATTTTTGCCGGATCGGGTATCGATCAGACGAGGCCGATCCAAATCCGATATTGTGCGTATAGGCCTACTATTCTGTGTTATTGTTAAGCCCCACAAAAGCACCAAAAACATTATAAAGTACCATAAAGTTTTCGTGCACTATATTACAAGTGTTCTGAAGCCATTATAGTATAATGTGAGATAGAAATTAACATTTAAGTCATTAAATTCAAGATCACGTAAACTTTTCCCTCCGCTGCGCTGTCACTCATTCTTCATTCTGTATTCAGCGTCGCGTTCGGTTACGACAGTCAGTCAACATGATGAAACCCTCTCCAAGATGATTCAATGTTACTATTATTATTATACTTGATCTGTAGATAAAGGTCTATGGTTTCGCATAAAACAACTTTATCTTGTTGGACTTTATTGCTGTAACGTTAACTTAATCATGTTGGTGTCTGTTAGATCACAACACTAGAGTCCACAATTGTTCTTCACGCGCACAGTAACTAAAATTTAAAACTGTTAAAACAAAAGGCTCAATAAACTATTGCATAGATAGATACTGTATAATACAGTACACATCAATATGTCTTTCGTTTGTGCTTTGAAGTTTTCAATGCGGAGTCAACACGCTGTGACTCCGTGTTGCTTCAAGCGCATCATTCTGCGCTCGGGCATAAGCGCTTTGTGCCGCACTGTATTGCAGTATTTCATATTATACAGTGACGCAAAGATTATTAATAGCCTTTCTTGTTTTGTTCTATCAATCATATGTTGCTGCCTCATTAAACAGGTGTGCTATACATTTAAGACATGTCTCAATTGTATAGTAGCCTATAGCTATATATAAAATAATTTATCTTTTTAATTTTTGTTATCTTGTTTTTCATGAATGTATTTTACAATACAAAAAGCAATGTGTAACATTTTACCAGATTTAGTGTTACACTTATTGTCTCTTATTTGTTTTTTTCACTAAATGTTCAGATTTTATACAATTATTGTGGACTTATGATTCTGCTAGACTGAATTTTACTGCTGAATTATCCACTAATCTAGTTTACAGAAGCATTTTTGTCGTAGATTATGATCATATATTTTTTGGATTTGTTTTTCTTTATAATGAAGTTGTCTGTAATAAGTAGATTGTGTTTAACACACAAAAGAGTGATTATCATATATAAGTTACTACTTAATTTAAAATAAACTGTGGTGGTATCGGATCGGTATCGGTCGATACTCAGAATTTTTGGTATCGGATCGGATCGATTCTGAAAAAAGTGGTATCGGTGCATCCCTAAAAATAATGAGAAAATCAAATCACACATGAGATCATTAATAGTCTGATGACAGCTTTTCATTGGTTTGTGCAATAAGATAAGCAATGTAAAACAGTCAAAAGTCTTACGCAGCATCCAAAATCGCATACTCTCTTGAGTAGGTAGGTACTTATTTTGAAGAAGTAATTACTTAACGTTTGATAAAAAAGTATGTTCTGCATATAATATGAATATAATCCAGTCGGTTGCTCTCCCCTGGCCTGATGGGACAGTGAAGTGTCCATCGTATGCACATTTCAGAATCTCACCGGAAGTAGTAGGCCATCTGGTTACTTCTGCCTACTCTTTTATGAGTACTGTGGATTCGGTCTTTTGTAATTTTTCGCGTACTACAGGGCTCTACAGTGCGACCATTTTGCACTTCAGAGCATGCATTTCATTTCAGCATAATTGTGAGCTGGAGAACGACACAAATGCTAAATCAGAAAAGGATATGCGAATGCAATGTACATGCTGACATTCAATTTTGAGGTCATAGTCAGTTAATCATAACAAACACAATAGATTTGGGTCATTGATGCCTTTGAGGTGAGCCCATTTTTCTGTAAAGTTGTGCATTAAACTTTTGTGAGTGTTTTAATACAGTCTGATACACTTGATGTTTTTCTGTTTATTCAGTTGTTTTGTCTAAGAGTTAACAATGATTGGTGTTGGCTACAGTTGAAATCAGATTGCACGTTTCTGCAAGCTTTTGCACAGAGAAGCCAGCCATTAAATAGCTTGAACTTTAAGTTGGTTATCATCTACACTTACAAAAATTTTAGGAATTAATGTGTTGACCCATGCCATTTGCAGCTATGTCAGGTTACCTTGATGAATGAGAGTGTATTCTGTGGATAAAAGCTAATTCAGTCCTTCTTTGCTACCATTATAGCAAGATTAGTGAGTCATTTGCAATTCTTATAAAACCAATGATAACTGCAAAAACTATATTTCTTCTAAATAATTAATTGAAAAGTGCATTTTGAAACAGTTTAATTTATTAGTTTCTACTGGAATCATTACAACTACAACACCAGTTAAAGCATGTGTGCTTGTTCAAAAGTGTTTGGACCAGGAAGGTCATAATACTGGATGATACTGCTTTTAGAAAAGACATTGCAGACACGATATTGCACCAAAATATAAAATCAGCATAACGGTTCTCGGTAAAAAATTTAACCGTACTATTCTCCACCCATAGTTACACTGCGGTTCATCTTAAATTTGATGAAGCATATTTAATTTGTTTGTTGAAAATAACGCATAAAACAGAAGAGTTCGGCTACTGTATGTTTCTGCTGATGGATACGCATTCTGGCTTCCCAATACACTACAACAGCGATAGTGATCGACCGATGTATCGGTTTACCGATATTTTTCCCGATATTTAAGCATTTTCCCATAATCGGGAATCGGTTTTGTAATATCGGATTTTCCGATAAACGGCGACATCTTGTGGCCGTTTTGAGAATTCCGCCATTGCAGCCTGCGTCTGAGGAGATCAGTCAATAACAACTCTGTGCACAGGTAAAGTATATGTTCTACTTGCTTTGCTTTAATTATTCAACTTTATTTAACATAACAGACATGCAGAAATGAGATTTGAGACATAAATGCCTGATATAGTTTATTTATGCAGCTTGGTTCTAAAAAATTGAGACTAACTCATTGAGCCACGTAGCGTAATCCGTCACGTCCTTCCCCAATAAAGACGTAACTTTACACTAATTAAATAAAACAGACATGAATGAGTGCATGTTGAAAATAAAAGCGCTGAATTTAATTCTCTATCTGTTGTATTTGCTCACCATTAGTCTCGAAAAAAAAGTTCGTTCATATTGCTGAGCACTCACTGGGTTGATGATCAGGAATGCTCGAGCACGGCCACTGAATAAAACTTTTGACAAGATTATCTTGTTTAAACACCCTAGATTATATTATCATTTACTACATAGCAATTATTTCGCTAATACACATCTAAATATACCGCTTTGTGGAAATTAATTATTTATTATCTGCACGCGCGATCGCGGTTGAGTAACCCTAATGTTATAGTTATGTGTAAATGCATAGATAAACAGCACTTTGTCATAAAGCATTTCATGATCTAGACCGACAAAAATATTAATAATAATTAATAACATACTAGTTGGAAAATGCAATGATGTGTATGCTGTTTTATTTGTTACTTTCCTGATGTTATAGGCTATTCCAGCTAATATTATGCAGTGAATTAATATTACCCAGTGAATTATTCCTCACTCTTATTTTAAACCTATTAAACGACACATAAAGCTTCTAAAACTGTTTAAAATGAATTACATTTCTGGAAAGGTGATATGACTCCCCTGTCAATTATTTTTTCCATATGAAAACATTAGACTTTTAACATTTATTTTGCCTATTGTTAACATTGTTGCTGCTGATGCTTATAAATATGTATAATTTAGATATAAATTATATAATGTAATAATATAAATGTTTTTATTGTAATTTGATAAGTTTACCATTTATGAAAACAAATAAACATATCCAAATATGTTAGAATAGTTTTTGTGCTTTATTTTTACCTCATCAAAGCTTTTATTTTTAAACAAAGACACTTAGTAACAGTGCACTTTATTTTTTGAACTCAGACCCCTCTATTTATTTGTGTATAAATATCAAGGGTTTTTTTTGTATGCAAGGAGGGAGTGATTGTTATAAATAAAATGGTTTGTTCAGTTCATTTGTGTTGTAATAATTGTGCCAAAAACAGAAGTATAACAGTAAATAAATATCGGTTCTGCATATCGGTTATCGGGCACATACACATGCAAATAATCTGTATCGGTATCGGTTATAAAAAATCAATATCGGTCGATCACTAAACAGCGATGATCAAAACAACAACGCAAAAGAGAACTCAAACACACTGTAAGATGATTTGTGTTCACTTGACCGAAGCACACACACAGAAAGCCATGTGTCAGACAGAGCTCAAATATTGAGTCCTCTTTCAAGTCTTACGCTTGACCTGATAAAATTCACACACAAAATTTCAACATGACTGTCCTGGTGTTTATCCTAGCCAACATAGTAGGTTATGTTTTAAGTGAACGTAAACTGTTGAGAAAGACAACATGTGTATCAGTTTTTTGGATCCGTGCATTGACTTAAAGTGACAGCAGCATAAAATTCCTGCTGTCTGTGTTTTTAATGTTAATCAAACAACAAAAGACAAGGAGGAAATCACTCACTGCTCTTGACTGAATAGTTTTTGTAACTTTAGTAATGATTAATCGTTGTTTAATTTAAACAGTAAAGATTTTTTTGCAATGTGATTTTACATTTGATTACTTTATTCCATTTCTGGACTTGAAAACTACTGTTAGATATCTAAATAACCTGAAAAGCACTGTTTATTTTATTTGTATCTTTGCTATATTGTATTTATTTGTGCTGTTGCTTATAGTTTGATTAATTGGTCTTAGCTTCTTTATTTTTATTTGACTGTAGGCTAGTGCTGGGCGGTTTGACCAAAAATTTATATAACGTTTTTTTTTCTTCAAAATTATGCCGGTTTTCCGGTTTATGACGTTTTTTTTTCATGCATAATCAGGTGTTCAAAGCATTTTCTACTGGTTGAGAGAGGAATTACTGCAGTAAATTGACTTAGGATGGTCTATTTTACTGTCATTAGTGAATATTGTAGAATAGAATAGCGCCCAGTATAACCTAAAATTGTTATTTCTTAACGTTCTTATAACCAGGAAGTAACGTTAATACAACGTTTATATAACGGGATGATGTTCTTATAACCAAGCAAGAACGTTAATACAACGTTTATATAACGAGAGAATTGAACGTTCTTATAATGTTTTGAATGGAGTTCTTATAACCAAGAAATAACGTTAATACAACGTCTAAAAAACTGGACATTTTGAATGTTCCTAGAACATTCAGAAATAACGTTAACGTTTTTATAACTTAATGGGAACGTTATGAAAACATTCTTATAACCTAAAATTGTTAGCTGGGGAAGAGGAGAGATTCGCGATTGCACTGAACACGTTTTAAGTGCAGGATTCTCTCAGCGAGCCCAGAGAAAATAGACCTATTTTAACAAGAGCAGCGTGTATCTGAGAGCGCGGCATATTATATTCCGCGGGCGAGCAGAGAGATTCGCTCTCGCGCATTATTTAATGTAACCCAAACTAGGGATGGGACGATTACCGGTTTCACAATAAACCGAGAGAAAATGTCCTGACGGTTAGTATTATCGTTTAAAATTTAATCATCACTAAAACCGTGTTTGATTATCCTGATTTTGAAAACTCACAGTAAATCCTGGCCAGCCAGAATCAGATGCAGACGCCGCGCGAGCATGCAACATTGTTGTTTTTTACACGAGAAGACATGGCGGAAGGCAGTGACAGTGCTCGGGAGATTTTTCAGACATCCAAGAGGACAAAATCTGAGGTGTGGTCGTATTTTGGCTGTTACAAGAGTCCTGGGGGCAATTTAATCGAGGATGGGTACCCTGTCTGCAGATCTTGCAAGAGGAAAGTCACTGCAAAAGGGGGAAGGAAACACATTAAATCTGCAAAGTCATCTTAGTGACAACCACCCACTGTTATCTAACGAACTTTTACCTCAAAATTCAAAACTACTTGGGCAAATAATTGGACAAAAAATATTGATTAGAGATTAAATATTTCATTATAACTTGTAATTAACGCAAAGCTTCCGAGAAGAAAAGTTTTACAGCAAGTGGCTTTGAGCCAAGACGAACGAAAATTTTCAAATTATTACGGGTGACATTTAAGGGATAATGTGTTGTATTCATTCATAGTAAACTTATTACACATATTTTTTACTTATTTTTACTACAGAAATAATTTCAGTGACATGAAATATTGAATTGTGATTAACATTATTTTTTTTTTTTTTTAAATCTTACCGGTTTATAAACTCATGTAAGTTACAGTGTACAAAACAATTGTCAAGACAATATGTCCACTACAACAATATTATAGTAGTATTAATACTAAATTACTCTGATTTCATTTTCAATACAATCCAAAACTGAGACGCAAGACACAGAATGAAACCAGAGATCGCGCCCGCGGTGATCTGGGACATGGATGTGCGCTGTGTTTGCGTTGTTATTGATAGTTGCTGTTTGGTCACCCTGGCCCAACCAACATATTTTGTTCATTTAAAGGGGGTGTGTGTGTGTGTGTGTGAAAGAGAGAGTGAGAGTATCAGTGTATCAGTTCTTTTTGAACATTTCCCTCTCATTTTAACAAAACCGTGATAATATTGATAATCGTGATATTTTTGGTCACTATAATCGTGAAATGAAATTTTCATGCCGTCCCATCCCTAATCCCTTTTTTTTGCTTTTAGCAAAGATTTATTTTTCCTGTAACCTCATCTCATGTAGCAGTTATTTTTATGTCATCGGATCCCTTCTTAAAAAGTGCATACTGTACAAAGCAAAGTGAATTCCTCCAGTGTGCACAAGTGTCATTGGGGCAAAAAAGAAATCTGATGCTTTGCCCAAGAGGTGACTGATGGAGCAAGCACAAGAAATGGTTTAACCAACATGCTAATGGTGTAGTGGCTGTGGATTTGGTGGATTTGGTGGATGAAAGAAAACAACATTTTTTATTTTTTTCTGGATACATGGTTGCAAGAACATGTATGTATTGTTTGGTTCCATTTTGCTAGGCTATTCCAGATATTGGATTTTTTTTTTTACACACTGGCACTTCATCTTTCACAGGACTTTATGCTGTTTAACCCCAAACCACCCAAAAATGTGTTGCTATTTCCTGTCGTCTTTCCTGGTTTCCTGTCCTCTTCATTTACCATCATCTGCTCTTCTGGCCCTCCTTTTATTTCACTTTCAATGCACCAATTTTCATAATATCTGTAATGACAGCCATATGCTCATGTGTAAATCATGCCAGGGTTTTTGGTAATAACAGTGTGGCCTGTGTGTGTGTGTTGTTGCTGTTGTTATTTGTACTTGTACGTCCTTATCTTTGTTTTTCTTTTTAATATACTTTATTTGAATGATATTTTGAACATCCTTGAAACAGATTTATTGATTTTTGAAGGAGCATTAAGCATTTTGATGCATAAGAATAATTCAATGTTCAAATGAAGGCAGGGAGGGATGCATATTTTTTTATGACCAAACAGCTGTCTAAGCTGTACAGTTGTAAATGCAAGTAATTATCTAAATTTGGGGCAAAATATCAGCATCAGCTGTACATTTTGCCAGCTTTTATTGTCTCCTGATATGTTCAGATCAGCCAGTTATTATATCCTGTTTTCTGTTTCTCTCCTCAGGTAAGAGTAAGGAAGCTGAGATCAAACGCATAAACAAAGAGTTAGCCAACATCCGCTCAAAGTTCAAAGGAGACAAGGCTTTGGATGGATACAGCAAGAAGAAGTATGTGTGCAAGCTGCTCTTCATCTTCCTCCTGGGCCATGACATTGATTTCGGCCACATGGAGGCTGTCAACCTGCTCAGCTCCAACAAGTACACTGAGAAACAGATTGTAAGTGGAGCTGTCTTAAAATATTCTACTGTGTGTGGATATATATAGTAAACTCTTGAATGGGTGATGTGGTACGGTGTTGTGAAATGTTTTTGTTTGCCTTTTTGATCTTTTTTTATTTGTTGGAATTGCGCCATTGTTGACTTTGTGAGTGTGTGAGAGCATGTATGTTTGTGGTAAGTTATTGCACAGTTTACTGCTGCTTACAGGCAGATTAATTGCAGTGTTGGGCCAGAGAAGTGGCCAACGGTATAAGTAAATGATGCAAAATATGACAACTGTACAGGACATAGTAGCTTATCTTTGGTGACATTGGTGTAGTGGTGTAGTTTTGTCACTGCACACAGAGAAACCCAGAACATGCAGACTTCATATTTTAATAGCAGTCTTTTTGCTGTTTAATATTCACAGTCATTAGTCAATATCACGCAACTTTTGATTTATTCATCCAAATTTGCTAAATTCTGTGACATTCCACACTAAACAGTAAATTCCATGACTGAATTACACAATTCCGTTCGTGTTTCACAGAAATTATAACATTTTGTAAATGTGTTTTTCTAAGGGGAACAGATATTTTTTTGTCATTCAGGATATAATTGTAGGATACCCAAAGTGCAGTAGTGTTTGAATTAGTTAATCCTGGTTTTCATATGCCATTCACAATGCATCATTGGTTAATTAGCCAAAATATGCCATTTCAAACACTGCATACATGAACGTATAATTGTTTTGATATGTTATCTTACACTCAGAATGAATGAGTTCAGCACCATGGCAAGATGTCATTAATGGACCTTAGCAGAAGCAAACTGTTTTCAGTGTTTTCTTTTAATGACACATGCTTTTATATGTCTCCATAGAGAGAAACATGCAAGTCAACTGATATGCAGAATATTGACTGCACTTTCAGAACAAACAGATGCAGTGTGAACAGCCTGTGCAGTATTACTACCAATTTACACTTTCAGCAAGGATTTGTTAAATTGATCAAAGGTTACAGTAAAGACAATAATATTGCAAAAGATTTCTGTTTCAAATAAATGCTGTCCTTTTGAAGTTTCAATTTATCAAAGAATACTGAATCACAGTGTCTACAGAAATATTAAGCTGCAAAACTGTTTTCAACATTTATAATATTTAGAAAAGGTTCTTGAGCAGCAAATCTGCACATTAGACTGATTTCTGAAGGGTCATGTGACCCTGAGTAATGATGCTTCAAATTTAGCTTTGATATCACAGAAATGAATTACATTTTATAATATATTAATATAGAAAACAGTGATATTAAATTGTCATCATATTTTACAATATTGCTGTTTTTGCAGAATTTTCTATCAAACAAATGTGGCCTTGGTGAGCATAACTTTTCAAGAACAAGTTTTTTTTATCTAGTCAGAGAAGCTTAGTGGCACTCCATGCCATGTAAACCTACCATGATGTCTAATCATCTCCTTTTGATCAAACATCCACTCTAGCAGCCGCACTCCCATCAGCCACACAGCTCTCTGCAGGGTAACACTGACAGAAGTAGGGCTCAATCTGAGCATGGTTCGGTACAAAAAAGGACTACATAACTGAGGGCCATTCGGAGTCAACTTGTCTTTTTCCTTGAAAAGGAAATGCATTGAAATAACATTTACAATGCAAACTAGACAACAACATGTGTTGTCCCTAAATCCCACATGGCCATAGCATTTGTTCTTGGATGATACTGTACAAGGCAAAATGAATTAAATTTACATAGGGCTAAAGAAGTTTAAAGGGGTTGCAGAAGACACTGTATCTTTTTCTTCCTGTTGCTCTTTTATACACCTCCGTTAACTAAAAACAAGATAAGGTCCTGTATTTTGTTATCCTTTTGTAAAGGTCCTTTTCAGTGCAAGACATTATACTATAATGTTAAGGAATGTGGTGATGTCATCTCGTTTTGACTTACTCCTACCATATGGGTCAAATATTTTCAATACACATTTCCCATGAGATAAGCCCCAAAAAATGATGTATCTTCACTCAAATTATTAGTGGATAATACCTTTGTATAGAAGTCAAACAGGTTCACTACAACGTCTTATAGTTACCTATGATTCTTGAAATAAGAATTATAAGCACATTAAAATGAATTCCAAACATGATTTAGGTCACCAAATTGCCTGCTGTATGGTAAGATTTAGTGTCTCGCACTAAACAAGAAGTCACAGCCTCCAGCTAACAGTTTCAAAGCATCCATTAGCTGGAACATTCCACTGCTCTTCTGATATTAAATTCAGCCAGAATATTTCATTTTTGATAAGTTTAGTAAATTGTTATATTGGGGTTAAGATACACCGAATGGAGCAAATGAATGAATTTTGCAAGCTGATTGTTGTAGAATATAAATCAGTTGATACTGATCATCTTGCAAGAACCATTCCTTCAAACCTTCAGATTTTAAAAGCACGTTCAACATCACGATGCAGCTAGAATGGAGAAGAGGTAATTTAAGTGCGTTTCAGCCCTTGCAGCGGTGAGGGAGACGCATTAGTTCAGCGAGGGGGGAAAATCTCTCTCTCGTGGTTTAGTGCTTATCCACCAAGCTCACAGGGCTGCTGCTCTGAGTCTGCATGAAGATGACAGTTCTTCACTGATGCGGTCTTCATTTCAGCTGTAGCGTATACTCATTTACCCTCAGTCAGAGTGTGTGCAGTATAATCGTCTGCATCTTTTTGTTATTTCGTCTTTTATTTGTTCTCCAGGGATATCTGTTCATCTCTGTGCTGGTAAACAGTAACAGTGAACTGATCAGACTGATTAACAATGCCATCAAGAACGACCTGTCCAGCCGAAATCCCACCTTCATGTGTCTGGCTCTGCACTGCATCGCCAACGTAGGCAGCAGAGAGATGGCGGAGGCCTTCGCTGGAGAGATTCCGCGCATCCTTGTGGCTGGGTGAGCAACTTTGTCCTGGTGCAGGTAGAGCTGCACGATTCATCGTTAAAAGATTGTGATCTTAATTCAAACACCCTGCGGTCTTATTCTTAAATGTCAGCAATTCAGCTATGTCTATTAAACTTTCGAAAAGTACAATCACAGACGAACATTCTAATATGCGTTGGCGCTGCCGCTGACCAAGACAGAACAGTTGTCATGTATAGGTATGAAACGCTTCACAAACAGTCTTTCAACCACACAGTATTGCCATTTCTGTGTTACAAATGTTCGTTTTATCACAGAAGTACTGAGATAAAAGTTTATAGTTCAGATAAACACTGATGGCTACGGTCGCGATCAAAATAAAGTAAATAACCTTTTGAAACTTGGCACTTCAAATAAAGATTTGAAAAGATCTTTCTATAATAAATTATTAATATTATTTTTTTGTTTAGTTGTCTTTTCAGAATCGTAGGAAAATCATTATCTCTATTTTAAATAAAAAAATATGATTCTCAATTTATCCAGAATCGTGCAGCTTGAGTGCAAAAATTAGGGATTCAGGTTGAGGGATTCAAAGTGAAGGATGTCACAAAGAAGGAATTAATTTGTGTAAGGCGAAAATGAGATTAATAAAACAGGAAGTGTGTGTTTGTGGTGTCACTTTCTTGTTTTCTTGAGTTCAGTATTAGAGATTTCGATTTTGATTTATCTATTTGTGTCTGTAGATTACAATTACAAGCTATTTTCTTTAAAGGCCCTTTTCTCAAAACGAGTCAGAAATCTCCACATCAGTAGTACTTGCGTACACCAAAATTCCCGTTTTATTGCTGTCTATATGCTGAAGGTTTTTACATTGGGGATTGGTCTTATAACCTCTTGTTCACCATAAATTTATGGTGAAAATTATGATTATTTTTCTGGCTGTTGACAGTATTTTCTGATTTCTAATTTAAAAAAAGATCCGAAATTTCCCTCTGCAAAAACATTTAACTTTAATATTAACAAAATTAAACTAATTTTAAACCTAGCTTTATCTGATGTTCAGATGTCTGTTCTGGAAATGAATGCAAATTATGCATATTTCGTTAGATAATCAGCTGGGAAAAGTATGGTGATATCGGTGTTAATTTTTACCCTATTCACATAGTGTCTTGCTCTAAGTGTTTTAATTTCAGTAGGTGAAGGCTGCTGTAGATATCTAATGTAGTTCCTATCCTATTGACAGAGATACGATGGACAGTGTGAAGCAGTCAGCCGCACTGTGTTTGCTCCGCCTGTATAAGACCTCGCCAGACCTGGTGCTCATGGGAGAATGGACCTCTAGAGTGGTGCACCTGCTCAATGACCAGCACATGGTAAGTCTGACACACAGGGCGCACAACCGCATGATGTTCATACACATGCCCGTTCATATTGAAAATGTTCACATTTATAGATCAGCATGTTTCTTTGTGGTTAATGTGCTTTTAAGGGGTTCTTAGTTTTCTGACGTTCTTCTCTTTTAGGGTGTGGTCACTGCTGCGATCTCCCTGATCACATGTCTCAGCCAGAAGAACCCTGATGAGTTCAAGACCTGTGTGTCACTTGCTGTGTCACGTCTCAGCAGGGTGAGGGTTTTTGTGTGCATGCATGAGACTTTTCAAAAATGTACAAAAAATCTTTCCAACCCAAAAACTTTTGTATTGTGTATATATAACTTAAATGTAAAAAGAGTTTAAAATTGTTAGGCTAGCATTACTTTACCATGGATTACTTCTATAAATAAGGCCATAGATGTTCAGCTGACAAAAAGGTTTGCTTAATGAAGATTTTGTCTACTGAGTCTTTTAGAAAGATGTTTGGTCTGCTGAGCAATCAGTATGTTGATAAACAACAGTACAATCCATTGAACACACTGTACTTCTATCCCTCACAGCCTTGATTTCATCCCCGTCAAAAATTAAATATGATGTTATCCTGCTGACTAAGGTCTATTATATCGACAATTAAACAGCCATTTTTGTTAAACCATCAGAAGAAAAAATTAAAAATAAACAGAACTCCCAAAAAATTTAAGGTTAAAATGTTATATTTAAATATTGATTTTGAAAAAATAATTCAAATCTGTAAAATTTCTGTCACCTTCCAACGTTCAAAAATTTGTAACAAATAAAAATATCTGCACAGCAAAAGTCTGTTTTTGGTTGATTCTGCCAGCTTTTCATGGTTGTGCAGCAAATTGCCAGTTCCACTGACTAGTTTTATTTGTAATGTTTTACCACTGAAAAATCATATGGAAAACATAATTCTTTGCAACACCAGATTTATGTTATATTGTGTTTGATTGTCTTTTTCCATTCTTAGATTGTGTCCTCAGCGTCTACTGACCTGCAGGACTACACCTACTACTTCGTCCCTGCTCCGTGGCTGTCCTGCAAGCTGCTGCGACTGCTGCAGTGCTACCCGCCACCTGAAGATGGTGCTGTGAAGGGACGACTGGTGGAGTGTCTGGAGACCATCCTCAACAAAGCCCAAGAGCCACCCAAATCCAAGAAGGTTCAGCACTCCAATGCCAAGAATGCCATCCTATTCGAAGCCATCTCTCTCATCATCCACTATGACAGGTGCGCATTGTCTCCATTTTTCACCTAGGTGGCATTGTTTAAATTGTTCTGCTATGATGTTTTGATTGGTTTAATCTATATTAAGCATTTCATCGTTGTTTCTCCACAGCGAGCCGAATCTTCTTGTTCGGGCATGTAACCAGCTGGGTCAGTTCTTACAGCACAGAGAGACCAATCTGCGCTACTTGGCCCTGGAAAGCATGTGCACCCTTGCCAGCTCTGAGTTTTCCCATGAGGCAGTTAAAACGCACATAGAGACAGTCATCAACGCTCTGAAGGTAAGTGGTTAGATTCTGCAGTCTTAAGTAACTAAAAATGCTCATTTAAATGATAGGTTCCTTTTATTGTTCATGAACACTGTTTATAACCAATTCTATTTATCTTTCTGGCAGACTGAGAGGGATGTCAGTGTGCGTCAGAGAGCTGCTGACCTCCTCTATGCCATGTGCGATCGCAGCAATGCCAAGCAGATTGTCGCCGAGATGCTGAGTTACCTGGAGACAGCAGACTACTCCATCAGAGAGGAAATGGTGTGTGACTCTTCATCTCTACCGTATCTCTTCAGTCGTAGGTCATTGTTAAAATGAGTGACTGTTGTGTCTGTAGGTACTGAAGGTTGCCATCCTGGCAGAGAAATATGCAGTAGACTACTCCTGGTATGTGGACACCATTCTGAACCTAATCCGCATTGCTGGGGATTACGTCAGTGAGGAAGTGTGGTACCGCGTCATCCAGATCGTCATCAACCGTGACGATGTGCAGGGATATGCAGCCAAGACAGTCTTTGAGGTAAATGACACCAGATGTTTACTTCTTGTCCAAAGATCCAGAAAATTGGTTTCCACCATCATTGCAATACTTCATGCAACATTTTGTTTTCTGCTCTCTTTTTTTTGTCTTTTAATTTCCACAGGCTTTGCAGGCTCCAGCTTGTCATGAGAATATGGTGAAGGTTGGAGGCTACATCCTGGGGGAGTTTGGTAACCTTATTGCAGGTGATCCTCGTTCCAGGTGAGTTCTTTAAGCACTCATAGCAATGTTTTCTAACTTTGCACTTTGGTGCTATAGATGTGTTTTATTATTGTCTTGATGATGTCCTCTTGTTCTTTTTTGTCTCTCTTTTTCAATTTCCTTTTTTTTTCCCATCAAATTGCACTATGCTTCCACTCATCTCACCTCAATCCTTCCATCTCACTAGTCCTCTGGTTCAGTTTAACCTGCTCCACTCTAAATTTCACCTGTGTTCAGTCCCCACGCGTGCCCTGCTGCTTTCTGCCTATATTAAGTTCATTAATCTGTTCCCGGAGACAAAGAGCACCATTCAGGAGGTGCTGCGCTCTGACAGCCAGATCAGGAACAGTGATGTCGAGCTGCAGCAGAGAGCTGTGGAGTATCTCAAACTGTCCTCCATTGCCAGCACTGATGTCCTGGTGAGATCACATCCTTTTGCACATACTTGTTGAAATGTTTGACACCATTTATTTGTTTGCATAATAACACTGTGTGTAACTGCGTAGGCCACAGTGCTTGAGGAGATGCCTCCATTCCCAGAGAGAGAGTCATCCATCCTGGCCAAGCTGAAAAAGAAGAAAGGACCAGGAGCCGTGTCTGTGAATGAACTAGAGGAGGGAAAGAGAGAAGGAGAACTCAATGGAGGGGGGGAGAGAGGAGGAGACAACTCCGGCATTGCTGCATCTAATGCTGTGAGGGACGCAACACACATGGATGACGTTGCTTGAGATATATATATGTATATATATATATATATGTGTATATATATATATAAAATTTTAGGGGTGTCCAAATTAACGCGTTAATGCATGCGATTAATTATATATATATATATATATATAACCGGGCTGACCAGAAAAGATGTCGTCGTCTGAGACAGCAGAGAGTAGCCAATTAAGCAATGAGTTATCTTTACAAAGATAAATTAAGAAATTATGTTTACGATATGTTATTGCGAATATAATTGTTACGTGTTCATCATTGTGTCTGTGTTTTATTCGCTGACTTTAGCTAGCTTTTTTGCACGAAGAACAACAGTTACGCGTTTGTCCGTTTAGAGCTACTGTAGAAACATGTCAGTGCATTTCAATGTAAGGGGACCCGCGGTGTATGTAGATAGAAATGGCTCATTCTAAGGTAATAAAAACATATCAGTTCATTAAGTAAGGTCTTTATACGCCACAGAAAACATAGTTATGTATATGATATTGTATTTCTGTCAACAGATCCTCCTAAATATTACACAATGCACCTTTAAAGGATTAGTTCACCCAAAAATGAAAATTATCCCATAATTTACTCACCCTCAAGCTATGTGTATATGACTGTCTTCTTTCAGCCATACACAATCGGATATATCATGGTATCCTGGCTCTTCCCAGCTTTATAATGGGAGGAAATGGTCCCTGAGATTTTGAAGCCCAAAAAAGTGCATCCGTCCATTATAAAAGTAATCCATACGGCTCCATGGGGGTTAATAAAGTCCTTCTGAAGCTAAGCGATGTGTTTTTTTTTAAGAAACATACCCATATTTAAAACTTTATAAACTAGGATCACTGGCTTCCGTACGCCGAGTCAAGTTCCGGCCGAAGAGAAGCCTTTCACCCGTCTCATGACGCAATGACGAACGTGTGAGTGCAGAGGTTAGAGCAAAACAAAACACTGGTCATGAATTAGAAGTCTAAAATGCTAATTTTTAGAGTGAAACATTCAGAGGAGCTCGAGTTTGTTGCCGGCCCTATTTGTTTAAACCGCGAGAGGCATCTACGCACCTAAACTTGCGCTACTCCTCTGTCATGCGTCGGAACTCGACTCTCTCATGAACGCGCGGACAGATGTTACCAGAAGCTAATGATTACAGATGGTCGATTTGCTACAGAAGGCCTTTATTAACCCCATGGAGCCGTATGGATTACTTTTATTATGGATGGATGTGCTTTTTTGGGCTTTAAAATCTCAGGTACTATTCACTCCCATTATACAGCTTGGAAGTGCCAGGATATTTTTTAATGTAACTCCGATTGTGTTTGGCTGAAAGAAAGAATACGCCTAGGATGGCTTGAGGGTGAGTTAATCATGGGATCATTTAAATTTTTGGATGAACTATTTCTTTAAGACAGGAAAAGTTTATCTGACTGATATTAAAAGGGATCTGTCACATTTAGTTTTTTTTTTACATGCTTTATAGGGTCAGATTTATCTGTAATAGCTAATATAATAGCCCGGCATAATCAAAATTACCTCCCACCCAAAATGCAGTCAAGACATTACTCAAAAACAAAGGACAATGTACAGTTCTGTTTTTGATTATCTTGCTACTTAGCATCTCAAAACGAAATGTTTGCCAGTAACTTGAGAAAATCAAAGTTTTCGTAAAGTGCTCATTTTATCAACCAAGTTCCTTATAAACATGATTTCATTTCGAGTTACACTGGTGCAGCAGATAAGAGCTGCCAATTTCAGACAGCTCTCACCACTTTTGTGGGCAATATACATCAGATGCTCAGTGGACGTACTGTAAGGCAGTCTGTGGGCTCAGGCTGAAACTAATATGCGGCAGACTTCAGCCTCTGCACATGTTTATGTTGTTACAGGGAAGTGAGTCAGCAAATACAGTGCAATTCCTGAGAAAACACCCACCCACTGCACACATCCTGATTCAAACACTTCAGCATCTCCTTAATAAACTGAAATCCAATGTAATGAACGCTCTTTTTCTTTCAGTCCACTCCGTCCCCATCTGCTGATCTGCTGGGGCTCCGCACGGTACCCCCTGTTGCCGCCGCCGCTCCCAGCGCAGGCAGCTTATTGGTTGATGTTTTCTCAGAGGCTGGTGTCAATGATGATGGCTTCCTGAGGTAAATAAGAATCTGCTTCATTAGCACCATGTTTTCAGTCCACTGTGCATTTATTGCTTTAATTAACTGAAGTGAAGTACACTAATATTTGAACATGCCCAGATGTTCAGAGCTTGCATATACGTCTGTCAGGCTTTCTGCTCTTCTGTCGTTTCACTTTCTATCGCTTGTTCTTCTTCTTGTCTTCCTCTTTGTGTGTTGTGTAATCTTGTGTCCTTTATCTTGCTGCATATGTGACTGTCTTTCTCTTTTCTTGCTTCTTTTTTCTCTTTCTCTTTCCCTCCCTTTTCCATCTCCCTCATTTTGGTGTGTGTGCGCACATGTTTGTGTGTATGCGTGAACGTGTGTGCGTCTCACGTCCTTGCGTTTCATTGGACGATGGCAGAGATCTGGAACCCCCTACTGAAAGCTCTGACTCCCTATTGGCCGAGGGTCCTGGTGACTCGGAGTAAGGGGCCAGCGGTTGAACACAGTGTCAATATGTTACAGCAAAACTTACTGACAGTCACATATAATCACTTAATTGTTTGGTTATTTATAGATGTTGTTGTGTAAATGGGTTCTTTTCTGTTTGTGTTTGTGGACTATTTTCTATTTGTGTGGTTGTAATATGAATTGCTAACATTTTATTTGCCACAGATGTAATGCCTGTACTAACCTCTGCCTTTTCTCTTTCTCTCCCCTTTCTTGCTTCCTACTTTGGCTTCACTCTCACTTCTTCTCGTTTTACCGGCTCACCACTTTCTAACATCCTTGATCTGTTTTAACTATCTGTGCCTTTTCACACTTAACACTTCTCACCCCTCTCTTCATCTCCTTGGGCCGCTCTCTGTTCTCTCTCCATTCTTGGCTTTCGGTCTCTCAGCTCTGCTCCCCCCTCTGCGGTCTCTGAAGATCCTGCTCCTCCTCTGCCTGAGTCAAACGAACTGCTCAACAAGTAAGAGCTCACTCGCCTACTTCATTTCCTCCATTCAGTCACCCGACCATCTCGGACATCCATCACCAGAAGCATCTTTCATATTATACCACCTCCTCTTTTTCTCCTTGGTTGTAGTTTGGTTTTGTATGTTACTGTTAATCTCAGGCATGTAGTGTAGAAGCTGTTTGGCATTATTTTTCTTTTATTACAAATATTTAAATTTTTAGTATTAAATATACATTGCTGTTCAAATGTTTGGGGTCAGTAAGTGTTTTTTTGAAAAAAGTGAATACTTATTCATCAAGGATGCATTAAATTGATCAAAAGTGACAGTAAAGACTGTTAAAATGTTACAAAAGATTTCTATTTCAAATAAATGCTCTTCTTATGAACTGTTTATCAGAGAATTCTAAAAAAGTTATGGTTTCCACAAAAATATTAAACAACTGTTTTTAACATTTATAATAATAAATGTTTCTTGGTCAGCAAATCAGTGTATTAAGATGATATCTGAATGACAATGTGACAGTGAAGACTAAAGTAATAATGATGCTGAAAATTCAGCTTTGATATCTCAGGAATAAATTACATTTTAAGATATATTCGAACCGAAAATGTTTGTTTTAAATTTCAATATTATTTCACAGTATTGCTTCTTGATCAAATAAATGCAGCCTTGGTAGCCATAAAAGATTTCTTTCAGACCTCAAACTTTTAAAAGGTTGTGTCCATATAAAAAAAACCAACATAGCAGTAATTATTTAATGTTGCGAAAAGCCTTATTGTATTCCGTGCTGCAGAATTAGACCTATAATCATGTATCATGACCGTTAATTATATAGGGCCCTATGAACTCCGTTTTATTTTTTTCCAAATTCCGTTTTATTTTTTCCAAAATACCTTTTTTTCCATTTTAATTTTTACCCTTTACTATTATTGTAGTCGTAAAAAGAGTGTGCTTTTAATTTTGATGATTAAAATGTACACAAAAAAAAACAGGAATGACCTTAAATTTATTGAGGTAACAAACATCCCATTTAGCCTACTACTTTTCAGGACAAATACTGCATGATGCAAACACCGCACTCGAAGTACTTAAGGTAACAACAAAATATTAATGGTTATGAGCTTTAAATTGTCCAGTAAAATAAATTATATTAGTTTATATAAGTTTTTAATAAGTCACACTCAGTCTCTCTCTCGCGCACTGTCGAGCGCGCTCTTGGACACACTCGGTCTCGCGCAGTGTCGCTCGCGGAGTTCGCTTCGCTTTTGTCCAGTCCGGCGCGCCTCATAGACAGACGTGAAGTGCACGGAGGGGAGGGGCTGTGTGTGTGTGTGTGTGTGTGTATGTATGTGACAGAGACGTGTGAGTGACAGAGATGGAGGGAGAGCAGGGAAAGGAAATGCAACTGAAAGAATACGCTGTGTGTTTTAAATAGCGTAAAAAAAAAAGAATAACGAACCGCAAAATGTGGCGGCCGGTGTTGATTCTGTGGCGCACCGCCACGAATTAGGCACGTGGGAACTGCTCGGCTCAGTACTGAGGGCTTGGCGTCAAGTTTCTTAACTTTTTCACCAACGAAAGCAGAGGCGTTGAGAGCCATTTCGCCATGCTTTCATTGTTTCGAAGGCAGGTGAAATAACGGGAGGGGTTGTGTCGCCATATTTGCTTCCCCCGGTCTGCATTTTCCCCAGACATACATTCTTCTCCCACACAAAAACAGAATTTCATTCCAAATATGTAAAATTCCACGAAATTCCATATTAACAGTAGATTCTGCTAATCATTTGGCCCTAATTATAGTGACATTTATAAATGTAAATTAAAACATGATCAAATCAAGTCTGCACCCACTCAAAATCTCTAACCCATGAAACCAATAACTTGTGTCTGCTTGCACATTGTGGACACTTCTGCTTGGACTTAGGGTTCCAACCGCTTGGGTTAGTTCACCCAAAACCGAAAATTGTCATCATTTCCTCAACCTCAAGTAATTTCAGACCTGTATGAACTTCTTTGTTGAATTTCCCAACAGTTGATGGGCCCCATTGACTTCCATAGTAGGAAAAAATAATTATATGGTAGCCAATTGGGCCCATCAACTGTTTGGTTTAAAATATCTTCTTTTGTGTTCAGCAGATGAAAAAAATTCATACTGGTTTGGAACAACTTGAGGGTGAATAAATGATGACTTTTCAGGTTTAAATGATGAATGAATTTTCAGGTTTGGGTGAACTATCCCTTTAAGGCATGTATATAGATGTACTCAAATATAAGAATCCCTTTGTGCTACTTTTATTTATAGGCATATTAATGTGTTGGCAGGAAATATTGTTAGATGGGCTTGTCTGGCCCATATAAGCTTCATGGCTATGTGCCACAGCATGTGCTCTAACTACTAGTTCACAGCTCTAATACTTATGCTTATTATTTTATCAGATGAGAGAGACCATGGCACTACATAGTCAACCACATTCGGTAGCTCTGATGATTGCCCACTCTTTTTTTGCTTAGCTTCAGATGACTGTCTCTTGACTCTCGGGTCTCCCTTTCAACACCCACCCTCCTCTCATCGTCTTATGCTGCATTCACATGCTCTTTGGATGGTCCTATTCCCTTAAGGGAAAGTCAGTCTTCCAGTGTTGATGTGCTTGACTGCCCTGTTAAATTTTCCTACTCATCCAAGTCCCTTAGCATGAACCGAAGCTAATTGCATCTTTTACTAACACTGTTGGTAATTACCTGTTTTACTGATCGTCAAATAAATAAATTGGAAGTTAGTTTAAGGTGAATTTTCCCAGCTCATGTTTTTGATCATTCTTCCAACACGTGAACCCAACATTAAAAAAACAGCACCATTGCTAGCTGTCCCTGCGACCTTTTCTGCCTCCCAAACACTCTTATCTCTTGCCCTCAGGTTTGTGTGCAAGAACAATGGAGTTCTGTTTGAGAATCAGCTGCTACAGATCGGCATAAAGTCTGAATATCGCCAGAACCTGGGTGAGTCACAACATCTGCAAAATTTTAATTGCATCATCTGGAGATATATGTCAGCTGACTTCTGGACAATGTCATTAAGTTAATTGTATTTGAACTTGCTTTTACAAGAGATTGTGGTTTCAATGTACACATTTTTGCTGTTCTGGCTCATTTTCATTCTATTGTGTTTGCAGTATAAAAACCTGTTACCATGTTAATATTTGACTTGGTATTCAAATTGCGTGTATGTTGCCTTACCTCACAGGGCGGATGTATCTGTTCTATGGCAATAAGACGTCAGTGCAGTTTGTAACCTTCACGACCACAGTCACCTGCCCAGGAGAGCTACAATCTCATATCCTTCACATCCATACACGCAAATGTTCATTCCTCCTTATACACGTTGTGATAAAGTGAGCTTTTTTGTCATGTCGATTATCTGAGGATGCTGGTTTGTTGTTTGTTGATTCGTTGCAATACCTTGACTGATCCCACAGCTCAACGTTCAGACTAAAACAGTGGAGCCTCTCATAGAAGGAGGTGCTCAGGTGCAGCAGGTCATCAACATTGAGTGTCTGACTGACTTCCTTGATGCACCGCTCCTCAACATCAAGTTCAGGTAACAGACACACGCATTTCAATGGTTTACGATGGTAAATCAACATGCACTCTGAGGTTTACAAAGCTTTCATGCTGTCTCAGGTATGGCGGAGCTCTCCAGAACCTCACACTCAAGCTGCCCGTTACCATAAACAAGTTCTTCCAGCCCACAGAGATGGCATCACATGACTTCTTTCAGCGCTGGAAACAGCTCAGCCAGTAAGTGATTGTTTTTGTACAGATAAGACAGATTACTGTTTACATGCATCACAGACTTTTGTCTAAATGAGAACTTGTTAAATTCTCCCCTCACAGGCCTCAGCAAGAAGCACAGAAGATCTTCAAGGCCAACCATGCCATGGACACCGAAGTGCTCAAAGCT
Source organism: Siphateles boraxobius (assembly GCF_051911475.1). NCBI lineage: Eukaryota > Metazoa > Chordata > Actinopteri > Cypriniformes > Leuciscidae > Siphateles > Siphateles boraxobius. The sequence continues at coordinate 19,515,985 of NW_027509193.1, forward strand.
AAGGTGAGTTGACACCGCCTTACTTTGACTTTTGTTTGTAATGCCATACTAGCCTACTGCGTACTCAATGGCCGGGCTATTTAATTGGCGGCCCGCCAATCATCTCCATATGGCCCAAGGGCACCCCAACCTCCCTCCTCGTCTTTTCCTGGCGTTAGATATGGAAAATATGGATATGTGATAGATATCATGTTAGATATACGCGTGACCGCAGTGGCGCCTGCAGCTGTACGGCTATACGCACTGTGTGTACCATGAGCGCTCCGACTGACCTGAGAAACGTTTTCAGTCCGAATATTTCAGCAGTTAATATATGTGTGTCCCGTATTTCTGTCGACTGAACCAGCGATATCAATCATTCCTGATTTAATCATTCTTCGGTTCGATTATTTCCTTTCCATTGGCCAAACGCGCTTGCATAACGGTCTGAAACAATTCGGATTCGTTCGGACCGTTCTGTCACTGAATCATCTGAAGCTGTTTCTCGGTCAGTAAGAACAAATAGAGAACAAATAGCGCTGTTTTCAGTTGTTTCACTAGTTTAGCCTACTTTGAACTACGCAGCACGGCCCAGTGGATAACGGAACGCAAGCTTAAAGGAGTTGCTTTTACTCTAAACACTATTATTAAACCGCGTTGCGATATCCAGTGAGCAGCGTTTCAACCTGACACATCTCTCTGTTACAAACCACAAATCACTCAATGATTTTAACTAGTTTTAAATCGGATGAAACGGCCTCAACATTCCCAACACGACTGATGAGGTAAATAGCAGAAACATTGTGCCATGAACGAAGTTAGAAGACTAAATCCCTCATCACCAGCCTTACAAACATTAGTAATTTACCATGGTTTGGGCAGAAATGTGGAATATTTATATTGAATACTATGTTATAGTCATTTATATTGCATTAGATTTATTAGGGGGCTAGAGGAATATATAATTAATTGTGTGTATAGTTGTTTTACCTGTTTAGGCAGTTTTATACAGTGGGAGTGAGTAGCCATGCATGGTTTTAGCTATGGTTACGAAGTCTCACTGTCAGAATATTTTAATTTAAGCCTATAATAATTATTAATAAAATAATTCTTACCAATAGCTATGATCTTGTATAATTCATATATTTGTACATAGCTGTAAATAAGTTATTTATTATGGTCTGATAAATCTGCATACTGTTGGGTACCACATTTCAAAGTAAGTACAATACTTTTATGTTTAATTTAGCTTACTTATTGATACTGTTATGTTTCAATAAATAAGCTAAACCCATCGGCCCACCTCAACTTTTCGATTTAATAATCCGGCCCTCGAATGAAGCTAATTGAATAACCCTGCTCTATGATACTGTACACCACACAAAAGTGGGCATTTTCAAATAGTAGTATACACAATTGCCACATTACCTTATTATTTTGCATGGTTAATTCAGTGTCCATTTATTAGTTGTCTCAGAAAGAAATGATTGTTTTGCATTTTTAATCTGATTTTATGTGAAAATGTGTTAACTTCAATTCAGTGAAATAATGATTCAAGAAAAAGATTATGGATCTATTCATTTAGGTTTATACATCACAAGAAAATGGATAGTGGAGTGCATTGTATTGTGGGATACAGTTTCCAGTGTTATCTGCTCTGTATGCTACATATTTTGGGATATGTGGTCAAGTATCTGGTTATTCTATGCATACAACATATTTGCACACTATGCAGTTTGCATACTATAGTATCAGATTTTCACTACATGATTATCATGGCCAAAAGAAACTGTAATAACTGTACAAAAAGAACTTACTGTTGATCGACACTTCATGCTGACATCACAAAAACTCTCTCATCGGCAAACTAACTTTTTCCGGGTGCGAGTAGAGTGCATTGCTTTCGTCCGTGATCTCCAACATGATTTTTTGCTGCGGTAGTAGCTACACATGTTTTATGACATGGCAACCAGTGTTAGGGTGCAACACCACCACTTACTATGTTGCAAAGTCAATCAGATTATTTACAATATTAATGTATGTGTAGTATTAACATGATATTTCATTTTTTTTTATTGTCAATACTGGTATATTGCGACATCCCTCTGCAGAATTAGTCCTGCAGACAATTGATTCTCATCTTTCGTCTTTTGCCACCCTTCCCTTCTCCCTTACATTTCGTAGTTACTGGGATTGGGCATGGCTCTCTTGGAGAACGTGGATCCAAACCCAGAAAACTTTGTGTGTGCCGGAGTGATCCAAACCAAGGCCCAGCAAGTGGGTTCTCTGCTAAGACTCGAGCCCAACGCACAAGCCCAGGTATGAAAAGACATTAGTTTTGTGCAAATATATGTATCCATATTACACAAACAAAAGGAAAGGGAAAAAAACAACGAAATGCCACAAGCATCAAAAGTCTTGACAGTCCCTCCCTGCTGCTATGGAGCACAGGTTTCTTTCCAAGTCAGTTTTATTGCATCTTACTGTTGTCTGTGTGTCTCTGTTCCTGCTGATGCAACTCAAGTCTGGGGAGCAGGTAACACATTCATCCTGCCACCCCTCTCAACCCAAAAACCTCCCATCCTCCCTCCCTCTTGTGATTTCACTCCATGTCTGGTAGTAAAACCCAGTTCATTTGGCGTGACAGCAGCGTCCTTCTCTTTGTATACGTGGAGTTTCCTTTGTCCATAGTGCAAGTTTACATTTAGTCTATGTGTCAACAATATGGATCAGACGCGCATTCAGAAAGCGGAATGAGCGTCTTGTCTGCACAAATCATGTTTCTTTCTTAATTGTTTGTGTTTGCATTTACATTTGGTGTAATGCTCTTTATTCTCTCTCTGTCTCAGATGTACCGGTTGACCCTGCGCAGCAGTAAGGACACTGTCTCCCAGCGTCTTTGTGAGCTGCTGGCGGAACAGTTCTAGAAAGCCAGCCGAGACTAGCACCATCTAGAACCGACACGCAGACAAGACTAGACCAGCGTTCCACCTGAAAGGCCCCAGAATAAAGATTCTACAAAAAGCATTCATGCATAAGGGAAAAAGTAGCTGTCAGCCTCTGGCAGCCATGTTACTCTTTCTGATAATGATTATTATTATTACTGTTATTATCATCAGCGCTGCCCTTCTTGTTTTTATCGGTGTTTACCTGAGTGTGAGCAATGGAACGAAAGGAAGCGTGTGTGTTTTTTTCGTACATGTGTGAAAGAGTCATGATGATAGTTCCGTTCTCTGTCCTGCCTGTTCAACTCCTGTGCTTGTGTTGACAGCTGGTGTGTGTGTGTGTGTATGTTGTGGGTTAAGGGGGAGGGAGAAAAGTAAAGCAAAAAGATCGAAGTGGAGCAATTCTTCTCTCTCTCCTGTTTTATCCGCAAAATTTCAACCGCAAAAACTGCACATTAGCTGTTTCTTTGGAACATTCCCTGTAAGACTATTAGCAGGAAAAAACAAACAAAAAAAACAATCTCAATACACTAACGTAATGGCACTTCTCTAAAAGAGGCCAGAATCACTAACCTTCATCGCTTTATCTCTCTCGCTTTCCTCCTGAAATCAGATTCAGAGCTATTGGTGTACATAGAGAAATAAAATTAAAAAAAAAAAAGATTTCACATGCATTTACAGTTTATTGCATCGTACACGCGTTCCTTCCGACATAGAAATGGCCAGTGCACTTTAAGAGGCTTTGAGAGGAAAGGCTTTTATAGTCCCGACCCTTTTTTCCTGCTCTTGTCCTATGTATTCAGTACTCTTCCTGACCCCCATTATCTGACAATGTTTATTGAAAAAAAAAATCTCTATATATAAATATATATAAACCATGTAAATGATTACCCTTCATGGTTGCATTTGTATGTCTCTTTCTTGTTTTTGATAGTGGTGTATTGTCGGAGTGTTTGTATGGTTTCTTAAATGGTCTAATGTTTTTTTGCTTTTGTTTTGGACATTCCATTCTGTACTACGAGTGAATGGGCATACCGTTTCAGGTTAGTTGTACAGTGTAAAACGAGCTGGGGAGGATCTAGAATCAGAAAGAGGAAGTGAAGCAGAGAGAAGGTCAGGTCCGCCAGTGTGTGAATTTCTGCACGTGAAGAGTGCAACTGCTGTGGACCTTTATGTAAATGTTGTCTTTTTTGGTAATATCGTTAAAGAAAAACATCTGGAAGACATTGACATCATTCTTCCAGCACAGTTATTGACTGAAATAAATAGTAGATAGTGGTTACCTCATTACTAAATCTTTACACAACACAAACGCACTATTAACTTTGAGTGGTGACTGACCACAGCTGGAGACCCATATTTTCTTTTGCAGAGCTAAAACCTGGGAAAGCACTTAGTTTGTTAAAAAGTCATCGCATACACACAGTTGTACACACATTCTTAGGCCTAGAGGACGGGGGCTTAAGGGGAAGCACTGGACCAAAGCAGCTGCCAACTGTCAATCACGTACAGGGATCATAACGATTTTGGTCAGCATCATTTGGTGAGAGTGTGGTGTTAATCTGTGTGATTCTTGTGTAAAAATATAATGGAATTTATGCGACATTGTCATGTTAGTTCAGCTGGGGGTCACGCTTCCCCTGATGCAGTGCTGGGGACATCGTCATTGTAGTTGATTAGAGTCACAGTCATGGTGTGTGTGTTTCTGTGTGTGCGCGTCTATGCAGTATCCGCTAGCTAATGCAGCCCCGGTGTATCGCTGTTCAACCTGTCAGATACCTGTGTTAGATTAAATTTACTCTGTACTGAATAATGTGAAAGTAAAATTATGCCATATACTCGAACCAGGTGTTTTCTTTGTGTGTGTGTTAGGGATGGGCAGAGATTAGGAGGGATGACAACTGAATCTCACACATGCACAAAGCACAAAATAGTTTCTCTCAGCACATCATGGTATAGGCCCGACTCAAGCTCTCAGATGTTAGGTGGCCCATGACAAAGGTTGAAAAATTTAACCTAAAAGTGTTATAATATAGTGGCTATGGCGGTCTATAGAATAAAATAATTCTAATTATTTTCAACCAGAAAGCAGAATGGAATAGTAAAAATGCTAACTTTGGTTAACTTGTTTTTGTAATCGAACTTGATATTTTTACTATTCCATTATTTTGGGTTGGAAATTAGATTAATCACAATTATTTTCTTTTATCTTCAGGTTTATGCATCTAACACTTTAATGGTGGGTAGAAAAACAAGATGCTGTCAAATTTATAGAAAATAATATTTTATACATAAGTGTTATTTTTTCCACAGTATAATTTATATTTGTGGACCTGAAATAAGACCCAAAGCCATAAGACTCAGGGTGGGCCACGCTTATGATTAGCATGGCCTACATATTTAGTTTAAAAGATATGATGCATCTGTCCAGTAAACATGCAAAACTCTATTATGCAAGATTTTAAAGACAATGTCTTACTTACCATTATTGTAAATTAATTTGCCTGGTTTAATGGAAAATGCAAGACGGATGTTTAGTAGTCCAGTGTGTTATAGCATTAATACAGTTGAATGTTGCTTTTTGAAGCTGTAGCTCGAGAAATAAAATTCATTGTACAATATTATAAAAACACATGACATAATTCATATATAACGTAATGTTTGATGTAGGTTGCAGTGCACTACGTGAGGTTGTTTAAAATAGTATAAATATTATATCAATAGGTAAATGTGGACTAAGCGTTCTGAATTATACATTTTGTTTACCAGAGAAACACTGCTCGCATGGGACGTTGCACACGAGTCTGCTTACAAAATCATCTAGAACGTGTAAAAGGATATAAAAGAGTCTCATTTGACTGATTACACACACTTGATTTGCAAATGAAAGCGGCGCGTTTCTGTCTGAAAGGCTACAGGGAGTAAAACACGACTCATCACAATAAAAATGCCGAGGTCTTCAGGGCAAATTGATGATGGCCATCAAAGAGAGCGAGAACGAGATCGTGCACGCGCGCGCGTCAGAGCAAGCCTGGGCGCCGATTGGCTGAAAATGACATCACATAGAATTGTACTATTCTTAGCTTCTGGAAACGGGATGACCTAATCTTTTTCCTCCCTCGCGCAGGTATAGACATACAACAACAAATAATGTGAGAAGCGCAGACAGAACGGAGAGGAGCACGGGAGCACAACTATTGAGAAGATAGATCACGGAACTGTTTATAATCGCGCAGATACATATAGCCTACTTCACGCGTTTGTCCTATTTACAACGTTCATCCACCAGCTTCGTTGGACTTTTCCAACCTTTTTGGACTTCCTGCTCATTCTGCTGATCTATAACTGACTAGACTGGTGAGTATCAGCTTTTAGTTTATTCTAAACACTTGTAACTTGTCAATTATCATTGTTATCATTGCATTTAATCATTGTTAAATGCAATTTATCAAAACTTTAAATCTTTTTAGTCATACCATTTGGCCTGCTTTTAGTCTGTTTAGTGCGTCATGCACAAATACACACTTGTTTTCTGTGTATTTTTTTCGCCATAGATTTTAAGGTTAAACATTTGTATCATTTTATTTTTTTATCAAGAGATGGTGTACTACAGGGACAGTCAGTCCGAGCGGCCGCCGTTGTCCCGTATTCTGCCGCATCTCTACCTTGGTGCAGAGACTGACGTAACCCAGGTATATTTACAGTCCTCGAATGATTCATCAGTATTACTAGCTGTAAAAGAGAATCCTCCTCAAACTACCTTTAACTTTCATTTGCTTCATTTCACAACAATTAGGCTACTCGTGCGTAACATTTACGTTACTTTCTTTTACTTACGTTTCCACAGGATGGTTTGTCTGATCGAGGCATCTCGTACGTACTAAGTGTGAGCCGATGTTGCCCACAGCCTTCATTTCTACCCCAGTCCCAGTACCTCCGTATCCCAATAGACGACTCTCTGCGGGATGACCTGCTTCCTTGGATCCCTCAGGCGTTGCACTTCATTGGTGAGGGACCCGGAATCGCACTCGTTACATCAGCCTGTATTTGCATCCCAAATACATTATCATTAATAGCTAGCTAATAGCATCGGTAAAGAAATAGATTTTTTTTGTCTGTGTAAAAAAAGATAATAATATGAGGCTAATTTGAAACAGATCATTAGGCTATTTTATGCATCAGTCCCCTGCTGGAAAACCCTGGGTGGGTAGGCTATACACTATACGTTTTAATATATCGTATATATGTTGTGTTGCAGATGGGGCCGTGTCACTTGGCTGCTCTGTCTTGGTTCACTGTGCCGCAGGAATCTCTCGATCTCCAGCACTTGCTGTGGCATACGTCATGTATAGCCTGAAAATGGATCTGGATCATGCATACAGGTAATGTGCATATGTTGTTTTACTACTACTTCTGTTATTGTCTACGTAATGACAAGTGATATTTTGCACATAAAAAGAGTCAGAGGTATGAATCTGGTGATGAAATTGAGAACGATATATTGTTTTGTTTTTATTTAAAGAATGCAGATTGATCAAATGAGTGAAGTATCTATCTCATCATTCCTTTAGGTTTGTGAAAGAACGCAGACCTACAATTTCACCAAATTTTAACTTCCTGGGGCAGCTGCAGCTCTTCCAGGGAACGCTTTCTTTAAAGAATAATAAAACAAACCTTCACGCTCAGCAGTCAGCCAAACCTTTGGATAACTGTCTGCAGCCCTCCAATGAAAAAACCAACAGCAGTTCTACTGTGGCACTGTTAACCAACTTAAACCGTCAGAACAGCATTGACAACAACTGCATTACTGATGGATGTACGGAGGATTCCAAAGCAAACGTGCACTTTGAGAACAAGAACAACCAAATTGAAAATATTCAGAGCAGAGGTCAACGCTATGAGGTGATGAGTCCAGAGTTTACCTTATCTCTTTCGGACAAGCTCGGAGCGCTCACTCTCCGCACAAATCCCGTAGATATACAAAGACCAGTAAACATCACATCTCAGACACAGCAGGATTCACCAAAGTCCAACCTACCTAAGCCTACTTACCTTCAGATTCCATCTCTAGCGGAGAAACGCAAAAGCCTTACTCTTTCCCTTATGCCAGTGGGTGCAGTTCCTCAGACTCACCAGAAGGGGTCATCATCAGCCAACAGCTGTGATCTGAGGAAGAGCCGTTCCGCGGTTGACCAGACGGGGGCGTTAGAGGACTTGGGAAGAGACGATATGGAGCCGTCAGCATCAGAAACCAGAACAGATCCAAAAGAGGCAAACAGGATTATCAACAAGGAGGCATCAGCTAGACACAGCTGCTCAAGATCACAAAGAAGAAAGAATAAACTTAACCGCAGAGCAAACGAGGAGCAACAAAAAACAAACCAAGTGAACCATTCAAGCACACTATCCCACAGACAGATCCAGGGACCATGTGAGATCAAAACCTCCTCACAGGAGGTTACCAGTGGTGTAGAAGCAGTGGAGGGTATGGATGGAGACAACAGCCCCTTGTCTCCAGTCTCACTAACGGTTAACAAAATACTAGACTGGGGAGAACGCATGCTGCTTGGGGTCCTACTCGGCCCACGTATTAAAGTGGGACAGGCTGCTTTGCCGTACAGATGTTGAGGAGGGACTAGTTGTATAAACTGCGCTACTACTTAAAGATGAAGTGTAAACGAGGACTTTTCAGAGAGGCATAGCTGAACCTGTGTTTATTATGTACTTCCCCGTTGAGCAGAAGGAACTTAAATGAAGACAGCAACATGGGTGAAGAAGCATATGTATGACTGTGTGAATTCACTTATTTATTTGATGAAATTGCATGTTCCTCTAAGAGTGTTTGACAGACTCAAGTCATCTGATGAACTGGTGATATGTATAAATGTCTGGAAAAACACTTGCGATTTGTTCTGTTACAATACACAGCCTGCCTGTGACTTTATTTATTAAAATACACTGATAATTTACATTTATAAATGGGTATTTTGCAGGTGGAATTTTAACACTATAGGCTAGCTTGTATTGAAAACGTGTTCATTAAAGACAATTATTTTATCTCTCTGTCTCTTTCATTTTAACAACTATTTTAGTGAATTTTATAATAAAATGTTATTAAAAGACAAAATTTAGCACTACATTATGCCTGTGAATTTCCGAGCCAGTTGAACACCTGTGCCTTTTAAGTTAAGAAAAAACATAGTAGGCCTAATTATAATATCCTTACAGTTATACCGAATGGTTTTCTAAAGTTGAGGAATTTGTTGCATCCGGCTACTGAAATTTAGTCTCCTTACTTCACAAAGAAGAGTGACACACCATTTCCCCATACATGTTGGGATGGCAGACAGTAACTGTTGGGTGTCTCCAAAAAGATTAGTACTACTCCCTGTTTGTCACATTCTTGGAGGTTTTTGTTTAATACAAGCCAAAAAGTGATTCAGCATCCACACTGATATTGCAAAGAAATTACAGGAATAGCCTATAGGCTAGGCTACTTTAAGAAAAAAAAGGCAAATGTACAGAATCAACATATTACATATTTGCACCATTAAATAAATAAATATAAGATACAAAATATTCCATCTCGACAAACATTTTAAATCAGCCTCATGATCACAAAATAATGTTTCAATAGATTAGATTATTACTCCTGTTTTTAACTCTTGAACTTATTTATATCATTCGAGCTGAATAAAAAACGGACAATGAATGCAGAATTAACGCTCTGTGTAAAACATCTATCGTAACTCAGACAAGCCAGGCCCTTGGCCAAATATGGGAAAGACGATGCTCGAATTACACATTTATCATATAGCCTGCCTTCTATTGCGGAAATACAGGCGTAGTAACAGCAGAATCGTTCGTCGAATCATTCGTATCAGCCAATTAGAACTCGCCAAGGCTCACCGATTATGAAATGATTCGTGCGATGAGAAAAACAACGATGAAAGCCACGCCCATTTCAGGCGTGCGTATGAGATGCACTGAAGACGAAAAAAAAGTTGCCCCTGGTAATGAAAAAAAGCTATCGGAAGCAAGAGAGAGTCCAGAAATCACCAAGAAAAATCCAGAGGGCGGACATTCCTTTAAGCCTGGAATTCGCTGTTTATCTCCATAAGCAAGATGGTTTTATCGCTTGTACAAAAGGGAGAATTTGTCGGCTAAATCTTGCGGATTTAGTGTATTAAAGTTGTCAGAGTATTCGCGGGTTGGCAGTGGACTAACTTGTCTGACTTTCGAGTCGCTAACTTGGCACCAGAAGGCTAATTTACTCAAGGCGGCTGCGGAAGAAAGGTAATCGGCGGTCATTGCTCAGACCAGCGCGGTTTTTGTTTTATTTCTACTTTAGAGTTATCAATCTGATTCTGCAAATGCTATTGACTGTTTTGTAGTTATTGAAACATTGAGCTTTGATTGTGATACTGCCCAAATCTGTAAGATTGTAGCCTATTGTAGAGGTTTATCAACGATGCCAGGCCTTTTACGGTCTCAAATCTTTATGCTCCGTAGGGCAGTATTATTCCTCTTAAACCCATTTTAGTTGAGTTAGAAGACATGATTAGTATTGTTTAATAACCTAATGTTACATATTTGCAGGAGTAGGACCATGTCAACGGAAGAAAGATATAAGTTGGTGGTCGTGGGCGGTGGAGGTGTGGGGAAAAGCGCCCTCAGTATTCAGTTCATTCAGGTAAGTGTGTTTTTTTTAGTACTTTGTATGAAATAAAGATGTATTTATGTCGCAACATGGGGGCAAATTCGCGCTGGTAATTATTTCGGTGGGTGTGTTGTAAGAGTTGGGTGACGTTCAGAGTGCAGTGGGCTTTTCTCTGCATGTTCCTTCATGTTAAAGCCCTTTTCGGAGTTGGTGAACCAAAATGTTGTCTGTTTCCTTTTACAGTCGTACTTTGTGTCTGACTATGACCCGACCATTGAAGACTCGTACACTAAAACCTGCACCGTGGATGGAAAGGAGACACGATTAGACAGTATGTTGGCATTAATGTGTCTTTTGTAGGAAGGAATGAGTGTTAATAGCTCCACATGTTTCCTCAGTAGGGAGATTTTTGTCAGAGTTGCATCATTGATGATTCATTGCTGACTACAGGTTCCTGCCCAGGTTTTGTTTTGACTTGCTGTCAGTACAACATCATGCCAGCTGTGTTTAAATTACTAAAACGTGATTTGTTTGTGTGGATCAGCTCGTCTTGTATATTCCCCTCTATTTACCTGGGGTATGTTTTGTTTTTGTGTCGTTCACCATTAGTCCTGGACACAGCAGGACAAGAAGAGTTTGGAGCGATGAGAGAGCAGTACATGCGCTCTGGAGAGGGTTTCTTACTGGTGTTCGCTCTTAATGACCGTGGCAGGTAGGTGTTTTCCCAAGTGTGTTTGTGTGAACATGAGAGGAAGGCAAATAGATGGTTCCTAACTTCTCTGTGTGACGAGAACAGAGAGTGTGTGTGTGTGTGTGTTAAAAATAAAACCACAGAATGTGTTTGTGTTGAGAATGAAAGTGCAGGTTATGAGTGTTCATGTCATCAGGTGCAGAGTTGAGCCTCAACAGCTGAACTGAGCCTTTCTGTGGCCAGTGTAAATGTTGAGGTTTCAATGTACGAATCCTTAGGGGCCATTTACATGACACCGTTTTCAACTAAAAACAGAAAACTGTTTATGCAGTTTGGCCGATCATTTACACAACAACAGTGTTTTGGGGCCTGAAAACGCGAAAACAAGTTTCAAAGTGCAATTTTTTTTTAAAGCGATAATGTTATTGTCTCTGTGTAAACTACAACAAACATGTATTTGTGAAAATAGTGACATTGTGTATGCGTTTTACATGTTCAGCCTATATACATTGTTAGGTTTAGTGAAGTATTACAGTTTCAGTTTATATATTTTTTTGTATAATGTGTTAACTGGTAACATTTAAAAACATTTAACACACTTAAATTACTCAGCACAGTATAGTGTTATTTCTATTTAGTGACATTTTTATGTTTAATGAGCGTTTTTTTTTTTAAGAATATATCCATATCCTTTGTTTTCTAGTTATTTCAGTTTATATTTCAGTTCAGGAAAATATTTAATGTCATTTGTTTTATTTGTTTGTAAATAATAATAATTTTTAGAATTTTAATATTCATTTATTGTAAGTTAAATTTACAGGCTACAATCCAAGACTTCAATTGTAATGAACTTCTATAAACTATTTTTTTTATTTTGTAAAACATGAGATTCTAATGAACTTTTGTTGGTTCTCTGTTTCAGTTTTAAAGAAATTCAGAAATTTCACACTCAGATATTGCGGGTGAAGGATCGAGATGACTTTCCCATAGTTCTTGTTGGCAACAAATCAGATCTTGACCAGCAGAGAGAGGTAATGTTTCCGTGTTCCACAGCTGAGTGAATTTTTAATGAAAAATTGGCTACCAATTCATATATGTGTGTGTGTGACCCCCCCCCCCCCCCCCCCCCATTAGATCTCGAGAGAGGAGGCCATGTCATTTGCCCGAGAAAACCGGATCCCCTATATGGAGTCATCAGCTAAGAACCGCCACAATGTGGAAGAAGCCTTCATGGAGGTTGTGCGAGCAATAAGGTATTTAATAGAGAACAGCTCTAATGAGATTGACGATGCTGTGGATTATGATGAACTTACATTACCATCTCTCCTCAGGAAGTTTCAAGAGACGGAGAGTCCGCCACTCCCCGCTAATCACGCGAGAAAGCAGAAGAGTGGTGGCTGTCCCTGCACTCTGCTCTGACTGCCCCTCTGCACTGTTGCCTAGGAGACTGAAGCCCTCACTCTCACGCCTGGTGCCTTATATGTCTACACAGTGTGTGTGTATGTTTTCTGCATATGTGTGTGTGGCTCTGTACGCATCAGTGTTTTAGCGGCTTTTACAGTATCTGTGTATGAATGGTTCCCAAGGAGAAACTAGGCTGTATCAAATGAGAAAGAACCTGTTGGAAAGGAGGGCCTTTAGTCTTATTTTGCCCACGTGTTTTATGTAGTGCCTTGTAGAATCATGCTCTTGATTTTAGATTCAAGAACAGTATTTGTTTATTTCCATCATGGTAAAAGGTCGCAGACTGATTTGTGTGCCATGAGAAAGATTTTTAAAAACATTCATCATGGAGGGGGCAAACAATAGTGACAACGCATGTTTAAACAACCACGTAAGCGATGTGCTGCTGACAAAACCTTGTGAGGGTTCTGGTGTCGCCTGTATGCCATATATTGTGTTATTGACTCACAAAGACAAGTCAGAAAGTGTTTTATTGGCCCAGACCCCTGTTCAGCATGTCCTCTCTCGGGGGATTTATTCAGTCAGTGAGACTGCACTGAAATGGCTGCTCTCATCTACACCTTGCTACCCTTCAGTGGCTAGAAATATATTCAGCCAGCTTGTTTTCATTAATCTCTTCCTGATAAAGCAATGTCTGTTGACATGATGTGGTTTTAATAATTGAGCATTTTTAGTGGAGAAGCAGTGGTGTTCAAATAATGAGTCCAGTATCTGCAGTGCTAGTATTCATTCAAACCAAAGGCTATACTGTATGTTTGCACACCAGGTTTGTCATCGTGAATAGTTATCTAATGTAGTTTAACACTAAAATGGACAAATTGTGTGTTTTTATTGTGGGATTGTTTTGGTATGTTTCTTTTTTTGTTTTAGTCTAAATTTGATGTCTTTTTGAAGGTACGTCTATTTGTGCTTATGTGCAGAATAAGACATTCTGTCTCCAGGTCCACGTTATTGTATATGACGTGCTTCGCTTGTGATTTTTGCACCTTCATTAGTAGACAGTGATGCAAAAGTGATACAGAGGAATTGCCAAATGAATTTACTAACAAAGCATGATATTAGTCAGTGTTGTGAGGGAGTGAGTCACTCTGTCTGTACATAAGTAGAATGGCATAAAAACAAGACTAGGTGCTTTTTCCTTAGTCCCACGATAGCAGTTTCTTATGGTATACTCCACCCTCGAGGGAGTTGCTACACACAATTTACGGCCTTTAATCAAGGGACATGGATTTTTTTCTTAACTGGGACAAATTCTAAATAAGAACAAAGCACTATTTAATTTTGTAATGTTAACAAAATTACACAACATTGTTACATGATGATTCTCACAATCATATAATTTCATGTCTTAAGTCTGATTATTTCAGTTTTTTTAATTTAAGCTATTTTTCTTGGCTCTGGAGAGACACCATTTATCTTCCAATTTTGTATCTAAATCTAACAATATTCTTTTGTACACAATTAAAGTGTTTTTAATCGTTTCATGTAAGAATTTGTGGGTGACTGATTTGTTGGAGAGTGAGTCATTATAAAAAAGTATTTGTAACAATTTTCCCATAACGTTTTTGAACACAATTCACATACTCTGAGCTGATGAATTAGGAAAATTAAGATTAAAGAATTTAATTCTAAACTTTATTTTTCATGAATGTATGATAAGTTGTATTGAATTGATATACTATTGCATTTAGATACCAAATAAGGTGTTTTTTTGTTTTTTTTTACTTAGTTCTAAATAATATAGCCTATATGTAATTCATCTCGGTTCTCATGTCTCAATTCTTATTGGACCATAACGATCAAATAAGAGAACTACCCTGCGCATTACAAGCAATTGTTGCAATGATTCCCACATGTGAGGAGAGGGGAAATTATAATCGCTGGGAGGGAAAAAAAACGCAAACCGAAATACAGATTCTGGAGAAATATTAGCATGACTTGAAAATTTAAATGTGGTGACGGTGTAAATGCGCAGATAGATATTCGTTCATTTTAAGCGACAATATAAGACGAATCACGTGTATAGGACTGGCTTTCGTAAATTGATTAAAAGATGCTCTCAGGTCGGCCCATTCATAACAATCATTGAAATGAACGGTTGATCCAATCAAGACGCAATGGACTGTTGAAACCGGAAGCTGTTCAAGGTGGACTAAGGAACTTATTTTGTTGTTATTTTAAAGACAGGTGAAGATTACATTTTCAAAATTGAACTACGATTTGAAGGCCTACATCAATTAGCCACAGCACTAAAACTAACTAATACTAATTATTTTTCCGTAATAGGGCGATCAAAGCACGGTTGTTTATTGAGATGTGCAGGTAGGTCAACCGAAACTTTGTCACATCCCACTGCCACTCCTAGCGCCTTCGGCCGTGAGATATGTTGTCAAACTGGTATGTCTCTTTCGTGATGACTTGTGTTTGCACTGTGAATGAAACACTGGTGAATATGGAAGTAGATTAATTAAAACCCACGAATGTGTGAATTATTTGTATTCATATTGTTGATCTAGCCATAATAATTTACAGCACCAAGACAGGACATCTGAAAGTGTTTTCCTTTTAAAGTTTCCTTGTACGGAGCACAACAGAGTGTAAAGGTAAGCGGGCGGTTTCCCATGTAGTTTTACTTTCTTTTCTACTTTCTGTCCTAAACTAAGGTAGACTAAGGTGCACTTTTTAGTTAATCAACTTAAATATACAAAAATAAATATTCACTCATGTTGCCACAATTTAGTCAATGTGTTGCCACAATTTTGTCAATGTATTATCAATGTGATTTTAGTTGAACGGTTTGAAAATACGATGTTAAACGGATGTTTAATGTATATGTATGCCTCTTTTTTCTTCATATATATGTATATTATTATTATATTATTAATATGATTATATAATAATATTTGCTTTTGCATAAGTGTAATGACCTATAGAGGACGACATTGTAAGCTTTTTCTGGAGAATATTTTGTGACGCATTCTTTACGGTTATATGTGCCTATAGGTCCTCCATATGGCATTATCAAAACAAGCCTGTTAAACGTTGTAATATTCTTTCGGACAGGTACAATGCTGGGGTTTCCAGCAATATGTTTCAGTTTGCTATCCCTGCTGCATCTTGTTTGGGGCAGAGTGATCTACAATGGAAAGGATGGTAATAATGAAAAGCAAAACTTTTTTTTTTAATTGCCAGTGTGGGACATTTTTGGTTTATCTTGTTGCTAATCCATTAGTACTATGGTGTGTTTTTGTTGGTTCCCCATGCTCTCATGCATGATATCAAAGACATATAGCCTATCTCTGCACAACATTATTTGCATTACAGACTTAAGGTGTATTACAAACATTGGTAATTGTTTCATACCCAGATTTCAACATAATTTTTACACTACATATATCGTATGATTAGCTGCTATTACCCTTCGTATGTATTGCGCTGTTCCTTCCGTCTGTTACAAGAAGTGATTAAATGTATGTTTGTGACGTGTTGTGATTTTCATAATGCTTTGTATTCTCTTGTGTTCTTCAGTGTTCATAGATGAGAAGTCAGCAGGTTCATTTATCTCCCGTAAACTGTTGAAAAACAGTTGGGATTTTGAGGCAGTTGTGCCTGGTAATATAGAGAGAGAATGCATGGAGGAAATATGCTCATATGAAGAGGCCAGAGAGGTGTTTGAAGATGACAAACATACGGTAAGAAAAAGAGTATACTCATTTTATATACTCTTATATAGGGAATGTCAACACAAAAGAATCATGTTATAACCAAAACTACAAGATGAGGTGAAACAAAATGGTTTATGTATATTAAGTTGACACTGTCTGTTTTGTTTTCCAACAGGCCATTTTTTGGGAAACCTATACCAACAGTCATGGTAAGGGTGATTTTTTTTTTTTCCATTAAGGGAACGTATTTGATATTTTATAGATGGTTGAAGATATGCACATCCAACAGTTGGATTCAATTTTCAAATCAGTTGTAAATCGTATTATTAGTCTGACAGCACCAAAGCAAGCAGCCTTGTCTATCATCATAGTGTAAGCAAATGCAAGCTATAAATAGTATTTTATTGACCAATATTTTCAATATTTTATTCTAATGGGATAAAATGGGGGTCACTAAGAAAACAATTAAAATGTGAATTTGTTGAAAATTATGAACTGATTGGTTGATTTCCACAGAGACTTTGCACCCACTTGATGTGTCTGGTTTGGTAGCTGGCATTGTGGCTATTGTAATAACAGCGATTATAGTCACTGTGCTGGGCATTTATTGCTACAAGAACAGAGGCAAAAATGCAAGAGGGAGAAGGTAAGTGCATGATGTTATTACCACTGCGATATGCCTTTTATGTGGCATATCACTCTAATGGATCCTGCATCTCCACAGTGTTCCTGTACATATGGGAGTGGATGGGCAGCCAGTACCTGAATCTGTACCCTTGTCTATTGTGGCTCCGGGTCTCCCCTCGTACAATGAGGCTCTGACTCACAGTGGCCAGCACGATGCCCCCCCACCACCGTACTCAGGGTAAGAACTCTGGTTTGTTGTTTGCACATATTTGTGCTGCATTTTCAAAATCTTTTAAAATATGCATCTCTGCTCTTTACAGGGGAAGTCCGCCTGAGCCGACAGAAACTCCAGATGAGGAATGACAAAGACAATATGTGTTTTTTTAACAAAAAATGTTGTTGTATTTTGTTGTTGTTGTTGTTGTTTTTTTTTTGGGGGGGGGGGTTACTGGTGAAAAAGGGACATTTTTGGGGTCTGCATGTTGGTGATCATGTGCCACAGACAAAGAAATGACTGTCACCTGCAAAGTGTAGTTTCAGTCACTAATTAGGTAATTTATTATACTTGTCCTACATGTTCAGCAGTAATTTTTTTAAAATTATTATTCTTTAAAATTATTTTGCTACTATCACCAAAGAACAGAGTTGTATTGGAAACACTGTGAATATTTTCATAAATCAGGTTTGTTTAAAAATGTAAAGCGTTTTCTTGGTCATGCTAAATTGAATTGTCATTATTAATAAAATGAAAAATGTTGATAATTCGACTGTACAACGCGTGTGACTCTTAAAGCGATTCAGTATTGGCCTTTAGTCACTTGTCACTCATCATCCCCTCTTTCAGAGTATCAGAAGAGAGCATCCAAAACTCAGTAGTGCCTCTATCTGTGCTGTAACAAGGCGGCAGTACGCACGAGACTTCCAGACATACTGCGTATGTGAGAGTGTGACAAGCGAGTCGGGGGGGATGTTTATGTGTGTGCGCGCGCGCGAGCCTGTTAGTCCACTCTTGAAAATGGCGTCTTCTTCCCTAAATACCTGAAAATAGCGATTTTAATCCCAGGCAATATATAACTTTTATGTTAGGTTTTAATGCATCATACTAGTCTCTTGTATGTCTCTTAAACATTTTGCGGATTTAAATATACCTGGTCACAACAAGGCATATTGTTTCTGACGAAGAGCCTCCATCCCGGTGAGGAAAGAAATTTACATCCATGATGTAAATATTTGGGGCGCAACAGCTGAATAAAAACGCGCCCTCGGTAAACTACTATTTATAGATGCCTAATATCTCACCTTTTTGTGGCAAACTGGCAATGCAGTACACGAACAACTGAAATAGGGTACAATCAGCACGTGTCGTATGTCTCACGGGTGTAACAAGCAATGGCATCAGAATTCGACATGCAGAGCATCAGCCGCGTTTGCTGTTTCTGCTAAGAAGGACAATAGGCATCGAGATATATAAGAGGGCACAAGAGGGGAGGGGAGGGAGAAACCGGATTTTTTGTGGTGGCGGTGGTTGGTGTAATACTTCACCCGCCTCCCCTCTGTATCCTCCATCTCCCCCTCCTCCTTCTCCTCCCTCCATTCCTCTCCCCCTCTGTGCTGGTCCTATTCTTGAGGACTTGCTTGTGAAACAGGAGAGATAAACAGACACTGAGCGCAGAGGAAAGGACACGGGGAGAGATAGTGTGTTAGAATTTAGGAAATACCTCCCTCCCCTTCCCCTGTCTATCTCTCCATCTTCATCCCTTGTCTCTTCTTTAATGGATAGAAATTATCCTGGCACAGGATTCGGTGATCTGGGCGCTGGAACGGGATGGAGTTACGAGAGATCGGCGAAGGCAAGGTAAGGCGCCTGTGCAAGTACACTTTCATGCACTGGATGCATGAATATGCTTAGCTGGCTGTAACAATGCCTCATGCCGACGGACGGACGGACGCAATTCATGTTCCCACTCTCTCTCGCTCCCAGTGCTATGTTCATTCACTTCCATGCATTATATTGTAGCTGGGTCCACGTACAGCCATCAGTATTGTCATTTCTGAGGGAGGAGGGGGTGTCTCGAAAATGCAAGGAATGCGATTGAGAGTTAATGCGTGATACGGAAGGTAGACTGAGACAGAAAAGGGGGAGAGGGGCGAAAAGAGGGGGGATGGGATGATGTTGCTAGCTAGCTTGCTAGCGTATTATCAAAAATGAAAAAATCAAGCCTTCTGCCTTGGAGGCGCACCAAACCGGACATTGCATGCCGGACTTATACGCTAATTCAGAGTAGCGAGTAATGCGTGGCAAAATTCACGTTGACAAAGCGTTATTTTGGAGGCAACCGATTACAAGCAAGCACACAACATTATATTTGGGAATTAAATGGTTGCTAGCTACTGTATGCAGCTTATGCAGCTGTAGCTAACATATTTGTGTAAAATTAAGAGGGTTTTATTAAAGAAAAATACACGTTATAAACGGGTAAAAAACCGATACATATTTATCTGAACGGGAAAAATAATAGAAGTGAAGTTCCTTACAGTCAACATGCATTATTCAGTTACACATGTCACAAGACTGACTGCAGCTATATTAAACGCTACTAACTCGTATGCTTACTACTCTCCGTCATTGCATAAAATTAAAAACAACAACCCAAACTTTGCATAGCCTGTTGTGTTTAGTATGTTATTATCTAACGGAAAAATACTATCTTTGTCGTTGAGGATACTGTCGTTTTAGTAGTCACTTGGCAACGTACCAAAATTGTGTGTAGTGTTCCCGAGTGTTCCTCAGTGAAATTACAGCGTGACCGACGGAGACGTGCACACTGTAAACATAAACGTAAGACGCACTGCAAACGTATTTGCAGCCACAAAGGTTTAACAAAAACAAAATGTGACCGATAAAAACTTATTGGATGAGATATTTAAATATCTATATTTAAACGATTGAATACAATTATCTGACAAGGTATTTCCATGTTTAATTTTACATCTGACTAGC
This sequence comes from Siphateles boraxobius, assembly GCF_051911475.1. NCBI lineage: Eukaryota > Metazoa > Chordata > Actinopteri > Cypriniformes > Leuciscidae > Siphateles > Siphateles boraxobius. Next base: position 19,536,017 of record NW_027509193.1, read on the forward strand.
CATTAACTCTCTGTAGTAACAATAGGCTTGCTCATAACAGTTGATACTTTAGGAAGTGCTGCATTATAATATTAAAACAGTGGTGATATTGTCATTGTCATACCTGAAAACGGGACTATTACAGTGTCGTGCTTTCGCTGTTTTAGTCGTTCAACCGTGTTCCACTATTTTCGCGGCCTACTTACAGTTCAAAGGCACCCGGCTACGTGCGTTTTCAGTCGCCGTGACAACCAAATCAATCTTAGCAGCGTACAGATCGCGCGCACAATCATTCTGGGTGGTTTTACTGTCTCGCGTTGCATGTAGTCAGTCGTGAAATGTTAAGAAATTTGAATAATGATAATGTTGGTGAATTCTCTGTTTCAGTGGAAGCTGCAATGGGAATTATTGTGATTAAAAAACATTCATGGAGGTTGCATTTCTTTTCTTTTTTTATTTATACAAATGTGTCAAGAAGTCTCATCATTTGTGCATTATTGTAACACTATTGGAGGGGGTCCTTTTTTCTTACATGACAGAATAGGGCTATTCTTTTGGGCAATCATCCCCAAATGCATGGACATCTCTTTCATGTGTTAGGAATTCCATTCAGGCTAAGATCACACGTGCTGTGTTACGGTTTCAGTTTTTGTAACGGGTAGCATCACCCAGACTGCAACCCGGTATCTCTTGCTGACTCTTAGTCCTAGCAAGTCCGTAAAGGAAATTCTCTATTTTCTTTTGGAATCTTTAATATTGTGTTTCTGACTCAAGAGCATCTCTGTAGACTCAGGCAGATTGATAGAATCCAGAATATTAATGAGTTCAGGCTTATGATGATGGACAAGCTTCAGTAGGCCTAGTGCTGCTGCTGCAGAGGCTGAAAGCATCAACTGGATAAAATAAAATGAAATGAAATTCGTTTCACCCAATATTCTCTCTTCTAGTTTCCCAAAAATTGCTTCTGCTTTTGAATAATTATTGGATATGAGACGATGAAGCAATGATGAAACACCAAGAAGAGTAAAATTAGCATAGAATGAAACAAAATGACACTGGGGTCTGTGTAGGACACCACATTCAGCTATATTGATTCTTGTTATAAGAAATGTTGTTGCATGTGTTAATATTAAATGAGAATAAACAGATAAATTCTGCAATTGTTGCCTGACGGGACTTTTGCACATTGCATTTTGGTTATGAAGCCAACAAAGGCATTCTACTCCATGATGGCAAGGTTCACTGTGCCCTCTGTCCTTTTTTGGGCTGTGTACATCCACCACACACCTCTGCACGGATCTAATGGAGATTAATGGCCATGACTGCGTTCCCTTTCAGGCTGCAAACATTTTGCACCTGTTGGGGGGACTGTGTTAAATTAGTGCCTATATAATTAGGAGCAGTCTTGTACAGTGGATTCAATCAAGCTTTCTAATTAACCCTTCTTTTCGTTTAGTTTTTTTCTTGTTCCTTCCATTGTTTATTTATTTTTCATATTTTCTCTCTTTCCCTGTTATTCTTTTCCCCTCCATTGTCAAATTATGGTTAATCAGCTCAAGAACAGGCGCAATAGCAGGAGGTGAGATGTTTATCAGGAAGAAGTGATTGAAGGTTTAAGCCAGCATGATGAAAAAAATGAGAGCGGAGAGTTTGAGAGGATGAAATTATTGGATCTGGAGTATTTATAGTGTGGTCCAAATGTATACGATATAACTAAATATCATAATATATACATAAAAAATGTATGATTTGTCACTATTTCTAGGTCACTAATTAAAAAGCACCTTTGTGACATTGGCTGTGGGAACGGTTACAGTATACAGATATCCTGATAAAAATAGGTGCACTAAGTTGTCTAATAATTTCCAACCCCACTGTAAGATGTATGTATGTAAGATGTCCTTCAATTTACGTAATTCTTCTGAAGTTCATCATCTATTCCCTGATCGTCTCTGAGCTGCCTCTTTGGGAATAAGAGCCAATTGTTGTCTAATTTTCGTTTGCATCACCTACAAGTCACAATGCTTCCTATGGTTGCACAGAATAATTATTTTATGTACATGAATACTCACATTTGAAGAGAGAGTACAGATTCTATGGTGTATTAATTATTTAAGATAAGACATTCAGTTGCAGGATAATCGTCTGCCTGTCAGGGCACATCATGTTTTTTTTTTTCAGATTGTTCATTTCCAGTTCATAACTTCAACATATTTCTAACTTATTTTTTCAAAGTTATTTTTGCTGGTTTGTCACTTTTGCATGGTACTATGACTGTTGTTTTTAAAGCAATGACTCAGCTTATCTACGATGCTTGCCTTGTTCTGATTAACCTGTAACAAATCCACAAAAGAATCAGTATCAAACAGAGGCAGCAGTGTATCAAAACATCATAAGGGTACTTTCGTCATGGCACTGTATATTGTGTATTATGCCAGAGGTGCAATCAGTGAAGCAGTTGGCAGCAAGAATGTGTGCTCTCACTCATACAGTACATTTAAATGTTTAACCCAGTTCATTAGAGCTTTTATCCAGTTACTTACACAAGTCTTGTGCTTTCTAAGATGAGGGTGTTTTTAAAAGAGATGGACATGCTCCCAGATGGAACCCCCTCAGGATGGACATCAGTTGTCTTTGTCACATTTATTAAGGTCTTTTGGGAGACACAAGTATTGAAGTGACTATATTGAGACCAGGAGTATATTTAATGACAATGTAGGCTAAATCGATTCTTGCATCCTATCTCGATTGAGAAGGATTTAATGACAGACTGTGCATACAGATTGTACAGATTTATTTAGGTAATTCTTGAATGCTACACTACAAGATTTGAATAAGGTCTTTCTTTAATAGGATTTAAAATAGATTTTCTGGTCCACTCTACCGCTTCTGTTGAATGACACCCACCCCCTCACCACGCGCTCACTCAGTATGTGGTGTCTGTGGCTTCCCACTCTGGTCTCAAAGTGAGAGGGATCTAGACTAACTGAGCTGTACTCACACTAAGAGCCTGTTGAGGATGGAAGGGAGGGGGTTACCAAGGCAATTCAGTCAGTGGAGAGCTTTTATCAATGAACGCTCTGTGTCTTACCTCAGCAACATCCTAACCACCATTGTCAACTGAACTGGCCACTCTCTATGAAAGAGAACAACAGAGATAGTCTGCAAAGACTGCAAAAGACAGTTGATTGGCTGGCAACAGGAAGAGTGGCCAATCAGAATTCTGAGCTGCACGTCGTGAAGCATAGCAGTGGTAAAAGGCACAAAAATAATTTAGAAAATTATCTTGTTTTCTATTTCAAGACTTGCATATTGATGAGACAGCATATTTGCCTTATGTATAGAGTAGACAATATTGAGAACACTGTTTTATATGGTGTGATTATTGTTGTTGATAATTTGGCAAAATCAGATCCTGCAAGCTTTTAGGGAGAGAGAGGATATGGAAGTGAGTAGGCTTATTAAAGAGCTAATCTTTGTGTGGGGCTTTAGTGTGAGAGGGATAATGCCAAGCTGGGTCAACTGATACTCTATACAGAGATTTAGTATAGTATATGGTGTAGATTTAGAGTCTAGAGTCCAACAGACTTTTTCACTGCCCGAAGAGAGGGGGAACAGTAAAATCTGTCCCAATGTCGCACAGGAGGTTTTTGATACAATACAATAAGATATGGTTCTCCAAAAATTACATGTAAATGAAGAAAACATGAGGGGTTGATGTTTCAGGAAGTTTGAAAAAGACTGCAGCAAAAAGTGATGTCATAGTTAGATTGTATATTAATTTGGCTAATTAGAGAATTAAATAATTAGTAATTAATTAGATAAACAGTTTAGTACAATTTAATAAATAAACCCTTTATTTTATAATGTATAAGATATTGATAAAAGATATTGATGCATATTAAATGAAGAATGTCTTTTTTAAGAGAAAAACAATAGTCAGAGAACCAAATCAATGACATATGCAAAAAAAAATTCTATGTACTTAATTATTTTCTCTGCATTCTAATTATATATGTTTAATACTGGTGAGATTATGCCACAGAGTTATCTGTAACACCTGCCACACCATCAGCGCCCGATCACCCAACTCTGCCCGTTCCCTCATTATCTCCAGAATACTAATTCACCACACCTGCACCCGCTCGTCACCTCCAACACATATATGCCCTCACGTCCCATTGACTGGTCTCGTCCGAGATTCGTAAGACTCCTCTGAATTCCTGGAAAACCCTGTTAGTTATCTTCATCCTGTTCCTTCCTGTCAAAGATTCCGACCACTCCTTCTATCATCTATTCTCACTCATCTCAACTAGTACCATCGAGAAGTCTCTCGCTACAATTCCCTGGAAGTTATCCGTATCCTACTTTGACTGGTGTTCATCAATTATCTGTTTTCCAACATTCTAGTAAACTACTCACCTTCCATCCCGTTGTGTCTCTCCTCTGTTCCTGACAGATTAAACATGTATGATTAACAATATATAGTTATTACAAAATTAACAGTAATATTATACTGTTAGTTTATTATTATGCAGAATTATGAATATTAATGTTTTTGTATAATTTAACCATAGAAAATTAAATTTTATTTACAGTTTTGTCTTGAATTGATTCTATTAAATTTTATTTATTTATTTAAAAATTAGACCATATGAGTGTTATAATGTTCCATTTAAAATACTAAATACATTTTTTTGGGGAAAAACATAGAAATGTTTAAGCACACAAGTCTCATTTACAGTATAAATATTTAATTGTCCATGGCATAATATATAAATAAAAAGTAAAGGAAGAGAACAAGGTTGTGTGAGGCACCCAAATTTCATATAATGCATAAAAATGTATCTTAACAATTGCTCTGTTATTGTGTCACTTTCAGTACCATTCGCTCAGTCAATTACCTCTTTTTGAATCCTCTGTTATTCAGTTTGGTTTATGGGAGCTCCAGATCCTCCCATCCAGACTCAGAACTCCTCCACCGTCAGCCTTATGCCACACCACACCCCCTACAAGGATATGCAACAAATCATCATCCAGGAACTTCTGGACAGGGTGGGGCATGGGGTGCAGGAAGGAGCTTAGGTAAGGTCTACAAAATTGTTAATAGTTAATTACTGAAAAATTTTCTTCCAAAAAAATATTTGATTTGATTTAACACCAAACTGACCTCCTCACAGTACTGTAGTTCATTCTTTACCTTGATGTTGAGATGTGTAGGGAAAAAAAAGACATCCTCTGACCAGGTGTTAGACTTTGTCTTGATAATCATCTTTCACAGGGCTCTCGGGGTTGTTTGATACTGGGCTACATCATGCCAGTCCCTCAGGACCAGATGCTTCAGTTATGAACTTGATCTCTGCTTTGGAATCCCGAGGTGCTCAGCCACCCCCCTCTGCCTCTACCCTTCTCTCTCAATTTCGCACCCCCTCCTGGCAAACTGGTTAGTGATGAGATATATTGAATATATAATTATCTAATTGTGAATAGAGAAATATATGATGAAAGAAAGATAGAGAATCCTCTTATTAACTGCTGAATAATTTTCTTTTCTTTTTCCTTTGCTTTCCCTCTCTGTTGCTGTAGCAATGCATACTCCAGCCCCTGCAGAGCTATTCATTTCTGGTGCACTACCTGGCTCTGGCTCATTTCCCTCTTCCTCTGCTCTGTCGGCATATCAGCACCCTGCATCCTTCTCAGGGCGCTCCTTCCCTGGAGTTACCCCATCATTATCTCTGCAGGACACACCTACCTTCAGTCCTACTTCCAACGGTCTCCTGTCACCCCATGATCCTTTGCTGCACATTAAAACGCCCTCTCAGTCAAGTCTTGGCTTTGACCGTCTTCTGTCTTCACAGACTGGGACTGCTTCATATAGAGGGCCACAAGAGCCCACTAGTGCTCCTCCACCACAAGCACCTGCATCCTCCTCGACACGCCACTTACCACATCAGTTTAACCTGCTGTCCTCACAGCTGCAGGATCAGTCCTCTCAGCTCTACACTTCTTCTGTATTTTCTTCTGCACCTCCTCAACCGCCACAGTCCCAGGAAAGAGCCATCCCTAGGCAAGACAGTGTGATTAAGCACTACCAGAGACCTTCCCCTGGACAGTCTCAACTTTCCTCTTCTACACCTCATCCCCTACATCACTATCTTAGTTGTGGTGCATCAGGATACCAGCAGATACCCCATCATCGGCATGGCTCCTCCATAAACTGTAGTCCACTGGGTGAGCAGAGTCCATCATCTGACCCCAAACCCTCTCCCCGATCAGAGCAAGTTTACCGTCCTATCATCCAGCCCCCTTACACCTCCTCCTCAGTCTCCTCCTCAGCTGGCTCGGGTGGTGGTATTGGGAAAACGGGAAAGAGTTCCAGCTCAAGTAGTGGCTACTCTTCCTCTGGTTCTTCCTCATCTCGAACCCCTCACACTCCTCCTTCTGCTTCTTCCACCTCCTCTTCTTCCTCCTCTGCTTCTAATCCTAATGTCTCATCCAGTAACTCTGCTGCACCCTCAAGGCAGCAACCACCACCTCAGTCAGCACCACAACCCCCGCCACCTCCACCTCCCACAGTGTCATCCTCTGCTACACAGCAGCAGCCACCCAAACCTTGCCTGTCCACATACGGCTCTCCGGTTGCTCCTGTCAAACCAACTGCTGGCCTTCCTGGTCAAACCCCGCCACAGCAACAGTCATATTCACCAAGCCAGCCACCCCCCTCTCACTTGCCCCAGCCATATGGGGGATTCAGTTCTCCGCAGACCCAGGATCTTGGTTCCAGCCTCGGGGGGTCAGGAAAAGCTTATGGAAGCCTTGGAGCAACAGGACGTTCATTTTCAGCTGAGGTGGTCTATGGCTCTGATTCAGGATATGGTTCTTTGCCACCATCTCTTGGAGGGGCAGGAAGTCCCTCACTGGGCTATGGTGGAGCAGGACATTCACCTGCCCTAATGGTGTCTGGAGGTGGTACCGGTACAACAAGCAGTACCACTGGATCAGGAGCAGGTAGTTCAGGAAGTGTGGGGGGTGGTTCAGGTGGTGGTAGCACTAGAGTACCAAGTGGCACAGGATCATACCACCTCCCAGATTCTAGCCCTTCACCCTCAAGTAATTCTGGAATAGTACGCCCAGGTCTGCACTCTCCAGCCCCAACTCGCCTTGCACAATCACCTGGAGGAAATGGGGGCAACAAGTACCTATCCTCAGTTCTCTCCCCAGCATTTCTGGCTTCTCCACAAGGATACTCAGACACAAGGGTGCCACCCCAGCAAACACAGTCTTATCATGCAACGCCGCCAAAATCTAAGTCTGATTCTGATATGCTTGGGGTAGAAAGATCTCAAGAAGAGGATGAAGAAGATGAGGATGACTTTTTGATTCAGCACTTATTGCACTCACAGAGTCCAGCACCCAATCCCTCCCAGCATCATTCTCAACAAGCTCAGCAAGTAGCCTCACAACAACCACAGCCCCAGTCCATTTCCCAGAGTAGAGATGGAGGAAAGTCTCTCTCAGGTTATGAACTGAACAAGGCATCTGAGGAGCGTTATCATTTACAGAGTGTCATTCGGACAAATAATACGACCAACAGTGTGGCTTCAGTTGCTGCTGGCTCTTGTGGTCCAGGCACAGGTTTAGAGAACCAGTTGGAGATGTCACTGAAAAAGCAGCAACAGACTAAGACTGATAGAGTGCTATCTGTAGCTGGTGGAAATGGAGGTCGTGGTGCAGTTGATTCTTTGTCACACACTCATTCCCATGGTCAACATGACTCCCTTGGTTCAGTGGTCCACTATGGCAGAGGAGACCCTTACAATCATCAATCACATCAACATCACCCTCAGCATTCACAGCACTCTCACCCCCATTCAATGTCCCACTCACATATGGATCTTAAGAAAGCTCAGGATCCTCCAGAATTACCCTACCTGCGGAAAACTCCAGACTTGCAGCAGCGACAGACTCAGTCCTCCCATGGACTAATGGATTCTCCACCTGACCCTTCTCATCAAAACACACAGGCTCACCTTCTGCAATCTGTCCTTTCGCATACCACTCGAAACAAGATGGATAACCAACAGGCTCCTTCACAGCAACAACAACACCCAATGAGTCAACAGGCGATGATTGGACCAACTGGGGGATTGGGTACTGGTGGCTCTGGTGGAGTAGACACTCAGCCACAAGCTTCTCAACTTCAACTCCAGCTCCAGTCCCAAACTATGGAGGTCCACTATAGCCGTGAGGCTCAGCGAAACCAAAGCCAGTCAAGTCAGAATTCTGTTTCACCATTAGACATGCTAGAGAGATCTCTCTCTAGGACAAATAGTCGAGAAGGGACAGGGCCCTCTGATAGAGTTGGTGCTGGAGATGGGAGCACTGCTGATCATCACAGACAACAGCAACAACATAGGATGTCCACACACCATCAGTCCCACCACCCTCAACAACCATCAACAGAACTTCATGATTTCTTGTCTGAACCTGATTTGAGCATGTCAACCTCCTCTCATTTGCACCATATGGCTTCACATCATCCACCCCCTCATGCCCACCATCAGCCACAGACACACTCTCACCATCAACACCCTCACCAGCACCCTCACCACATGCAACCAGCTTCTGGACCACCACAGCCTCAATCCCAGCCCAGGGAACAAGACCCACAGCTCTCACAACCACAGCTAGATCAGCTCAAAGAGCATCAATATGACACTGGCAGTCCTGTGGGGAAAACAGCTCAGAGCCAGGGTCAGAGCCAAGAGCAGCAACAACGGTTTGTGCCACTGACATCTATTTGTTTCCCAGATTCTCTTCTCCAAGATGAGGATCGATCCTTTTTTCCAGGGATGGAGGATATGTTCTGTTCTGAGGACTACAAGGCAAGTTGTGCTGGGGGAGGTGGAAGTGCAGGACAAGGAGGTCAAGAGGGTGTGCCAGAGGCACATGGAACAGTACAAGATGGAATGGATGCAGTTAAAACTACGGGTGGTGGAGGGGGTGCATATGACATGATGGGTCACCATAGTGATCAGGGTTATGGTCAGTATTGTCACAGTTTGTCTGAATCTGGCAATGGTACTATGCACTTAGATTTGGACCCCTTGAAATCCCATGAACTCCCATCCACTGTAAACACAGAACAACTGGGCTTAATTCAGTCTCAGGGCCCAGGCCTTGGGATGGGTAGCACGGGACACGTTGTGGATGGAACTGGAAACAAAATGATGGGCTCTTCTGGTGTAGGTAGTAGTCCTGGCACAGGGGGGCTCACCTCACCAATCTTTTGCTCTTCTAGACCTAAAAAACTTTTGAAAACAAGCTCATTTCACCTCCTTAAACAGAGGAAAGACCCTAACGCGCAATCACAGGCTAAGAAGAACTATGCCCAAGAATACGAGTTTGAGGATGATGAGGATAAAGCAGACGTTCCAGCCGACATCCGCTTAAACAGCAGACGTCTCCCGGACTTGCTTCCTGATCTCGTTTCCAGTTGCAGAAAGTCCGGAAGTGGTTCAGGGGTTGGGAGTTTAAGCCCTTTGATGGGTGATTTAGATTTCTGTCACCCTTCAGGGTACCCATCCCTTGGACCTCCTCCACAGCTGCTCCCACATGATGCTCCAAAGAAAAGGGGGAGGAAACCCACCAAACCTAAACGTGAGGGTCCACCAAGACCCAGAGGTAGGCCACGTATTCGCCCTCTTCCTGAGCCTCCATATTGCAGGAACATGATAGGACCTGGTGGAGAGACTAGAAGGGGCCGTGGTCGAGGAAGAGGGCGTGGAAGGAAAGATGATCAAATGTTAGAAATGCACAGAGACATGAACAAGGGGCAGAACTACCATCAACAACCACCTCACCTCCATCATCAACCACAGTTACAACAGCACATGCACCAACATCTACAGCAACAACAGCAGCAGCACCAACCACAACATTTGCACCAACAGCAGCACCTACATGTACAACAGCTTCATCATCAACAGCAACATCAACAACAACTTGCACAGCATCAGCCTCAGCAACAATACCAAGAACCCATCAAACCAATCAAAGTAAGTTAAGTTTTACAATTTGCACCAATAAGATACAAATTACATTTGTTAGTTTAATCGATCCATCATTTCCACAAACCTAAAGTACGTATTCATTCAAGAAATAGCTTTTACGTAAAAATTTAACTTCATTTTGTCCTACCAGATTAAGCTCCATATTCCCTCCATGCCCTCATCTGATTCCCTCCTGAGGACAGACTCCCTGTCTAGTACAGATCCAGTTTTGTCTGATGGTTCGGTAGGATCTGCACCATCTCTTGGTTTGAGCCCAGGGCCCACTACTAGTGTGGATCTAAACAGAATTGACATGAACAGAAATGATATGAGCTGTGGTCAGGAAAAGATGAAGCAGAAACCTCAAGAGGTGAGTCTCAGCTTGCTAAAATGTTTAATGAATGTTGCAATTTAACAGAATATTTTTTAATAACTCCAGAATTACTCTTATCTCTTAACTCTTAATAACTTCATTGTTCAATGTATAATTTGCATTATGATTTTGCAGTTAAGTCAATTATTTATTGCAATAACTATCCTTTCATAATCTTTAGATAGGTCTGTTTTACATAAAATTAGTGTCTTTGTGACCAAAAACATGACAAACCATGTACTAGTTCATATTGGGTCTATTTGATATACTCAAATGATCTACAGATTTAGAGCAAAGTTTAATGGAGGAGGTGCATTTGGAAGAGGTCAAATATGTGGAAATATGAGTGTTGGCAGCTGTGATAGATTAATTTTACTATATAAAAATAGTTTGCTAAATTCTTTTTAGTTAACACTTTTTAGTTAAACATTTTTAGTGGACTTGTAAATGTTTTATCAAGCATATTTATAGTATTTTTTCTTAGCCTTGCATAGCAAAATTAGACAGTATTAATTAGCAGTAGAGAGGATTGGTGGGAAGCAGTATGTGAAATAAATTATAATTTATCTATGGTGTTTTGTGTAGAAATTTGCATGTTCTGTATATACAATGTTTGTTTTATTTATCTGCAGATGTCCTGGGAGAGAGACATGGATGACCAAATGACCCCAGAGGCCTGGGCCACCATGCAGAAACTCTCTGGCTCAGTAAGACTTTCATTCATTTTTATTCTTGGTCCAGGTGTAATTCTGACAGAAGACAACAAACCACTCATATTTTGACCAAAGGACACATTACTAAAATATACAAAGAATTAATTTACATTTCTTTAACATCATTTATTTTTACTGAGGAAGCATTGTTCTCAGTGTATTCACTTTGCCACTAGAGGGAGCAGAGTACATAGACTAAGATGATTGGCAGGCCACCCTGATGACTGAGTTCTTAATAAAATGAAATAAAAGAAAAGGAGAGCGCTGTTGCTAGGGTGGCTGTTGCTAAGGTTACGGATTCATATGACGGTAGGGTCTCCAGATTCCTCTTCGTCATCAACCACCCTGCTGTTCAGTAAGGTGTTTTACCTCCCTCTTGACACACCTAATGTAAGAGAGTGGGACTACACTGATTATATAATATAAAGATGTTAATAAAAAAAATACATTTTATTACAATTTATTTGTAAGCTCTTTTCTGGTTGTATATTTATTTTCCTTGCCCCTATTTTGTATTTTTGCCTCGTGCTTAAACATTTCTGTGCTATTTGTCTATTTTTTGCATTTTGTCATCTTCTGCCTCTTTAATTCCTCTGCATTTCTTGCTCTCAGACGGAGGAGAAATCTTCAGAGCTGAAGTCGGGTTTCATAACTTCCTTTCTGGATTTCTTGAAAACGGGGAAGAAGCAGCCAGGCACTGAAGATCCACCTGGGCCCCTCTCTGTGGATGGGTGCACTTCCACAGATTCCTCTTCAGTAAAGGGGGGCATTCGCCCATTATCCCCACAACCACCTCCTCCACCTCCTCCCTTTGGGGAGAATGAGGTCGATGGAAGCCTGGGTCTCAGTAACTGCCCATCCCCCTGTAAAAGACTTGACGAGGAGCTCAAGAGAAATCTGGAGACCCTACCGTCATTCTCCTCAGATGAGGAAGACTCTGTCAGTAAGAACCAGGACCTGCAGAAGAGCATCTCATCAGCCATTTCTGCCCTCTATGACACGCCCCACAGCCTTGTTGCCATTCCACCTCCTCCTACACCATCGCCTCCCACTCCACAGACAGTTTCTCTTAACACCCCCCCGCCACCCCCACAACCTGAATCTGTCCCACACATACACACTGAACCTGAGGTGGAGATGCACGCATCACAGGAACTGGATTCACACTCACAGCCCAACCCACAGGAGGAGGCACATGTTCTAGGCGAGGATGATGAACAGGGAGAACCTGTGCAGCAGATGCATGAAGAAATACAGCAGAAGGAAGACAGTCAGAATGAATGTGACGAGGAAGGAGATGAGTTGGAAAAAGACAGAATTGAGAAAGAGGAAGTAGATCAGATAAGGCCAGAGGAGAACAAGCAGGAAGAGGAAGAAGAGCTTGAGAATGAATTGCTGGTTGACAGTGAGTATATTATTAACATACCTACAGTCAAATATTTAAATTGATAAAATATTAATTCTTCCATTGTTTTAGGATCTCTATCTGAGCCTCCTCCTGCACCTCCTTCTCCTCCGTCCCTTTCTCCTTCTCCCCCAACCTCCTCCTCCCCGTCCCCTCTGCCTCCTCCTCCTCTATCTCTCCCCTCCCCTCTTACATCTCAAGAAGAGGAGGAGAATCTACAGCAGCAACAGCCACCACTGCACAATTCCCTGCCTCCCAGCCCCTCTCCACCTGCTCTCCCCTCTCCCTCTCCGCCTCCACCCACGCTGCCCCCCTCTGCTACACCCCCACCATCCCCCTCCCCGCCTCCTCCCGAAGAACTGCCCCTGTCTTCCCCGGCCTCGCCCCCCACCCCCGAAGATGCCCCAACGTCTCAGATCACTTCGCTGCACCTGGCTAAGAAACAGTCCAACGCGGCCATCGCAGGAGAGAGTGAGGATGATGACAGCGAGAGTGGGGGGGAGGGGATCTTCAGAGAGAGGGATGAATTTGTAGTGCGCACTGAAGATATTGGTACTCTTAAGGTAAAAATCCTCTGCTTTTTTATTTTAGAAGTATAGATCTTACCATATATTTTGGGAATGTCTACATATTCAAGAATATTGCAAAGATAAACAGGATGCTCTTGAACATATTTTTAGAGGAGACATACCTCTAGATTGCAAACTACTGTATTTTGGATGTATATGCCCAGATATAGTAGCAGCAGATAATAAATACCTGATGGGTGTGCTTTTGGCAGCCAGTAAGAAGGCAATCACATGCAAATGGTTAAAACAAGAGAGACCAACATTAGATGACTGGATAGATGTGACCATTGAGATTTATATGATGGAAAAGATAACTTTTTTTGTTAATTTGACGAAAGATGAAAGAAAATGGAGGAAATGGGTTGAATATGTATCAGAAAGAAGGTCCGATTTTGCTGCCATACTTAAATAGATAAAGATTAATATATAATGTATTTGTTAATAATTTATGTTTGCATGTGTGTGTAATAATAATTCTTATAAATCATTTGAGATTATAATAATAAGTCATTTGAGGTTGTTAAGGATGGAATCTATTAGGACACATGTTCTCTCCCTGGATGTATATAGTTACCCCTTTTCTTTTCTTTCTCTCCTCCCCTTCCTTTCTGTGAACAAAACTGGAGTACATTTTATACTCAAAACACGTTAGGTAATTGTACATACCTGTGTTTGTAAAGACACTTTGTGATTGCATTGAGTAAACTGAAATATACAAAAAAACACCCTCCCGTTGTTTCAAACCTGTATGAGTTTCTTTGTTCTGTTGAACACAAAAGAAGATATTTTGAAGAATGTTGGGAACTACACAGTTGACGGTAGCCACTGACTTGAAAAAAATACTTTTGGACATTCTTCAAAATAAGTCATTTTGTGTTCCGCAGAAAAAAGAAACTCATACAGGTTTGAAACAACATGAGGGTGAGTAAATATAAAGGGATAGTCCACCATTTAAAGTTGCAATAAAACGGAAGTAGCGGCAGATTTTGGCAAAATTTATTGGATTTTGAGATGTGGGCATTGGCCTTAAAAATGAATGCAAGTTTGCTGGAGGAATGTGGAGAGTCATGGTTTAAGCAGACTAAATGATTGAAGAAGTTTAGTATTGTTTCACTGAAAGGTCCGGTTATGTCATTTTGATCGAACATTATGACGTCAAAAATAAAAAAAAGAATGATGAAATGAGATTGGTGAATTTTCATTTCATGCTGATTTTGTCTTTATTTGATTCTTAATTTTCTTGGCTTTTCTCAGCTAGCGCTGCAGACTGGACGAGAGCCTCCTCCAATCTGGAGGGTCCAGAAAGCTCTGCTGCAGAAGTTTGCTCCTGAAATCAAAGATGGTCAGCGACAGTTTTGTGCTACCAGTAATGTAAGTGTCTTTTGTAATTTGATGAGCATTGATAGCATTCATTTGATGTCTTGGATTAAAATGTAATGCTACACCACCACAGTAAACTCCTCTGTCACTCTTTGGCAGTATTTGGGCTACTTTGGAGATGCAAAGATGCGTTATCAGCGCTTATACGTCAAATTCTTGGAGAATGTGAATAAAAAGGATTATGTCCGAGTGTGCTCGCGGAAACCCTGGCATCGGCCCAGTCTCACACTGAGGTAATTTCACCCTAAATGACCTTCTGAAGGTACTTTGGTCCTTTGATATATATTAGTTAATACAGTAGTTACTGGCATTCAAAGAGTTACCATGATTTACTCACCCTCATGGTGTTTAAAACCTGAATGTTTTTTTTTTTTTAAAGAATCTTCACGTTTTCATTCGATAACAGTATACAGGGGTGCCATGTCTGTCAACCAGTAATTTTTTTTAAAAGCACTATACATAGTCCACCCATCTCCTGCACCATATTCCAAGTCATCTGAAGACATGCAATAGGTTTGTGTGAGAAACCAGCAACATTTTTATATTTATTTCATTGTTAATCAATATGGCGATTGTGGCACAGAGTTTGACATTTGATCTTGAGACATGCAATAACTAAGGACATTGGCAACCAACCTGCCTGATATGCTTTAATTTTTAGATTTTTTAAATTTTTATTCCAAATTAACAGTATACAGGTTTGAAATTATGTGAGCGTGAGTAAATTATGGAATTTCTTTTTCAGGGGAACTGTCAGTTTAGTCAGTATATTATCATTATAACATTGCTAAGATGAAAATCTTTTCTTCCCATCAGACGCCAGTCTCTCCCTAAGCCACAACCTGTACGTAGCCTGACTCCACCTCGCATGGAACGAGAGGATAGAGAGAAAGAGAGAGAGAGGCAACGGGAAAAAAAGCAACGAGAGCAAAGAGAAAAAGAGAAGGAGAGAGAAAAAGAAAAGGAAAGGCAGCGAGAACGAGAGAGGGAGCAGATCGAGAAATCTAGGAGAGAAAAAGAGGAGCGGGAGAGAGAACTTGAAAAGCAAAAAGAGAGGGAGAAACAAAAAGAAAGAGAAAAAGAGAGACAAAAAGAAAGGGAAAGAGAGAAGGAAAGGGAAAAACAAGAGAGAGAAAGAGAAAAGGAAAAACAAAGGGAGAATGAGAGAGAGGAGAGAGAGAGACAAAGAGAAAAAGAGAAGGAAAGGGAAAAACAAGAGAAGGAGAGGGAGAAAGAGCAAGAGAAGGAAAAGCTCCAAGAACGACAAACTCAAGAGAAGCTAGAGAGGAGAACGGCAGTTGTGGAGCGCGGGAGGGTCAAAGAGGAGAAGAGAGTTGCAGAGAAGAGGGTTGACAGGACGAGGAGCAGGCCTGTGAAAGTAAAGGCAGAACCTCCACCTAAAAAGAGGAAGAAGTGGCTTAAAGAAATGCCCTCTTCCTCTGATTCAGACTCTTCCCCTGACCCACCCAGTGAGGATGAAGGTTTGTATGGATTTGTTATGTGTTTGCAGTTTACTGTTTACAGTTTCCATTTGTGTGTGGTTTTGCAGAAATATGCAAAGCTATATCAGCAGCTTCTTTCAATGTAACTGCAGTACACACTACAGTTTACACACTAAAAGTTTGGGGTTGGTAACAATTTTTTTAATGTTTTTGAAAAAAGTCTGTAATGGTTGCATTTATTTGACTAAAAATACAGTAAAAACAGTGATATGAAATGGTAAACATAGTCCTGTGATGTCAAAGCTGTATTTTCGGCATCATCACTCAATTGTGATCCCTCATCACTCAGACATCATTCAGTTATGCTGATTTGCTGCTCAAGAAACATTTATTATTATTATCAATGTTGAAAACAGCTTAATATTTTGTGGAAACTGTGATCAATTTTTTTACGGATTACATTACATTGCTTATATCCTAAGCTTGCATTATGATGAGGGTACACGTTATTTATTTATTTGTTTGTTTGTTAGTTAGTTCTTGGCTGACCCATGACCTTGCTGTTGATAGCACTGTGCTCTACTGATTTAAGCTAGTTATTTGTCATTTTTAAAAAACGGAATACACGCTTGCTGAATAGTATTCAGCAAAGTATTCATTTCTTTAAAAATAAAATAAAAATCTTACTGTCTGCAAACTTTTGAAGGGTAGCGTATAACATTTTAGTACTTTGGCATTCTTTGAAGTACACTGTTAAAACCATGATACTGAATGTGAATATTGTTATTTCAAATTACCATGGTATTAACTTTTATACCAGCACAGTACTTTTATGTAAGGTTTATCATGGCTCCCAGAACTCAAAACCTGCTTAAAGGGTTAGTTCACCCAAAAATTTAATTTCTGTGATTAACTACTCGCCATCATGTCGTCCCGAGCGCTTGAACATTGAACATTGCAACTTTCAAGGCCCAGAAAGGTAGTAAAGACATCATTAAAATCGTTTCATTTTTGGGTGACCTAACTAAGTTCAACATCCATATTAAAGGGTTAATGTTGGATTTCCTGTTATGTGGAGCCTAAACTATGTTGTTAATTTGTGTGTGTGAGTATTTTCAGGTGATGGTCTTTTGTTTTTTCACTTGTTTTGCATCTGTTCCATCCTCAGTATCCACACGCAGTGGGATAAACAATCGGGCCATGAGAGAAATGTTCCGCAGTTATGTAGAGATGCTGGTCAGCACTGCTCTGGACCCTGACATGATCCAAGCTCTGGAGGACACTAACGGTGAGCACGCCTCATTTGGTTAAATATAAATTGCCTGTGTGGAGGATTGGTTTGGGTGATTAAGGGAAAGAGGGATAGAAAGAATAATGAAAAAGGAGGTTAATAAAGTTAGGGAGGTTGAGAGAGAGGACAATGAGGTGAGACTTGATGAATAAAGACAAGGAAAATATGCTGAGAAAAGAGGAAAGCTAGTGACTACTGAAGGCTGTTCAATTCAGTTTCATTAAATAAGTGTTTAAATGTATATTATTGCTGCTTGTCTTTTGAAAGAAATTACTTTTATTCACTAAGGATGCGATAAATTAATCAAAAGTGGCAGTAAAAAATCTCTAATGTTAGAAAATATTTCCATTTCATTCTGTTATTTTGAACTTTCTTTACATCCATCAAAGAATCCTGAAACAAAAAGGTATCAGTTTCCACAAAAATATTAAGCATCACAAGTGTATTCAATGTTGATAACAAGGAAGCCTTGGTAAGCATAAGAGACTTATTTCAAAAGTATTTGAAAAATCGTAACCCCTTTGAATGAAAATGGAATATTTGTACTTTGAAAAAAATTCTTTGTCACACCGCAGGACTATTTCAAATGAACTAGTGAAAAACTTGATGAGTAATAGGTAATAAGATGGATTTATTTATGTGTAATAATCCCTTTTGTCCTTAGATGAGCTTTATCTCCCACCCATGAGGAAGATTGACAGTATCCTCAACGAACAGAAACGAAGACTGTTGAGGAGGGTCAACATGAGTGTCCAACATCAGGTGACACTGGCTTTCAGTGATACTCAAATGTTATCCCTCTGAGTACTCAAGACCTCTTGATTTGTGTTTACTGAGGAACATGTCTGGCAGTCTCTCACTCTCCATCCTTTCTAATGTAGGAGGCCCTGCACATGTTCCCTCAAATGACAGCAGACTCCCTGGACTCTGGAGCGGTTAAAGTGCACCTGGGTGGTGAGAGTTACAACCGCAAAACCCTAAACAGAGTCAAAAGGAGTCTTCCTAAACAGCAGGCAAGTTGTATAATTTGATTGATTCTCACGTACATAATAAAGTTGTACAGTAAGCAACCCCAAGAAGAATTTAGCCACTTCAGCCATTTAAAAATATATTAAAATGTGGTTGCGTTATGGGGTGTACTGATAATATGGATTGAGGCATCGGTCAAATGACTAACAATATG
Organism: Siphateles boraxobius; assembly: GCF_051911475.1. Taxonomy (NCBI): domain Eukaryota; kingdom Metazoa; phylum Chordata; class Actinopteri; order Cypriniformes; family Leuciscidae; genus Siphateles; species Siphateles boraxobius. The sequence continues at coordinate 19,554,404 of NW_027509193.1, forward strand.
ATATATTGATGCAATGCGAAAAAAATATTTACATATTTTTTATAAATCTATCAAATATACTTTAAAACTTGTTTGAATATTATAAATAGCAAGCGGTCATCAAGTATTATTGTATTTTGCATACAGTTCATAAAAATATAACTGGTAGGTAAAATAATTTAAATATATTGATCACAGTTACTTGCAACATGTTTTGAGATAACGGCAGATATCGTATCGTTGGCTAATAGAATCAATGTCAGATCGTATCATGATGAAACGTCCGATTTACACCTCTTCTACAAAACAGTACATGCTTGCCTTTTAATCTTTATTTTTTTAATGATTACCTGTGTAAACCTTGAGGGAAGTCATACCTCCACTAAAATCACCTAGAGCCATTTGATTAAATGTCATTGCAAAAATGGCATAATTTTTTTGTAGATGCCAATTGCTTTTTTTGTTTTATATATGTCAATGTGGCTTAAAGGTACAGTTCATTCAAATAATTTTCTCACCCTCATATCGTATTGTGAAACACAAGAGAAGATATTTTGAAGAATGTTTTAACTGTTTTGATCCAATTAAGGTCAATGACGTTCAAAACAACACTTTCATTTTATGGACAATAATATATATATATTTTTTTTTTGCATAGATGAAAGAAAGTCAAGTCAACAACAAAGTAAAGTTCATTCTTTGGTGAACTGTCCCTTTAAGTGTCAAAAACCTTTTTGGAGCCATTGCATTTCAATAATGGATCTTTCATGAAGTCTCAGAGTTCTCTTTCTTTGCTTGTAACCCCATCTCTATCTCCATGTCAGGACCTGAAACTGCCGACAGAGACTTGTCGAATATACAGTCTCTATCACTCTCTCCATCACTACAAATATCACACCTTTCTGCACTGTAAAAAGGAGGTATGAGGAAATATGAGCTTATTTGAGAAATGCATCGCTGTATCCGTGTATTAGCTCGTAAGAACCCTCTTCTCTTGTTCTCCCTCTTCAGACGGACAGTATAGAACAGGCAGCTGAGGAAGATCCCGGTCAGGAGGAGGTGGTTCAGCAGTGCATGGCCAACCAGGGCTGGCTAGAGACTCTGTTCAATTCCTTCATTGAACTGCTGAGGCTCAGCAACAAGGCTTAAGATTCAGCTATCGACGTTCCTAGTGCGTCCTATTTGGAGAAAGGAGAAACTCCTCTCACTCAAATGAAACCGGTGCACCGCCATGTTGCAGGAAAATTAGATTTTCCTTTGCAGGATGTGTAAGAGCCAGTGGCGGTTTAAGCCGTTGCATTTTAACATAAAAATGTTTTTGTAAATCTTTCATTCCTCTCTCTTTCATTATGTGTCAGCTCCCTGCGACGGGAGCCACAGGGAGACATTATGAAAACAAAAAAAAAAGAGCGAGAGTGTGTAAAGACAGTTGTCTGCTCAGAGACGAATAAAGATAGTGCCAAAGGGAACAGGGTTGAAAACCTCACTGGTCAGCAGTGTTTTGGCAGAGGTGAGCTTTGAATGCTATGTTCCATGCATACTCTTATATATAAATATGTATTATGAACAATTATGATTTGTATTATTTATACATGGACATTTATACATGGTTACCTCCCAAAGCTGGGACAGTTTGCTGTTATTATTTTGAATAATAATGTTCATGTTTTATGAGGGTGTACATGAAATGGGCCACCCATAACCCCCTATTCTTCCTGTCCCCTAAGATGAAGGACAAGGCGGACAGGATGTGGACAAAAGAGTGGGGACAAAGCAAAGTGTAGTTCCTTTTTTTTCTTCTTCTTTTTTTTTGGTAAAAAAAAAATAGAGCAAAAGAAAAATGTATTTAAAATAAAAAAACGTGTTTTTTCTGTTTGTTCTTTAAAAGAAAATGAGGAAAAAGGTGTATTTGTTCGTTTTCTCAAAGAAAACATGACAGTGCAGAGGGATGTAATAGTTTTTAAAGTGTGCAAAATGTCTGTGTTTACTGTTTGTTTTTTATCTGTTGGTTGTTTACTATAATTATAATTGTTATTATTATTGTTATTTTGGAGGTTTGCTTATTTTTCTCTCCTGTAAATACTGTACAGTTGCTTCGTTCTCTCTCTCTACCTGTCCCTCATCTGTACATGAATCCTCCTGTATTTGACAAACGCAAATAAAATAAAAGAACAATGACTTTATGAAAATGACGCATTTTCACACCAGACTGCTTTGGAATTTTTTTATTTATTTTAATTAATTTGCATATTTTTGTTTCTGATATATGAGCTGGTATTTTGCATTTTACACAGGTAGGAATGAGATGGGGAAATATATTAGAAATTAAGATTCAAGTGCTGACTAATTCTGTAAATGAAACATTTCCCTGAGGATTTTAAATAATGAATTTTTTTATTCAGCATATAGAGAGTTAGATCCAGCCTCAGTGCTTCTCTTCAAGGTAAAAATTCTACTCCTGCTCGAGCGCAAGAAAAAAAGAATCCCTGGAACTGCATTTCCTGTTGTTACCATGGTAACATAACCATGGCAACACCAGCAGCATTTTCCAGGAGTGTTTATCTGTCTTTGGTGTGATGCCTGTCTCTCTCTGTCTCTTTCTTTCTCCTTTGCCAAATAGCTTCCTATTTCACTCTTTCTAGCGCATATCGTGACTCACAAGAGTTATTACATAGAAATTATATTCTTTGCTATTTTGTGCACATTAAAATGTAAAAAAAAATTTCTCTCCCTTATTCTTCTCTTTGCACATCATAGAGTGCTTTATTTTTTCTTTCTCAAAATCATTTGTTTTTACATCCCTTGATTTCAACCACATATTAAATGAACAAATAACTTATTTATAACTTAGTTATTGAATTTATAGTTGCACTATTATTTTATCCCTATATCAGCCATTAGTATAATATATCTTGCATCTGTCTCTCATTAATCATCAGCTCCATCACTGCTCTGTCTCACTGTCATCTTCCTCCTCCTCCTCTTCCTCCTCCTCCTCCTGCACAGCGCAATGCCTCGTCTGGCCACGCAGCGGCGCCAGTTTGCCGTCCGTGGTCACTCCCACTGGCTGAATGATCCTATCCCTGAACGGGGGTGGTAGAGGACACAAATAATGATGGAGTAAAAAAAAATCATCAACTGTGTACTATAAGGGAGCTATATATTTTAATCGGACTACCTATCCACTACACATTTTTGGAAAGAAAATCAGTGATGATTTTATATGAAGGAATGTTTCATACCGTGACAGCCTGTTGAATATATTTATGAGTTTGAGCGCCTCTGCCTCTTTCTCTTCTTCAGTCATCCCTTCCATTGGATCAGGCTGTTCCTCCTCCACCCGTCCCGTCACAGGGTTAATCTTGTCTTTGGCCAGTCTATACTCCTCTGTGTCTGAGTCAGAGTCACTGGAGTACTGCTGTTGAGGAGAAGGGCCATGGCCATTCAAAAGACCCCGCGCTGCCAGCAGCCCCGCTGCATTACCGTAACCAGTGTACTTCACAAACCTGCTCACTGAGAGAGAAAGAGATCATGAATATCATATTGACTAAATGTCACAGAAAGTTGTGCAGTTGGGCCAATTCCAAATGGCGTTTTTGCACCCTTGAAGGGCACTTTGGGAAGGGGACGCCATTAATAGGGGCGTCCCAAAGGAAAGTGAACAACTGAATCCCCTCACGAAGGGTCCTCTGATGTGGCCGTTAGCGAAGGGAACATGCCATCACTTCAAGGAAGTAATTTAATAATTTATGGTCGTGTTCGGCCCTTCGGAGTGAGTATGGCATAGGGATGCTAACTTCCGATTGGAATTTTCCCAATAATTTTGTAAGCCAAAACATGGAAATCGAGTTCACATTTTATCACTTCCGGTTCCATCGTCCCGAAGTCAATGAGTTGTTGGTTAAATGCCTGAAATAAGGTCTGTGGGGTACGCAAGCTCCTTTTAAAAGTTGTGTTCATTTGTGAAGATTATCATGATGAACAAAAAGTGAAAGAATACAACTTTTTTTGTCACAGGTACTGATTTTCTTCAATAATCCAAGGCCTGGTTTACACCTGGTATTAAGATGCGTTTTTGTTGATCTGATCAAAAGTGGACAAAGGAAACACATTCCTGTTTACACATGTGTTTTAATCCATCTCTTTTGAACACTTTCAATCACTTCAGTCCTGATCTCTTCGAGGGGAGGGTCTATGGGTGGGTAAATGTATGTTTTTTTTCAGATCTTTCGATCTAATGGACTAAATAAACTCACGCAATTTCTTCATATGAACGCCACTGGAGAAAACAAAAAACAAGACCACGGCAAACGCTGAGAATGTATGTTAGAAATCAGGAATATGAGAGAACATTGACAGCTTGGTACGTTTATGTCTTTAAACCAAACTTGGGTCTCCAGCCAACAAAGTTTAAATCCTGTCTGGCTAGCGCACTTCCCATTATGTTTATCATGTTATATATATCAGTAGGCAGAGAGTAGGTGGTCTTTTGTTGCTGTTCGAGATTCGACCACATGAGCGACTACACTACGAAAGCAATCGAATACGACCGGATGGAGTGGTGGAAAGTGGACAATCTCAAACAGTTTTAGACCTGTTTACACCAGTATTTAGCATTGTCCAGTTGTGATCTGATCAACCAAAACATCTTAATAGGTGTAAACAGGGCCCAAAAGCCAACGGGAAAAAATCCAAATGGCTTTTTCTTGAGGGAACTAGACGCCTCCTGATTGTGCCGAGTTAGAATTGTTCCTGGGTCAACATATTTATGTCAGAAAATCTCTCTATACCCCTGCACCCTACCCTTAAATTATCCCTATAGAGGAAGATTATGTAAATATAACACTGATGTAGAAGCACCTAACGCTGGTTGTAAGCCTAAACTTGATATAAACTGTAAACTTGTCCCTCAAATCTGATTGGTTGATTGGAATGTTGATCCAGAAACATGTTTCACTTGGTGAAATCAGGTTCTGCAGGGAAGACACGGTGATTGGAACCTCTGTGTTAGCCTAAAATATGTCATCACCGCAGTGCTCCATATAATAGCATGTTCATACCATGATGCATGAATATGATAATCATTCAGTATGGTATATATCATAAGATGGTATAAGATGTCAATGCACTTTACATGGTTCAGAAGATGCATTTATGTACCATTTTCTTTACAGAGCACAAAAAGAAGCTCAGCTGCACATTGCTTGATATCAGTGTCGACATGGGTCATTAGTCGCACTAGTCTGCTTCTCAGTGTGTTCCCCTGTTCAGGCCTTAGCTCAACGTCTCTCAGGGGAGGCAGGATCTGCACAAAAATAGCACAGGATCAGGCTACTGGTACAGAATAAGAAGTATGTTGTGCCAACCTGTATCATGTTTATAAAGTTCTCTAAATTAACACTAAAATGGTGAATATGTTTTTAAACAGAATTTGGAGGTGAGTTTTGTACCTGCTGTCTAAGATAGTGCCTAGTTTCCCTGTGTGCTTTGCTGCTCTCCGTCAAGAGGTTTAAGACTGGAGTCAACCTTTCCTTCGGCTTATGGCCCTGTATAATTCACAATTAAAGATGTAATAATTATCATAGAATAAATAGTACAAATGCAAAATGTTTTATCTCCAGATAAATCCCTGTAATGTTAAAGGAATTTCAATGTATGGACAAAAAAAGATTTCCACATAAGAAAAAGTCATTGGTTTGGAATAATATGAGGGTGAGTAAATAATGACATTATTTTAATTTTTGGGTGAGCTATCCCTTTAACATGGCTATTTTGGCATGTTTTGGAAACTGAACCCCAGTCTATGCATTCATTGGAAACCCCTAACCTTGGCATTACATGTGCCATGTTTTTCATCTACAGGAACCCTATACAGTTCAGAGTGCTCTTTCTCACTCGGTCCAGTCTCTTCTCCATAAAGAGCAGCAAAGTGTGGACACAGTCCATGTTGACTCCGCTGGACTCCTTTGAACCTTCGGATAGGCGAACGGATAGCAGAACATCCAGGCATTGCAGAGGGAGCGCTGAGAGCACATTTACTGTGTGTCTGTGGACATTGAGCACAAATGAGTTATAGAGTTCAAGAGGATGAGACCTCTCAAGAATTCATCACACTGGTTTGATTCTCACTCTCACCCTTGCAGCTCCTCTTTTCTTTCCTCTCCCTCACAGTTCACGAGCAGACAGTGACGCAGGACTGCAGCTAGGTGACGATACAAAGCTGCAGTCTCCTGTGGCCGGAGAAGAAGAACCCAAAATGTTGACTGTAAAATAAATTCCTTAACAGATGGGCCATCCTGTTATGGTGTACATTTTCATGCCCTCATCACATGTCTTATTAGGTTGGAGAAAATAACTAAACTTTCAATCTTTTAAGATGAAAATCATATTAGTTCAGAGTTTTTTTTTTTACGTACAATATCATAATTAATTTTTTTTCTTTTAGTTTTCAAATATATTACAAATTCCTGTGTTCTTAACATCCTCTTCCCTGTGAAGCTCCATACATGGCATGCAGAAATAAAATAGATATTGTGGCCACAAATTAAAGGGGTGGTTGATTATGATTTCACTTTTCTAACTTTAGTTAATGTGTAATGTTGCTGTTTGATCATGAACAACATCTGCAAAGTTACAACGCTCAAAGTTCAAAGCAAAGGGAGATACTTTCTTTTACAGAAATTGCTTTTTAAGGACTACAACAAACGGCTGGTAGGGACTACACAACATTCCTCTCGGGTTAGTGACATCACTAACCCTAAAATTTACATAAACCCCTCCCCCGGGAACACAATTTATAGATTATCATGACATAATATGCTAATCAATGACTAGAAGATAACTATAGCTACCTAAATTCATCAACTAACCATTCAGAAATGTCCTGTTGCGTTCTACATATTGTCACTTCTTCTAGAGTCTCTCCATCATTGTCTGACTCCAGTTTGAACATAAAAGGCTGAAAGTTTATTTGAAATTTTCAGTGCATGTCTGTGTGAGGTAAAAGGACACAAGCTGTTGTAGCTCCACCCCCTGTGCTGGAGCAGCTGCTCATTTGCATTTAAAGGGACAGACACATAAACGGTGCGTTTTTGCACACCCTCAAAAAGGGACAATTTTAACATGCTATATAAAAAATATATCTGTGGGGTATTTTGAGCTAAAACTTCACATACACACTCTGGGGACATCAGAGACTTATTTTAAATCTTGTGAAAAGGGCATTATACCACCCCTTTAAGAATTTGTTTTTATGACAATAATTATTGGCAATTGTATTAATTTGTTCTCTTCTTTTAGTTAAAGCAACTTAATAATTAATTCCCTTATGTTAGATAAATCAATGCCACATTTTACTGATTCATTACCTCATTTTAATCTAATTAAATCATGGTCACAAATTAAGAATATCTTATTTTTATCTTGTCCTCACCCCACGTGCCGTGTAATTTACATTTTTAATTTTGTTTTAGTGTGATCATCCTACGGGAAGTGACATAATTTTAAGGGGGTTGGAACACAATGGCTGTGTCCGAAATCGCATAGTCTCTTGAGTAGGTACATGTTTTGAATAAGTAATTACTTCATAACCGCTAAAAAAGTAAGTGCTATATAGTATGCATGCGTGTAGTATGAATGTAATCTGGATGTAGGCTACTACATTCACCATGTTATCATTACCATGTGACATACAGCGCCAGTTACGTCACTTCACCTCCATTCATAAATCCTGTCCTCGTATGCCCACTTCAGAATCTCGCAGGAAGTAGTTACGGTTACTTTTTGCCTACTCTTTTATGAGGACTGTGAATTTGAACATACTTCTTTTGTCACATACTGTTTTTTGCCTACTATATAGTAGGGAAGTATGCGAAGGATTTGATAAATCATGTGAAGTTTTGGTTTGCCTTATTCCATCCTGTTTGGTAAAATAACAGAATCCATATGGTCGATAAACTGTAATTTCAAAATTATAGAAAATAAAACTGCTGAACTAACTCCCAATCCCAACGATTTAGCTTTTTATGCCAATCTTGTTAATAATCCTGTATTTTTCTGGCCATTGTGTAAATAATAAAGTAAAATATAGAGTCCAAAATTTGGAATGACCCAGATGTGGTAATTAGTGGCAAAGAAATACCAAAGAAAACAGCATATACCTCATCTACTTCCTGTCTGTGCACATTATAGGTAATGTTGAATAGGATCTTCAGAATCTCAAGGGCACGTTGTGAAACCTCCTTACACACAGGGGGTGCTGTCAGGTCAGTCAGCACCTCATGCGTTTCACCCCAGCACACTTCTAAACACTGTTCCAGAGCTGCAGTCAGCATGGACACGCCGCGCTCCTGACATGAAGAGAAGGCACAGAATGAGCTAATGAAATACCCAGAGATATGAATCTCAAATTAAAAAAGGCAGTTTGTGTTCTCATAACACTTTCTTTGTCTGTGACTCTTAAGGGGTCTACAGTGATACCGCAGGGGCTCCAATAGGTCTTAGTTTATCTCAGTTGCTTTGGTGCATTTCACAGATCACAACTGAAATATGAGATCAACCTCCACATCATCTTGTCACTTGTGCACATCATAAAAGCAATTTCTCATTCTTTTAAACAAATTGCAAATGCTTTGGTACATTCATGCAATTGATTATGTACAATTGTCTGCTGTTTCCTACATTATCAACTGTTTATGTCATGTTGATCAAAATATAGGCCTATTATACTATTTCTCTGTTTAATTGTCGTACTCCTCAAAACATCTAGGCATTAGTTCCTTGCATAAATTATTAAATGCAAAATGATTGAATAGTTGTCATAAACTGTCAAGCATGTTTTCAATACATTTCTATTAGACTTTATTTTGTAAATATGTCCTGAATTGATGAATTGCGGACATGAATTTTGAATTTCACTAATGGAGGAAATAATATTGAATTGATAAATTAGGAAGTAGCAGGCAATTGTACATAATCAATTGCATGAATTTACCAGAGCATTGGCAATTTGTTCAAAAGAATGAGAAATTGCTTTTATGATGTGCACAAGTGACATGATGTGGAAGTTAAAAAGTAGTTATGAGAATTTCAGTAGTGATCTGAGAAATGTACCAAAGCAACTGTGATAAAAAATTAAGGTTTCAGGAATTTTATAGAAAATTTAACAGTGAGTCCCTGCTCCTCTCCACCAAGGGGCCATTGGCCTGAAAAAGTTTGATGACTCCTGCTTCATGGGCACATGTATATATCACCAATAATATCCATTCCATATTCCATATAAGTATCACTGAGTGTTACCTGGCGAAGCTCTATCCTAAGTTCAGGCCGTAAAGCAGTCAAGAGAAAGAGAAACCGAAGTTCATAAAATTGACCAGTTGGAGGTGATGAGGAATGTATACCCTTCTTAAGTCTCTCTGACAGGCCGCGGAGCAACCTGATGAAGAAAACAAAGCACAAAAGAATGAATCAGACTGAATAAGTTTTTGCTAACAATATTGAATTATTTGATGTTACTGTACATGACAAAAAAATTTAACATCTTCAATTTTTAGCTATACTTCAGGGTGCTGGCTCTCTCTTGTGCTTTCGTGCTGTTGTAGATGACATTGCACAGAGCCTTTATTGCCTCTTTCCTCCAGATCTCTCCATCATCATGCCCCTCCTCATCCTTTTCACCTCTGGCATCCCTCTTTCCTCTCATCAACACCCCACAGACTCCATCTTTCCTTATGCTTTCTTCATGGTGGTCGTTTTGTGCTTCAATATTACAGTTAGATGTTAAATTCACAGGATTGAATTGCAAACATCCTTCACTGACCGAAGACTCAGCACAGGCTGCGGAGGCACAGCCTGAATCATTTGTCTCACTGTAACATGTTGGGCTCTGGGTATTGCTGTCATTATTTTCTGGGCGTGTCTCCGTCTCATTCTCAGGAGTGATGTCACAGTGGGAGGAGCCCCACTGAGCAGCCTCTTCTTCAGGCCAGGTAGGCAGGGTGGAGATGCCTCCGAGTCGAGCGAGAGTTAGAATGGCATAGTCTGTGATCAAGGGTGCCAAGGCCTTTCGGTCCCGTGAGATGATTCGCAGAGTTCGCAAACACACCCTCAAAACGCCCGGCTGCAGCCGCATGCGAATAAACAAGATCAGAGCTGCAGCAAGCCTCTGGAGGAGACCGAAAAGAGAATGGTTGAAAGGTTTAAGTTACACTGAACAAAATTATAAACGCAACACTTTTATTTTTGCCCCCATTTTTCTTGAGCTGAACTCAAAGATCTAAGACTTCTTCTATGTACACAAAAGGCCTATTTCTCTCAAATATTGTTCACAAAACCGTCTAAAGCTGTGTTAGTGAGCACTTCTCCTTTGCCAAGAAAATCCATCAACCTCACAGGTGTGGCATATATAGATGCTGATTAGACAGCATGATTATTGCACAGGTGTGCCTTAGGCTGGCCACAATAAATGGTTACTTCGTAACCATAAAATGTGTAAATTAAAGGGGTCCTATTATGCCTATTATATAATTAATAATTATATATTATTGTTACGAAGTCGCGCCGTTTTCGATTAAGCCTCTCCTTCCGAAAATACGAAATGTGCTGTGATTGGTTAGCTGGCCAAGTGTGTTGTGATTGGCAGCGCTTAGCCGTGTTCGGGGAAATGTCACCCCCTTCATAACCGCAAGCTCTATACTCAGATTAACGATGGCGTCAATTTCAAAGTTATTACTTCATAACATCCGGAAAAAGTGCGTTGTAGTCCGACTCCAAATGAGCCGTTCACTGTAGTTCTTGAAATGGGAATTCTGTTAGATAAATATCTCCCTTTGTATTGGACTTTGAGCTTTGTCACCTTGCAGATTTTTTTAATGCTCAAAAAGCTACATTACACACTAAAGTGGAAAAAGTGAAAAGGCATAATAGGACCCCTTTAATATGGCACTATTCGTGTGTTTTTATAGTCCAGGTTTAAAATGCAGAACTTAATTTTATACAAAATTTAACGGGGAGTCCCTGCTTTCTCTTCACCATAATGATGAGGCCCATTGGCATGAAAAAGCTTGAAGACTCTTGCTTTATGGACAAGTAAAAATTGTAATGTAAGGCAGTGAAATTCATGTAATTTTTAACTAGAAAAGATAGCTAAGACAAAAGTTTTAAAGAATATTTTCTTAATTAGACTTTTTATGGATATTCTGAACGAAGTTTGAACGTCTTTGAGAAAACCTTCAAGCTGGGAGGTTTATAAATAGATTATAGAATGACAGAACATTTGATAGAACAATAAATAGATTTTTTTCTATTACAATTTAATAAATTATGTAACTTCCTGTGAGGTGTGACCATCTTTATTTAAATTCTAAATCAATTGAAAGGATGAAAATCCTTCAATTCTGAAATTGAACTTTAAGAAATGGGTTGTGTCTCAATCAGCTCCCTAGTTCAGTATTCAGGGCACTGATCAGGGAGGCGGCCTTTTAAATGCTGTCTCAATCACAAAATCCTACCAGTGCATTGAAACATTCACTCCCCAAAAAGTTCCACAATGCACTGTGAAACCCTGGGAGCATCGATTCTCACACTATGTTCCCTTAATGGAAGTTCTGAAGAGCAAAACATAAATCATATGGGCCAACTCGCATGCGATTGGTGTTTTTTAAAATACAAACAATTATTTAATTATATTTTAACCTAAACATACATAGCTAGACAGGAAACTAACATAATCCAGCAAATTTATTTACGGCTGAAAGGTTGCACGAATTTAACAAGCAAAATATTTATCATAATGTATTTAAATAACATAAAAAACGATGTCAGAAAGTTATCAGCTCTGATGTTGTTCATAAATGCCAATAGTGATGTTATACAATGAGGACATTTTCACATCACCGGAAATAGAGTCATTAGTGTCGAAATGTAGTGAGTGAGCCAGAGTTCTTACTGTCCTTCCCAGTGTCTGAATTCATGTTGATGTACTGATTCAAGACCTAGGAAGCTATAGGAGCTGATTGAGACACACCCATAGATGTGATTCTGGGTTGTTCATTTACTTTTGGCCATTTTGTATGAAAGAAGTTGTGCTTGACTCACCCTCCGCATAACAAGATCTGGATCCTCATTTTCATCAAAGTCAAAATCGGAGTCCGAGTCTGGAACATACTCTCTCACTTTATTCCTACGGAACTGAGTAGAGAAGAGCAAACACAAGTACATTTACAAGAGAAAGTGGAGTTAGACAAACAGAAAAAAACAAGCTTTTGCAAGAACTTTTCATTATTTGAGTAGCTACTGTCTGTCTGCAGGTTTGGGATGTGTTTGACCTATATGGATGGTGTACAGCAGTGAATGAAGGGTCACTTGAAATGTTACACAATGGTCTTGTTTTCAATTAAAAAGTCAATGACTGCCCTTCAAGCACAATATTCAAATTTTGAACACTGGCCTGCTTCTTAAAGGGATAGTTCACCTAAAAATGAAAATTTTGTCAGTATTTACTCACCCTCATGTTGTTCCAACCCCGTAAGACCTTCGTTCATCTTCGGAACAGGAATTAAGATATTTTTGATGAAATCTGAGAGCTGGATCACTCCTCCATACTCCTCCATATGTTTCTTTAGGGATTGAAACTTGCCGGCCTCGAAAAGTTATTAAAGACATCGTTAAAATAGTCCAAGTGACTACAGTGGCTCAATCTTAAGTTCATCAAACGACGAGAATACTTTTTGTGCGCAAAAAAAACAAAAATAACGACTTTATTTCACCTATTCATTTCCTTCTCTGTGGGCCTCGAGTCAGTTCACTAGTTTTACAGCGTAAGCTTCTGTTGTTGTACGTCGTAGTTGTTGTTGACGTAGCTCTACGCTATCAGACTACATTAACTGACTAGAGGCCCAAAGAGAAGAAAATGAATAGTTGAAATAAAGTTGTTGTTTTTGTTTGTTTTTGTGCACAAAGTATTCTCGTTGCTTGATAAACTTAAGATTGAGCCACTGTAGTCACTTGGACTATTTTAACGATGTTTTTAATAACTTTTCGAGGCCGGCAGTTTCAATCCCTGAAGAAGCCTATGGACTAGTATGGAGGAGTGATCCAGCTCTCAGATTTCATCAAAAATATCTTAATTCGTGTTCCGAAGATGAACGAAGGTCTTACGGGGTTGGAACACCATGAGGGTGAGTAAATACTGACAGAATTTTCATTTTTGGGTGAACTATCCCTTTAAGATATCAACAACAACAGAAGTTCGTTGAAGCCTAATAAAAGCTCCGGTTAGAATCCATGAACACAGAGGAGAGACTATAAAAGCTTTATTTTGAGAGCACAGGCATGATGAACAGAGGTAAATGGCTTTTGTGAGTGTATGAGTACCAATAAATTATCTTTTTGACACATGGCACAATAATTGGTCCTCAGTAACAACAAAATAATGATCTCAAAAGAGTGAACAGGCCCTTCCGACACCGACATTCTGGGAGCCGGCATCTACAGGTGCCCCAGGGTAAGATAGACGGCGAGTATATTAGTTTCAGATTATCCACCTCTCTCATTTTTCTTCCCCACAGACATCTCACTCCCTTCTTTATTTATCTACAGCAAATACCTTTTTTTCTTTATGTCATGTGAAAGATTTACCTCATCCAGCTCTCTTTGCTGCATTGGGCAAAAAGTGAAAAATCATGATTAAAAAACATGTTTGTGAGTTTCATATATGCACTGAAAGAATGAGATGAGGCTGAAGTGAGGGATAAAGATAAGTGAAGGTAGATGAGTGAGATTTACATTATTAGCTGTGTTAATCCAAGCCATGCGTGTCCTCAGATTGAGGACAGACGGATAAACAAGGAAAGACTTTAAAATTTACCTTTCTTCTCTCCCTTTCTTCCACATCAAAAAAGAAACATTGCGAGTTCTGTGAAAAACAGACGTATTATTAAAAGGTGAAATATAAGAGAGACAATAAGATATAAAGGCTCTGCAAACGCTAGACACATTAAAACTTCACTACATCACAGGAATTGTAAAATGACTGGATAAGTAATGAGAAACACCCTTCAGGTTTACCCCAGTTCTGTTGTCATGGAAACTGCTAATATCTGGGTGTTGTAGAAGTAGTAGAAAATGCTAACACAGTTTTTTATTTCTGCCAGCACAGCGATGATCATATTGAGCACAGAATTAATCTAATTTAATTTAATTACATTTCTGCATTTCAGCAAATTGTATTTACCTGAGCATTGTAATCATCCAGATGGATTTGAACATTGTCCTGGTCACCTTGTTTGATAAACTGAATAATCTTCTCCACGTCTACAGGCATTCTTAATAATAATAATCAACCAAACATACGACATATGTAAAGATAATTTGCATGAAGACTATATCTAAAACAGTACTGATACAATTTTATATAATGTTTAGAGGTGCATTAATATTCCTGCACTTACCCTCTGTGGTTTTAAAAATGTGTGATGGTTTCCGTGCAAACAACTCGTTTTAGTGTTTGTATGTGCCTGTCTTCATGGGTTCCTATCTGTAATCTGACAGGCCTCAGATTTACCTTTGAGTTTTCCTAAACTAATCCCCCACCCTGACCCATCCTCTCTCACTCATTCACAACACTGCTCATAAATCTATTTCTGCCTCCATAATTGTGCATTTGCAACACATCTTTTGACAAAGGTTTGCTGTTTTGGATCTCCTTTCTTTGTTAATAATACAATTTATTGCAATAGTTATCCTCAGAACAGCAGCGCTAATTAGTGAGAAAGCCAATAGGGCCAGACAATAGGGAGAAGAAAAAGCTTGAGCAGCTATGCTGGCATTCAGACAACAGTAAGAAAAAGACAGGGTTGGAGAGAGAAAAAAGAGAGAGGGGAATGAAAGCAGTACAGGTTTATATAAAGCTTAATAGGGGTAATTAAACAAAGTGGGTTTCAGAAAGAGAAAGGCTGGGATGACTGGGGTAAACTGATGAGTTAATTATTTGTACTGATTGAAAGTGACTAATTGAGGCTAGTTGTTCAGATACAGCTCACTGGACCCTCATAAAAGTAGGTATCCTACATTAGAGACAACAGAGAGACAAAAACGGAGAGAGAGAAAATAACACCAGTACTGGTGGGCTGGGGAAACACATTCATTCTTGATAGGACACAATCAACCTGGCCAGACAGAAATAGTTTATTTTTAATTTAGTTTCGTAATCTGTTAAAGCAACACCAAGGAACTTTTCCTCTGCGGTCGCCCTACAGGTTGGAAGCGGAATTGTCCGTTACCGCTGTCGTGAAATAATTTAGCCTATACCGCAGCCTACTGTCGCACGCACACGCTCGCTGTTTATCCAGAACCGGCTTTGGAATCAACAATGGCCACAGACAAGGTAGAGTATGATGCATGATTTTATGAAAGACATCACCAACGAAGAAAAACTATGTATGCCGTAAAGCAGTCGAATTTTGTAGTTCTTTTTGTGCTCCGGTTACTACCCGAAACCCAAAGTTACATAGTGCCAGGAAAAAAGCGATACAGACCACGTCACGCTATGGTAGACGTGTGATGATACCCCTTAACTATCCCCCCCCCCCCCCTTTTGATAAGGGACATTAAAATGCACTATACAAACTTAAATGGTTGTAATTCAAGAATGCTAGAAGAATGCTTGGAATATAGACCTAAGTTTGGTCTTGTTTTAAAGAAAACAATCAGCAGATAGATTATTACTGAAGTGAAAGCACTTCAAAAAATTAAAGTATGAAAAAGTTATGGCGGTTTAAATTTACAGTAAATCAAATATACTTTATTAATATTTTTTAATATAAAATAAATATTTTACAAAATATTTTTTACTATAAAATTTCTATAAAATGAAAGCTATACATCTAACCAAGTTGTGTTCCAAATTTAAAGTTGATATCACAAAAATTGAAGTTCCCATGAGATTTTGTTTAGGCGTTATACCAAAAATAGCCACCGGGTGCCATTGAATTCCATTGAATTTAATTGTATGCATTCTGCTGTAACAAATTCATAAATATCTATCCAAATATCACTTCTGTCACTAAATATGAAACCTTGAGACTCAGACCTCTCTGACAATATGTGTTTTGTCAAGATTAGAAAAGGTTTTGATAATAAATTATGAAAGATGATGCTCAAAAGGGGAGGAGCCTAATAAAAAAATACCGTTTCCATAGTAAGGCAACGTCCAATTTCAAAACGGTTTTCACAGAATGAATTCTGAGTTAGTAAGCTTTCAAATGATACCTAATTTACAATAACTTCTAAAATATGATGTAATAATAATAATAATAAATTATATATAATATTATATATTATACTTTTTAGAGGACTTTTTACTTTACTTTTTAAAATATTATTTTATCATTTTTTATTGACAAATACTAGATTATGTTTTATTATGAACTTTTAGCATTAAAAACCAGGGTTTCAATTATTAAAAGTGTGTGCGTCGACTTTTTGTGACAAAGGTCAGAAACTCCTGTAATGACGAAGATTGTTTGAGGCGCACTCTTGTCATAAATTCATATATTACTGGTCCTACATAATTTGTAATAAAAAACAGCGCTAAAATATCTATTTAGAAGTCTTAGACCTTTCCAACGATATATAGTTTGTCATGATTAAATTAGGATTTAATAGTAATATATTGAAGTAAATTATTTGTCCCGCTAGCGGGACAGTGACAGTTAAAACCTATTGTAAGTCGATGTACCATCACAAGGGTCTTGGAAATATATTATGAAGGTTGAAAAACTACATAGTGTTACTTTAAGTTTCCTCAGAAGGAGAATGCACAGATCTGAATGGCTCCTGTTGTCGTTGTGTGTCGGCTCTCTGGTGACCCACAGTGGTGCGCTCGGGAACCGAAAGCTGTGCGGGATTTAGCTTGTGGAAGCGCTGCTGCTTGTCTGTGGTGAAAAGGGTCTCTTCTGAGGCAGGCATATCAGAGAACATAATTTCCGTATGTTTTGCTACACATGCATTTCTGTGTACATTTACACTTTTAGATGTGTTGACGTTTTTTTTTTAGATGTGTGGGTGATCAATTAAGCCAGTCAACTTTACAGTAAGATATTGTTTATTCTATATATTCTGTGGAACACCAAAGAAAAAAGGTTTTGGTAAAGGTTTTGGAAAGTTTTAGTGCACATTGACTTCCATTGTATAAAAACACTGATACATTTCTCAAAATATCTTCTTTATGTTCCACAGAAGAAAAAAAGTCAAATAGGTTTGGAATGGCAAGACATGAGTAAATGATGACATAATGCTCATTTTTGGGTAAACCATCCCTTTAAGTCGCAAATAGCCTACAGTTAAAATTAATAGGAAAGAATTCTGATATAGGATATTATTAAACCATTAGAATACCCTTGTAAAAATAAAAAGGCAACCTTTCAGGTGTAGGGGCCTACGATTTTTGTGACAGTATTATGAATCTCTTGCAACCATAATATTACTTCCATTGGAAATTCATTCAGGTCACACTTTCTGTCTATATGTGTTGTCGTAGAACATATGTCTATTTTAATAATTTAGTTTTTTTTCTAATTTAACACTAGTACGCATGCTAAGCATGTCTGTGTAGACTGCTTTTGAATCATTTAACACTGTCTGTCTGTCTTTCAACAGGCATCATGTTGAGGAACAGCGCCCCCTTCTTGCGGCAGACTGCAGTGACTGCTCAGAGTGGAGAGAGAGACACTGCCAGAATCTACATTGCATTGTAGAGCAGTGCTGCCATTTCTACTGTGACTATTATGACCTAGAGAATTACTGTAACATATAGAGAATCTGATGCATGTACACTTCACCTAAGTAATGACAGGAACTTTTCATTATTTGAGTACTGTCTGTCTGCAGGATGTGGTTGACCTACGTTATATGGATGGTACAGCAGTGAATGAAGGATCACTTGAAATGTTTCACAAGTTTGCAAATATTAAAGCTGCAGTCCGTAGCTTTTCCTCTTTGTCGCCATCTCTGTTCGAAATCTGTAATTGCAGTTTTTCGCGGAATTATAAACTTTACGTGAGTTGTCGGCATGAAACAGCGCGGATGAACACAATGTTTTGAGGAGACTGCGCGTCTGTCAGTCGCCGCGCCGGTGTGGATACTGCCATTCAGAATCACACATTCTACTTTTTGGAAGTACAGTATGACCAACATAATAATTTTCACCGGAAAATGTCATCTGAACAAGTAACATCCACTTTTGTTCTGATCAACGAAGGGGGAAAAAAGCATAACATCTTTCGACAGGAAAATGTTCACTTTACCGATCTGATTCAGCTTGACAACGGAGAAGGCGGATTTGGTTTTCTTGGAGTAGAGGTGAATTGCTCCCTCTCATAGCTAGCACAAAATAATTCATATTTACCATAATAGCAAAACTAAAAAAGCCACAACAAAGGAAACTCCGTAACTGTGTGAATTAAGCGATCACGTGTGCTACTGTTACACGATTGAACTATTGAAAATTATTACCTGTCCAGCAGAGTAAAGCCGTCTCTGCGTCCGTTTTGAACCCCTTCAAGTTCACGCCACCTTTCAAAAGCCCTGCCGATGTTTATCCTTGTTTTCGCGTAGGCCCGGTTGCAGGCTCTTTTTACCACTCCGAAGTCCGAATTATTTTGGGTTTTACAACTGTTGAATCTCTAGTTGTCACTGGTGATTGTGGTTTGAACCTTTATGGATCCGCCATGATTTTAATTATTTAAAGTGCTGTGAAAAAAGCCTAAAAATTTCCACCTCCAACATCCTCACGCAATATAGCCCACTAGCCGAAACACCTTCTTTATGTGTACAGATGTGACGTAATGACGCAAAGACATGCTCAAATTTACCGCGGAAATCCACCAGCCACTGGAATTAAAATCATTATTACAATAGCTAACCGTTTTGAATCGAGCTAAGGCAAGAAGATATTTTTGAACACTGGCTGGTTATGTTTATTATTATTATTATTATTTTGGATAATTTTTAACCCAAAAAAGTTACGGACTGCAGCTTTAAAAATCTAAACGTTTCTGTCGTTGGCTCAAATAGTACAATACTGCACAATACAAATTATTCAGGCAATTAATTGCATTAATTATTGTATTATTGTAGGTCAAACAGTAAAAGCATGGCAAGGGTCATATGGGTTTGAACCTAAAATTATTTTCTAGATTTTCTGTGTTCTAGAATATATCGCTTTCATCACAGAGACATTTGTTTCAATTCGCCTTCGATTTGCGTCATCGCCACAGACAGAAGTAATAGCCGTTGATGAAAAACATCATTTCCCATAAGCCCATGCCGCCAGTTTCACAGAAGGTGAAGCAAAATGGCGGAATCGGATGGGATGGGCCTCTTATTGTGTTTTTAAAAGAAAAATGTTTCGTGCCTCTACATGTCGTTTTAAAGTTAAAAACAACACTGTGGGTGGTTTCAGAGTGTTTTTAGCTTTGGGATTCACCAGCCGGCTCATCTCTGCACTATGAAGGTAAACGGCTCTATTAGCTTGTCTAACTTAGCCAGCCAGCTAACCCCTGTATACGACAAAGTGTAGGCAATAAATTATTGCATCTTATGTGAGAAGGTTGCTTAAAATGAAGACTTGATAAGAAAGTCAGCTAGTAATACTAAATGTATCCAACATGAGTATTGGCGGTTTTCTCATGACAGTTAACAAGTGAGGAAATAGGTAGGCAAGCACTGCAGTGGAGCACACGTAATAGATAGCATCGTCTGTAGCATCATCTGAAATCAGTTTCATCCACTGTACACGATCAGTGCTGTCACTGGGTCAAGAATTGAAGCCGCAGTGTTGAGTGTCAATACAAATCATGCTTTCTCATCAGGTTACTCGAGTGATCAAGTTCCCCTGAGTGGTCTTCTAGTTAAAGACAGATTAAATGCAGAAGTAGTTTTAACACATCCCTCAGGTATGATTATCATAACGGGTGCAGCTTTATGATTGCTCAGAGCTGAGGTTTCAGATCTAGTCTATTCATAACAATAGTGTTGTGTGATGTGTGTTGTCTGCTATGTGTAGATGGGAACAGATGGACAGGCTGAAAAGGATGAAGTAGAAGTTGTGCCAGGCAAGGTAAGTGTCACATAAAGTGATATGAAACTGTCCTTGTTGGTGCAGGTGCAGGTTGGACAGTCACCGTGGTCATATACAGTGTAGACGATGAGATGAAGATTTAGTATGCACAGCTCTCTCTGCTGAAAACACTGAATGTCTTCAGTCTCTTGTACTTGTAGTCACAGACTGAACAATGTCCCGATGAAGAGGAGGAAGTGTCTAAAGAGTCTAAAGCAGACAGAAGGACAGTTGGCTTAAGGTGTTTCCAGGGAAACCGAGAGACCTCGGAGGATGAGCCTAGTGAACTGGTAAAGTAAAATAATTTACGCTATTTGCATAATTGTAAGTTATTAGGCTCTGTCTTGTTAAATGCTTTGTCTGTCTGTAATTTACCCAGTTTGAAACCGGTGACCTGAGTTGACACTTTAACCGTTTAATTTGTGTTACACTCTTGTAGGGGGCTGCTGTTGTTTCTTCCTCTGAGCCTGTATTTCTTGTGCCTCAGATCAGCACACAACCTCAGTACCTAGACTGGTAAGTGCTTAATTAAGTACACTAAATTCAAAATTGAGCTTGATAGTAGCTATTGATTAGCCTGCTTCTGGCTTCCTACGTACTTCCGCTCAATTTAAATTTTCCTTCAGTACTAC
This sequence comes from Siphateles boraxobius, assembly GCF_051911475.1. NCBI lineage: Eukaryota > Metazoa > Chordata > Actinopteri > Cypriniformes > Leuciscidae > Siphateles > Siphateles boraxobius. Next base: position 19,575,131 of record NW_027509193.1, read on the forward strand.
GTATGGGATTGTGCTGTAGTCTTTGGTTTTCTTTGGTTATTTTTTTACCGGGCCAATCAGCAAACACAGGGAGTGACTGAGATCGATGACGTTGATGTTGTGTGTTATTTTGAGTTGTAGTTCAGTAATGGCAGCGGAGAAAGATGCAAGTGAAGCCATTCAGTTCGTTGTGGCAACGCTGCCGAATATCAAGAAGTTAAAGCCGGAGCAATCTTTGCTTAGTTTTGTTGGTGGCCATGATGTTGTGGCCCTCCTCCCCACGGGGTTCGACATGACATGCGTCACGACCAAACGTTAGCGATTGGTTAGGGCAGAGCCAGAGTAACTCTGGGCAGATCCAATAGTTTTAGACTTCAATAGAGTACCCGCCTACAAGGAAGTTAACGCTTGTCAATGGAGTGGTGCCAGACTCTATGTACAAATGAAATGTACGAGAGTCTGGTGGGACCAGCCTAGCTATTGATGTCATATCCAAAAATATGACTTTATTTGCTACTTAAATGATCATTTTTGTAAATGCTTAAATTAGAGGTGTGTGAGTGCTGTGTCAGTAATGTGTTGATTTTTATAAAGGCTTGTTTTATTGGGTCAATCCATGTCAAATCAACCACATTTTGTAAACTTCCTCAGCTAAAATATTTTATTTTGTTAATATTTTTTCTGTAGAAAGACAAACATAAATAGTAATGAAAGCCTAAATGTTGTGGATGTACATTTACTGAGTAATCCACTATTTTGTGGAGGGCGGTAAAAAATGACACATGAGATTTGGAGCTAAATTACAGGGGGGTAAAATGACTTTAGAAAGACGGCAGGATCATTATTTTATTTTTACGTAGAGATTGGTAGGTCTGTTGATAAAATCTGTTGAATTTAGCCATCCTTTGTTTCATTACATGCCAATGGTGACAATTCAAAAATGGTAAAATGCACTTCTGTTGTTTTTTGCCTCAAATTTTGCATGCCTGTAACTCAAGAAGTATTAAATAGGCCTATATCTTAATATCCTTTTAGATTCTGGTTCTTAACGAACTTCTTTTTGTATCTTCATTTGAAAGGAACACGCCGACTTTTTTGGACTTTAGCTTATTCACCGTATCCCCAGAGTTAGATAAGTCCATATACATACCTTTTTCATCTCCGTGCGTCCCGTAACTCTGTCTGACGCACCTACCGCTAGCCTAGCTTAGCACAAAGACTGGATGTAAATGGCTACAGCTAGCATACTAATCCCAATAAGTGACAAAATAACGCAAACATTTTCCTATTTACATGTTGTGATTTGTATAGTCACAGAGTGTACAAATAACAAGGTCATATGAGACACAGACCTCTTTTAACCCTATAAATACTGGGAACTATATTCTCAGAAGGCGAAGCACTGCTCCTTGGGCGGAGTGATAACCGCAGCGCCTGAGACGCGCCGTGGTGAGGAGCAGAGAGTTCGTTTTCAAGTGTTTTAAATAGAGGTGGGCATAGATTAATTTTTTTAATCTAGATTAATCTCACTGGAATCTTGGAATTAATATAGATTAATCTAGATTAAAATGGCTCATTTGAATTCTGCCGAAGGCATTCAGAATATGTGTGCTACCCAAATAATGTCTAAAATTAAGTCTTTGAGAATAGTTTGCCTAGCGTAGGGATGTAAATTTCTGCCAAAAATGAGATTTGACAATAGAGGAGCAAAAGTCGAATATCGTTCAAAGAAAATTATAAAATAAAATAAATAAATAAAACGCACAATTACAATGACAGAAAGGGAGGCCAATTTCATCTTTAGTGATTTGTCATCAAACAAACTGTTTATTAATTGAACAAGTAACATGTTTTCGTCGTTTTTTTTTAAACATAGTAACTTAGTCTAATTGGAAGAAGAAAAAAACAATAAGCACGATGTAGCTACAGTCCTTTTTTCGCATCGCAAACCAGATGCTAGTTAGATCAAAAAATAATGTCATATGTCATAATGATTTTATGTGAACCTGCCTTTACAGGCAAAAGCCTCATCCTTTTTAAACAAACTAGTTTCAATCAATGTAAACTATTCGTGTGACTATACCCCTGCGCAATACACACACATTACCGCGGGATGGCGGGTGTTCATTTCATAAACTGTACACAATGGTAGCTTATTTATTTTGTAGCCTATAAATTAATGTATATGTCCAACGGATAATGTCATACTTTTTAGTAGTGCTATCGTGGCGTAATAATCTGTTTGGTTGTAAAATGTATTACCTGAATGAAATGAAATCGAATGTATCGTCATGTGGAATCATTAATTCACAGACAGCTTACGAAGATGTTCAACTAATAAAGATCTTCATCGCTGGCAAAAAATATGATGCATTTGCAGATTTGCTTTCACTAGACTAAACTGTAGCTCTTGGTGTTCTTAAATCTTCCTGTTACGACTCCGTGTCGAGTGTGATTGAACGCGCTTCAGTGATTCAGTGCGTGAGGAACTGAACAGAACTGATTCGCGAACCGATTTAGACAGATCTGCCAACTTGTTTGATGAAGTCTTTGAACAGAATCGACCCAAAAGAGTGATTCATTTGTAAATTGAGCATCGCTCATGCCCATAAAATACAGCGCGCTTGGAATAAACTCATTTAACAACATGTAAAGTAACGAGAGGAACGATCGCCCAACGTAACATGTAAAAGTATACTTGTGTCCCTGACAGGAAAATACCCTGCTGCGCAATTTGCGCGAAAATGTAACGATATTCGAAAAAGCTATTTTATGATCCCAACCCAACTTTGAGAATAGATTAACGGCGATATTTTTTTAATCGCACGATAAGATTCTCACGTTAACGCAGCACGTTAACGCCGATAACGGCCCACCACTAGTTTTAAATAACCTTCTGTGATCTAATGTGACTTCTGATTTTAAAAAAAGACAGAATACTACAAAATAATATATTTTCTGTCTTTTTTCACAATGATTAAGGCCATGTCAATTAATTAGCATTGCATTATAAATATAATCTATTATGAAAATACCTGACATGGCATGAAGAACATAGATAAATCATACATCATCATCAATCGTATGTTTATTGTCTTCAAAGGTGTCTATCTGCATGTTATAGTATCTCTGGAAGCTTTGTTTATGTTCGGGAGTTCTTGGATGATATGCCTTGATATGCCTCTTCATCACGTGTGCCATTTGTGGACTAAATGTGCATAGGGCGCCCTCAGGCTGCCAGTATGAATTGAAAACACAGTACATCAGAGTATCCAGTGCTCATAATGATTACATCGGTGCATTTTGGGTAAAAATTGAATAAATATTACAGTTTTCATATTCATAACTCCTGACACACATTAACAAATTACGGTCTCTATAAGATTTTGAGAGTAAGACAGGTGACAAAATTTGAAGCGGGACCGATACCAGCGTAATTCACGTATCGGATTTTCCCGATCCAACCTGCGGATATATCCGATATCCATTAGCCATGTCTGGGCTTTAATGTTGTCTGCTGAAATGACTCCAAAAGTGATTCCCGTCGGCTAGTCTGCTAGTTGTCTGCAAACTGTGGAATGGATTTTTTCAGCCACCTAGCAGGATAGCATTGAGCTGCCAACATGTTCGCTGTGTGGAAATCCTATGGTGGAATACTTCACACTGGAAACACCGCAGCAGAGCAAGACAGCAAAATGCAATGTTTGCAAAGCCGTATTAATTAAACCAATGGTCTGTGATGCATTTTTGCTATTCGCAGTCCAGAAGAGAGAGAGAGAGATCTCTCACGCGGAGCCACAGTGCGCACAACATGACAGCCCTGCTTAATGACTGACAACAGAGGACAGAACTAAACATTCAAACGTAGCCTATATGGTTACACTTTAGAGCTGTTATATTAGTCTGATTTTATTTTAGATTTCGGCTTCCAAAGATTATAGAATATATTGAGGTAAAACCATTAAAAACTATAGCCGCATTCTGTCTAGCGCAACTTCCTTCCCATCGCAGCAGTTGCCTACGCTGTCATTTCTCCTTAAAACTCAAACTTTAAGACAGAATCAGCACGATCGGTGATTGTTGTGAAATGCAGTCTCTACTGTTGCTAAATTGCGGGACGCTTTTAATAATAAAAAGAGCTATTAAAAGCACAAAAATCTGCGCAAGAGATGCTGTTCCCAATGCGCCGCGCGCTCCGAAACAGAGGGCAACGAGACAAGCAAATTATACTTTGGGCTTCATGTGCGCGTCTAAACGATCAAATGTACACAAAAATATGTACAAATGACCGGCTTGGAGATTCACTTAAACAGTTTGTCTAAAATGGATGTAGTTATGGAAATAGTTTGGAGTAAATATGGTGCATCAGTAGACTCGTTCTTAAAGGGGAAGCAGTCTAATAAACATGCTGACGATTGCGCCATTACTGCAAATCAAACAACAAAAGGCAAAGAGAAAATCACTCACAGCTCTTGAATGAATAACTTTAGCTTTAATAAGCATAAATCTATCTATGAAAAACTTTGCAGTGCTATTTTACTTTTGATTACTTTATTATAATTATTTTTAGACCATACATGAATAGTAATGTTAGTAGACCTTCCTGTAATTTAAAGCACTGTGTAGGCCTGTATAATGTGTATCTTTGTTTAATTGTCTATCTTTTGTTTGTCTATTGTTTAATATATATATATATATATATTAGTGGGGGGCCGTTATCGGCGTTAACGTGCTGCCTTAACGTGAGAATCTTATCGTGCGATAAAAAAAATATCGCCGTTAATCTATTCTCAAAGTTGGGTTGGGATCATAAAATAGCTTTTTCGAATATCGTTATATTTTCGCGCAAATTGCGCAGCAGGGTATTTTCCTGTCAGGGACACAAGTATACTTTTACATGTTACGTTGGGCGATCGTTCCTCTCGTTACTTTACATGTTGTTAAATGAGTTTATTCCAAGCGCGCTGTATTTTATGGGCATGAGCGATGCTCAATTTACAAATGAATCACTCTTTTGGGTCGATTCTGTTCAAAGACTTCATCAAACAAGTTGGCAGATCTGTCTAAATCGGTTCGCGAATCAGTTCTGTTCAGTTCCTCACGCACTGAATCACTGAAGCGCGTTCAATCACACTCGACACGGAGTCGTAACAGGAAGATTTAAGAACACCAAGAGCTACAGTTTAGTCTAGTGAAAGCAAATCTGCAAATGCATCATATTTTTTGCCAGCGATGAAGATCTTTATTAGTTGAACATCTTCGTAAGCTGTCTGTGAATTAATGATTCCACATGACGATACATTCGATTTCATTTCATTCAGGTAATACATTTTACAACCAAACAGATTATTACGCCACGATAGCACTACTAAAAAGTATGACATTATCCTTTGGACATATACATTAATTTATAGGCTACAAAATAAATAAGCTACCATTGTGTACAGTTTATGAAATGAACACCCGCCATCCCGCGGTAATGTGTGTGTATTGCGCAGGGGCATAGTCACACGAATAGTTTACATTGATTGAAACTAGTTTGTTTAAAAAGGATGAGGCTTTTGCCTGTAAAGGCAGGTTCACATAAAATCATTATGACATATGACATTATTTTTTGATCTAACTAGCATCTGGTTTGGCGATGCGAAAAAAGGACTGTAGCTACATCGTGCTTATTGTTTTTTTCTTCTTCCAATTAGACTAAGTTACTATGTTTAAAAAAAAACGACGAAAACATGTTACTTGTTCAATTAATAAACAGTTTGTTTGATGACAAATCGCTAAAGATGAAATTGGCCTCCCTTTCTGTCATTGTAATTGTGCGTTTTATTTATTTATTTTATTTTATAATTTTCTTTGAACGATATTCGACTTTTGCTCCTCTATTGTCGAATGGCATTTTTTGCAGAAATTCACATCCCTACGCTAGGCAAACTATTCTCAAAGACTTAATTTTAGACATTATTTGGGTAGCACACATATTCTGAATGCCTTCGGCAGAATTCAAATGAGCCATTTTAATCAAGATTAATCTAGATTAATTCCAAGATTCCAGTGAGATTAATCTAGATTAAAAAAATTAATCTATGCCCACCTCTAATATACATATATATACATATATACATATATATATATACATACATATATTGTGACATACATGCATATATATACGTACATATCATACTTGCCTGTAGAGAGGAGTTTATTTCAGCATCATATAAATAAAAAAATAATGATAACAATAATATTAAAGCAAACACAGCTCTGGTATCGGAATAGTCTCGGTATCGGCCGATATCCAAATTCAGGTATCGGGATCGGATCGTAAGTGAAAAAATGTGGATCGGTGCATCCCTATCTAAGGTAATTACATTATATCTAACTGTAACTTTGTGCTAATTTAAACAAGGAACACTTAAGTGAGTGGGCTTCCTCGTGAAGGTTAACATTTAACACAATAAATATCAGCTGTTTAAAAAGTTACCTACATTTGGTTCTTGGCCATTTAAAATGAGTAAAATTAACAATTTGAATATAGAGCTGCATTGAGATCCTCATATCTATGTGACTCAACTATATAGGACCTTGGAAATGAAGATCCCAAAAGAAAAGTTTTAAGAATGAGAATCTAAAAGGATATTAAGATATCTTGAATATTTTGAGTTACAGGCATGACAACTTTGGTAAAATAATTTTTATGGCACTCAGACAGGTATGTTCTGTGCAATTGAGCTGAAAAATTAGATGCATTGTAGTTTTTTTTTTCTTTTCTTTTTTCGGATATTCCTCTTTAAAAGAAAAAAGTATCAGCTTTATGCAAAGTGACCCATATTTGGTTTTTGACCACTGAAAATGTGTACAATTTACTCATGATGCCACATTAACATGTCCATATCTCTGGGATTGATCCACCGGGGCTTTTAAAATTAAGATACGAAAAGAAATGTTTGTCAAGAACCACAATCTTAAAGGATATTAAAATAAAATTAATACTGAGTTACAGGCATGCAAATTTAAGGCAAAAATACACCTATGGCATATAATGAAACAATATTGTTAAAGTCAAAAGATTTTACTAATAGACCTAACAATCTCTTAGTAAAAGTAAAATAATGATGCTGTCGTCTTTCTAAAGTAATTTTTACACCCCTCTAAATCTCTCAATTTTAATTTTTACCCCCTCTACAAAATAATGGATCACTCAGTAAATATATGTCTGTGACATTTCATATTTTGGCTTTCATCACTATTAATGTTTGTCTTTCTACAGTTGAGTTGACATGGAATGACCCTGTTGTATTTGGAGGGTTCTGGCCTATTAAGGCAAAACGCAGTACACATTTTGTCAAATTTTGTTGACTGTGCTGAGATTAAGAGAAATTTATCTGCATGTCAAATGATATCAGATAATTAAAAATTCAGTCAAAAAACTTGCCATTATATCTCTTTAATTGCTCCACTGTATTTCATTGTTTAATTGTTGGTGCATATTGCCATTGTATTGGAGACTGATCAGATGATTTCGTTTTTAATCATTTATGAACTTCGGGTCAGTTGATTTGATTGTCACTTATTAAATTTGGCCAGTGGAGTTCTGTGATCTCAAGATGCTTTTTTTACTTCAGACTACTTTTTAACTTGACATGCCATCTTAAAAATTGAGGAAATTGGTTAGTCATTTTTATAAGTTTACGTAGGGGTGCACACAAATAGTCAAATATTCAACCTTCAATAATTATTTTGAAAAATTAAATAAAATACTATCCAAATTTCACCAAATGTTGCTTTGCTGGCCATAAATACTGTGAATCATAAATACATGAAAAATCCTTATGCTGGGGCCACACTAAAATATATTTAAAATCGTATAAGATTTTCAAAATGTGAGAGACCGCAAACTCCTAGATTTAACAGTTTTGCTCCTACGGCAAAACTGACCAGATTTTCAACCAGACTCCCAACTGTTAACACGGGAAATCTCACAAAATCTCTCGAGACTTCAGAATAAACATTTTGGACGATAGGCAGGAAGAAATTGCTATGATAGTGTTTGGAATGCTTTTGACAGAACATTGACACAAATCGACAAGCCGATCCTCCAACTCTGATGTCCATATCCATTTCACTCTGTGCTGCGCCATGACTGCGGTTGTTATGCTTCCGTCTTCTGTCAGCTCGCTTTCTGATTTGGGTATCTTTTCGTTCCACCTGACAATCAACAGATTGAATATTTACAATTCGCTATCGAGGCGGCTCCGACCTTCTTCTGAGCAGGTTCGGTCACTCTTAACACACCTCACACCACAGGAAAATCTGATAAAATAATCTGTTGAACCATCAAGATAATGGGGACTTCATTTAGGATTGTCGGAAGGGGAGAAATCGGCCCGAATATCGACTCGGTTACTAACGTAACCTCGGTTCCCTGAGAGGAGGGAACGAGTATTGCGTAAGTAGCTTACGCTATGGGAAAACTCCTTTTCTCGAGAATATTGAAGTCTTTATGTAAAACGCATTGCAGCTGCACAGCTGACAGCAATGAACGAAGGCAGCTCGGTCATTGGCTGTGCTGCGGCAACTTGCTCGAACCAATGACGGGGCGACTCTGAATGCGCGACCAATGAGCGCGCTTCGCGCCCGCGCGCGTCAGAGCCCGCCAAGATGGGCGTGGCCAAGAGCTATATATTGGGCGCCCCGTCATGAGAGTTCTTTAGGTTAAAACGACTGAAGCGAACTAACCAAGCACAAGCACGGCAGCTTACGCAATACTCGTTCCCTCCTCTCAGGGAACCGAGGTTACGTTAGTAACCGAGTCGTTCCCTTTCGAGAGGTCTCTCCTATTGCGTAAGTAGCTTACGCTATGGGAACACCATGCAAAATGCCGTGCGTGCTGAACTTCGCCTTATGATAGCCAGAGGCAGGTGCCTGAGCTAAAAAAGCAAAGTTATCATCCAACTAGCCGGCAGAGGCGAGCTTTATATGTGGGAAAGAATACAGAGCGGCTAGAAGGCGCTCAGTGTGACACAAGCACATACATAATCTAGATACGAACTCGTAGTTCAACTAGCATCATGCTGATAGTACATTGGAATGCAGTGTCGGGACCTGTAGGTTGTAGAACCTGATAAATGTGGACGGTGAGGCCCAGCCTGCCGCCGCACAAATATCCTCGATCGGTATCCCGCTCGACCATGCCCAGGAAGAAGCCACACTCCTGGTGGAGTGTGCTTTGACTCCCCAGGGGCATTGAAGTCCCTTAGCTTCATAAGCCAGCGCTATAGCTTCAACTATCCAGTGAGAGATTCTCTGCTTTGAAACGGCGGAACCTTTCGTACGGCCGCCAAAGCATACAAACAGTTGTTCTGTCTGTCTGAATAGGGCAGAACGCTCCAAATACACTCTGAGAGCCCTAACGGGGCAGAGTAGATTAGCGTCGTGTTCGTCTGCTGGGGACGATAGCGCAGTTAGGGAGATAACCTGTGCTCTGAAGGGAGTGGTGAGCACTTTAGGAATATACCCATGTTTCGGTCTAAGGACGACCCTGCAGTCGTTAGGTCCGAATTCTAGGCAGGCAGCGCTTGTCGAAAGCGCGTGCAGGTCGCCCACTCTCTTGACCGAGGCGAGTGCCAGCAAGAGCGCAGTCTTGAGCGAGAGCTGTTTAAGGTGCACGGTTCGGAGTGGTTCGAACGGAGGCCCTTTAAGAGCGTCTAGGACAGTAGCTAGGTCCCAGATCGGCACTGAGGGGGGGCGTGAAGGGTTCATCCTCCTAGCGCCCCTTAGGAAACGAATAATTAGGTCGTTTCTTCCCAATGGACGTTCCATTACAGGGTCGTGTGATGCTGTGATGGCCGCCACATATACTTTGAGCGTGGAGGGGGCGCGGCCCGCCTCCAGAAGCCCTTGTAGAAAAGCGAGTACGTTCGTAATCTCGCATGTTTCAGGGTTCAGGCCCTTGGCATTACACCAGACACTGAACACTTTCCATTTCTGGGCATATAAGCGTCTCGTGGAGGGCGCCCGCGCCTCAGCGATGGTTTTTAGTGCTCCGCTCGTGAGGTTCCTGGGAACCCCTTGAGGGGCCATGCATGAAGGGCCCACAGATCGGGGCGGGGATGAAATATCATCCCGTTGGCCTGACTGAGGAGGTCTGGCCTCAGTGGAATCGGCCGTGGTGCAGATTGCATTTGCATCAGATCTGGAAACCATGTTTGGTTCTTCCAGAGTGGGGCTATCAGCAGCACTGCGTCTTTCTCCTCTCTGACCCGACTGATGACCTGCGGTAGCATCGCGATCGGGGGAAAGGCATATAAGGGACGGCTCGGCCAGCTCTGGGCGAGCGCATCCATGCTTTTCGTGAAGAAAAGAGGGCAGTGCGCGTTCTCCTTGGAGGCGAAGAGGTCGATCTCCGCTTTGCCAAAGGTTTTCCATAACCAGTGAATCGTCAGCGGGTTGAGAGCCCATTCTCCTGGGAGAATTTTGTCTCTGGATAGCATGTCCGCCCCCTGGTTCAGGGCACCTGGCACATGCGCTGCTCTCAGCGAGCGCAAGTTGTGCTGGGACCATAAAATGAGTCTCCTGGCCATTGAATGCATGGAGCTCGACCTGAGTCCACCCTGGCGATTTATGTACGATACTACCGTCATGTTGTCCGTTCGGACCAAGACGTGTTCGTTTCTCAGCTGTGGGAGCAGGGCTCTGAGAGCCAAAGCGACCGCTTTCATTTCCAGACAGTTTATGTGTAGGCGCTTCTCCGGGTTTGACCAAAAGCCGGAGACAGGCCTGCCCTCGTAAAGGGCCCCCCAACCTATTTTGGAGGCATCTGTCGTTATCATCTTTCTCCTTGTGTTCACACCCAGACTCACGCCTGACTGGTACCAGTCGGCGGCTTTCCAGTGCGTCAGGGCTTTTATACAGCCGTGGTTCGCTCTGATTAAAAGGTGGCCCGAACGCCACGCGTGAGTAGGGACGCGGCTCTTGAGCCAGCGTTGGAGAGGGCGCATATGCAACAATCCTAGCTGGAGTACGGCCGATGCTGAGGCCATGAGACCGAGCATCCTCTGAAACCGCTTGACGGGGGCGAGCGCGCCCGCCCTGAATGATGTTGCAAGGCGCCGGATGGTGAGCGCGCGCTCTGATGAGAGACGCGCTGTCATTTGCATCGAGTCTAGAACTATTCCCAGGAAAAAAATCCTCTGGCTGGGAGATAGTATGCTTTTTGCAAAATTGATTCTTAGACCCAGGCATTCTAAATGGCTGATAATCCAAGATCTGTGTGTTATTAACTGACTCTCTGATTGTGCTAGAATCAGCCAATCGTCGAGATAATTCAGTATTCGCACTCCCCTTCGCCTTAGGGGGGAAAGTGCTGCATCCATACATTTCGTGAATGTACGGGGAGCCAGGGACAGGCCGAACGGAAGTACTGTGTACTGGTACGACTGTCCCTCGAAAGCGAATCTCAGAAACGGCCTGTGATGAGGCGCTATTGGAATGTGAAAGTAAGCATCTTTCAGATCCACTGAGAGAAACCAATCTCCTGGGCGTACTTGCGCGAGGATATGCTTGGTTGTTAACATTCTGAACGAGCGAATCATTAGTGCTTTGTTCAGGTGTCTGAGATCTAGGATGGGGCGGAGACCGCCATCATTTTTCGGGACGAGAAAATAGCGGCTGTAAAAACCTGCCTCGCTCAGAGAGGGGGGAACAGTTTCCACAGCGCCCTTTTCTATTAGTTTGCGCACCTCGGTGCGTAGAACATGTGAGCACTCTTTTCTCACTTTCGTCTCGACCACAGTCGTAAAACGTGGTGGTCTGCGAGCGAACTGGAGCGAGTATCCGTGCTTTACTATATTCAATACCCATTTCGGCATATCTGGAATATTTTCCCATGCCGCTGCGTGTACAGATATGGGCTGAATACAGGCTAGGGGCGGGCCGCTGTGACGCAGGGACCCGGCCAGCGAATCGCCTGAGCTCATAGCTCTCAGAGGCGCGGGCGCGTGCTGAGCAGCTGAGTGAATGGGCGCGTGTGTGATTACAGCAGCGCGCGCTGTGTCTGTAAAACTCGCAGCCTGGGCTGGGGTTGTGTTTGACACTGTAAGGACAGTGTTTATAAGTGGGGGTGCATAAACAGTGGTAGGCACACGCGTCACTTTTATAATGTTTCCCGCTTTTACTGGGGATGAATTTATAACTGTGTGAACAGTGCTTGTGTGTAGTGGTGCGTACATGACCGTAGGCACGTGATCTACATTCATGGGGTGCGCAGCTTGAGCTGGGAATGAATTTGGCACTGTTTTGACAGTATCTGGGAATGCACACCTTGTGGACATGTGAACCCTTAGTGACACAGGCAGAAAAAGACTCTTTTTGTGTTTTCTGTGCGTCGCCGTAAAAACGGCGTTTGTTTGCAGGTGAGCGAGCTCTGTGACTGGCCCATTGACTGCTGTATGAACATATCCAGCCGCCTGTAAGGGGACTGGGTAATGCTTGAGCTTTTGCAGAGAGAGTGGTCCGGCTTTTGCGAGACACGCACTCTCTCTTTTCATTCTTGTGGCTAGGACGGCTTTCGAGGCTCGGGGTTCAGCACAATCTTGGGCCGAGGACCCCGTCGCTCAGAAGGCGGCTTGCGGTTGTGAGAGCGCGAGCGGCGTCGAGCGTCAGCCTGAGGCGCGGGCTGAGAGGCGGTGGGGGCTGTTCTAGCCCGCTGCGGCTGCGGCGGCCTCTGTCTGCTCTGCGATGAGCTGGAGCGCTTGGGCAGGAAATGCCGCATAGCTTGTGAAGCATTCTGGGCCTCAGTGAAGCGTTCGGCGAAACCCTTAACCGCCGGTCCAAACAGCCCGCTGGTGGAGATAGGCGCGTCGAGAAATGGCGCCTTATCCGCGTCCTTCATCTCAGTCAGAGTCAACCACAGATGGCGCTCGAGAACAGTCAAATTAGCCATGGCACGGCCGATAGACTGGGCGGTGGCCTTCGTGGCTCGCAGGGCTATGTCAGTCGCGCTGCGTAGGTCCTTAAAGGCTTCGGGTTCGGGGCCAGACTCGTCCATAGAGCGGAGAAGCTTGGCTTGGAACACTTGAAGTACCGCCATAGAGTGAAGCGCTGATGCAGCTTGGCCGGCGGCGGCGTAGGCGCGACCGGCGAGAGCTGAAGTAGTGCGGCAGGGCTTCGAGGGGTGGGAAGCTTTGGCTTTCCATCCGGTGGTGGAGGGCGGGCAGAGATGATTGGCCACGGCCTCCTCGAGGGGCGGTGTTCCCTCGTAGCCTCTTTCCTTCGCGCCGTCCACAGAGGAGAGCGAGGAAGAAAAAGAAGGCTTTAGGCGCGCAGAGTGGGGGGCTTTCCACGACTTGGTGAGTTCGTCGTGAACTTCCGGGAAGAAGGGAGAAGGCCTTTGCCGAGGGGCCTGCTGGCGCCCCTGCAGAAACCACTCATCCAGTCGGCTCCGGGTTGGTTCTTCGGGAGAAGACCAATCGAGCCCGAGGTCTTCCACGGCCTTAGAGAGAACGCGGATAATCTCGCTATCCATGGTGGAGCCCCCGCTCGCGCTAGCTAGCGTCGACGGGGCGGGGTCGAGAGTGGAGCCCGGCCAGTCGTCCGATGCAGCGTCGATTGACAAGCTGTCATCCATTCCCCCGTCGTCCTCGGACGCGCCGAAAGTCACAAGGCCCACCGCTCTGTTAGAGGGGTGTGGGTCCGGCTGGGTGAACTGAACCGGCGGTGGGGAAGGCAAGAGCGGCGGTGAAGCACGCGGAGACTGGCTCGGCGTGACGTCACTGAGCTCAGGTTCAGGAAGCCTCTGTGAGCGGCGCTTTTTCTTAGTGCGCGGCTCGAACAGAGGGATGGCGGCGATGGGCTCGCTCACGGCGAAAGCGGCGAGGCGAGCCCGCAGTGCGGAGAGACCCAGGTCGTCACATTCGGGGCATCCGCCCTTGGTCAAAGCAGCTTCTGCGTGGTCCCGGCCCAGGCAGCGAGCGCAGATGATGTGACGATCCCCGTCCAGGAGAAGGTCTCTGCACGACGCGCAGGAAGGCATTTGAAACAACGCCTTGGAAAATTTGCTCTTTTACAAGTGTCGCAGAGCGAACAGATGTAAATACTTGCGTGAGCAGTACGCCGGATGGCTCAGTAGGATCGCGTTAGAAGGCGGCTGAAGGTGCCGACGTCCTCGTAGCAAATCCCGCTGGTATGCTTTTCGACGGCGAAGCTTCAATAATCCGGAGGATCCAGCGAAGAAGGTGTTCGCTGAAGGAGATTAAATCTAAAGAACTCTCATGACGGGGCGCCCAATATATAGCTCTTGGCCACGCCCATCTTGGCGGGCTCTGACGCGCGCGGGCGCGAAGCGCGCTCATTGGTCGCGCATTCAGAGTCGCCCCGTCATTGGTTCGAGCAAGTTGCCGCAGCACAGCCAATGACCGAGCTGCCTTCGTTCATTGCTGTCAGCTGTGCAGCTGCAATGCGTTTTACATAAAGACTTCAATATTCTCGAGAAAAGGAGTTTTCCCATAGCGTAAGCTACTTACGCAATAGGAGAGACCTCTCGAAAGGGAACTTGTGGTGTGGTCCCAGCATAAGCATGCAAACTAAAGCTCAAAGTTATATCTAAATGCTCTGGGAGGCGCTATGGAGCATGGAAACAAATTGATCTGCCTCTAGGTACAGCGAAGTTTGGAATTACTTTGATCAAAGTGATCAACATGTCATGTTGGAAACTTTAAATGCCGACTCAAGTGTATATGTTAGTTCTGTACGATAATTGGCACAATGTGATTTATTAGTGTGTTTTCATTCATGCTGCATGAGCTTTCTTTTTGTTCTGTACATTTTTTGTACACATTGTTTATAATTTAAGCTTGTTATGTATATAGCCTAATCATAATCTTATTCAGAAATGGGGACAAAAACGTACTGATTAAAATTGGCGCCATTAAACTTTTTTTGAGCCCAAATATTCTAATACAATATTTTTGAAAAATGTTCATCCCTAGTTTTATGCCTGTCAGGTCTCCTCTAATTACATTATAGCTGTTAAAGCTATTGATGCAAAATGCATAAAAAATGTTACATATAAAATGTTATTTGCTCCAAATTTATTGTAATCTTACTGTTTGAAAATTTGTACTTTGCTTTGACACTTAAAATTAACACGTATTGTTGGGGCCTGTTTTGTATTTAACAATGTGATTCAAAAACTATGAATCATCTTGAATTAAGGTAATTATAATATAATAGTTTTGTTTTCTTCTCCTTTAGTGACTTGGATGTGGAGCTAACAGCAGAGGTGAACATAGAGGATGGCACATCTCTTGCTTTGTTGACATCTGTTACCCCAAACCTTGGTTACCAGAAACCAGGTAGGTTCAAGTCCGTGTTTTGTTTATGATCATGTAAATGGAAATGTGTGATCAAGTTACTAATTTCTTTATTTTCTTTCTTCTGTAGGATCTTTCTTGAAAGGACATTTTCTCTTTCCAGCATCTTTAAGGAAAAAGAGAGTCTCTATAGACAGTTCTTTGTCTTCAGGCTCTTTTCCTGGATTCTGCTCAAGTGTAATTCAAGCCTTGGGACAAATGCAACTGCCCTGTTCCCTCAAAAACTCTGAGAGGGTCATAGAGATGGCCAAAAGCCCTCTGCCCTCATCTCCCTCCAACTCACCATCATCTCCTTCATCTGCTCCCTCTTCCCCCTCCTCCTCCCCCTCATCGTCATCTCCTGGTGGAATGAGTACAAAGTACCGTGAGGATGAAGACAGAGGCCATGCTGGAGACAGCAGAGCCAGCAAAGGAACTGGAGACTTTGTGTCATCCACTTCGTCCTCTTTGATGCCATCATCAATGGCTATGCCACCTTCTTCTTCTAATCCTTCACTCCATGCATCTTCATCATTCACACATCCATACAATGATGGACAGAGTGAAAGTTTAGAAAATGACATATATGATCCCTTTCACCCAACAGAGGGTGAGGGGGAGAGAGACCGGGCGTCCACTGATGATGATGAGGAGGAAGAAGTTGATAAGTATGACCCTTTTGAACCGACAGGTTCTCCAGCCTCTGAAACAGAGGAGGAGAAAAGATGTGTAGATGAGGGGAATGAGGGAGTAAGCAGCATTAATATCGAAGGGAATGTGTCAAAAGCTGAAAGAGCCTTAGAAATGGGAGCGCCTGCTGGCACAGAAGGGGGGCCTCCAGATTCAACAGAAATTGATGCTCTGTCTTTGATGTTCAATAATGTACCTTTAGAACTTAACAGCAAGCGATCTATCAAAGACCGAATGAGGGAACATGGAAAAAATCTAAGAGAACGGGGTACAGACTCTGAGCACTCTGAGATAGAAGAAGGAGAGATAGTGGGGGCCAGTGAAAGAGGAAGAGAACGAGTGATTGAGAGAAGGAGAGAGGTGTTACTTCCATCCTCAAGCAGTCCCTCTTACCTTCAAGGGGGGGTCCCAAAACCAGAGAGGATCTTACGGGTCTTAGAAGGTGATGGGTTTGTGTCTGTCCGTGCTGATGAAGAATGGGAGAGGGAACCAGTGGCTTCTGTGGGTGTTGGAGATCTGAGACGTAAACTGACGAGTAGGCGAAAAGAAAGATTCAGATCATGCCCTTCTTCTGCATCTATATCACCTCCACCTGTCCCTGTTTTGCCTTTGCCCTCTCCTTCCTTTCCCAATTCTCCACCTCTATCCACTGATAAAGGGAGGAGTCGCAAATCCTCCAAGAGTTCAAAGGACAGGGATAGACGCAAGCGGAAAGAGGGAAGAGGAGAAAAGGAAAAAAGGAAAAAAAGGAAAGAGGGAAAGGAGGCAGGCGAAGGGAAAGGAGAAAGCAAAGAGATGGACCATGAAAAAAAAAGTGAAAAAGAGAACAAAGGCAAGGATAGAGGGAGAAGTAGCCGAAGCGGAAGTCGCAAGAGGAAAAAGAGACGCAGGAGCACCCCAGAACATTCTTCCCGCTCACACTCCCAGAATGCCTCCCGACAATCACACAGTCGCAGATCTTGGTCCAGCCCATCGGAGGACCGACACAAAGATAGAGACCGAGAAAAAGAAAGAGAGAGGGAGCGAGAAAGAAACCATGGAAGAGACAGGGAAAGGGACCGGTGGCGAGACGACAGGGATAGAGAGCGGGAC
This sequence comes from Siphateles boraxobius, assembly GCF_051911475.1. Lineage (NCBI taxonomy): Eukaryota > Metazoa > Chordata > Actinopteri > Cypriniformes > Leuciscidae > Siphateles > Siphateles boraxobius. The sequence goes on from NW_027509193.1 coordinate 19,592,242, forward strand.
AGAGACTCCAGAAGAAGAGATGGACGAAGGAGAGATAGGAATGAGGATAACAGGAGGTCAAGCAGCAGAGAGAGAGGCAATAAAAAGAGGGGCAGAGAGAAAGAAATGATTGGAGATCGAGACAGGGACAGGAGAAGAGATAGCAGGCCTGTTGTACCCCCATCAATTCAGGATCTCAATGGCTCTGATCTTTTCGCGATCAAACGTACCATCACTGTTACCACCACTACAACGACCACCACAGTCCCAAGTTCACCACTCTCTAGCCAACGGCGCTCCAACAGCCGTTCTGTGAGCTCTGACAAACATCATAAGAGGAAGAAGAAACGAAGGAGACGATCAGATGATGAGGAGAGAAAGGACGAGGATCACAGAAGCCGGTCCCAACCCACCTCCCTAACGCCGCCTCGTTATCATGGATATGAATCAGACCGTCTCTCTGACCGTCCTGAGGTAGACATGCTCTCTTTGGATGGGGAAGCACTGGATTCAGACTACCCTTCACTAGAGGACTCGCCACTACCTCCTCCTCCTGAGCCCCCTCTACCCAGTCCCAAAATTAAATCTGGAGCAAACAAAGCAAGCCGACATCATTTGAAGAAGAAATCCAGACCTGGCAAGACAGAAGGTCAGTCTGAATCCACCACCTTATCTTCTCATAGATTAAAAGCCAAAAGTAAAAAACTTTTGTCATCTCTCTCTCCACCTCTTTCTGCATCCTCAGGCAACACCACCTCCCTTCAGCCCACACCATTCTCATCCACTACTAAACGAGGACGGAAAACCGGTAAGGAAAAAGTTGGGAAGAAGGATGTCGGGCGTTCTGGCAGGGCCAAAAAGCTCAGTGGCAGTAGCAGAAAGGGTAAGCTCCAGTCTAAAGTGTCTGTCTTGGTTCGTGAGGGTGTTAGCAGCACCACTGGGAACTCTGGGAAGTTGGGCCTCGACCTTCTTGGACCTTCTGGTGTTGTAAGTGGAGCTTCAGGGCCCTCAGTTGTTGGTGGGTCTATTGCTGTGGTGTTCCGCCGGGACAATGAGAGCCGGTCACCGTTCCTTAAGCCCTGCTCAGAGACACTGCCACTTCCAGGTAGAGGCAAAGACCCAAGCAAAACTGGGAAGCAACGCAACATCCTTGGGCCTCCGTTGTCAACAAATTCGAGTGGACTGAAGTTGAAGAAAGCCAAGCCAAGCTCTGCTACATCCACATCCTCATCTGCCTCTTCCCCTACTTCTTCATTGGCAGCAAAACGTAGGAGGAGGCCTGGAAAAAAGCTCAGAGAGAAAGAGCAAACTGTGGATGGAAGTGATTCTAAAGGCGCTAACAGTAATTGTAGCACGGTTGGTGGTGGTTGGGCAGGGGTATCATCAGAAATGCAGACGTTGGTTGGGGTTGGATCCAAGCCATCTAGTCCTCCTTCAGCTCTTCCTGGTCCCACTCCCTCATCCTCTTCATCATCCTCCACTTCCTCGTCAGCAAGTATCCTTCCTCCATCCTCCTCCCCACCGCACACATCCCCGTTATCTTTGCCTCCGTCTCGAGATACTAGAGAGTCATCCCCGGACTCTCAAACTGTTGATAGTAGCTGCAAGACACCAGAACCTTCATTCCTTTTGGAGGAGGGCCCTGGTCAGTCCAAAGCCTCATCTCTCACACCTTCAAAGTCCCCTGCCAGCCCTCCCAGTCTGCTATCATCACAGATCAGGGGCGATACCATATCCCAGTCCACTTCCAGTGTTAAACCTCTCCTACCAGATGATCCGAAGGCATCACCACCATGCTCCACTTCGACAGCTTCGGTGTCTGTCTCCATCTCTCATTCCAATGCTCCTCTGGCAAATGACCCTTCTTCCTCCTCCTCTTCTTCAGTGTCCTCCTCTTCAGTAAACAAGCAACCACCACCTCCGCCCCCACCCCCATCAGCTCCGGCTTTACCCTGGAGTCTACAAACTGGAGTGGACTGCACTGCTGGAGGTGTTTTAGCATGTGAGTGTTTAATGCATGATTTTTAAGTAATTCCTTGTTGACATGCATTTTTAATTTTTAGTTTGATTAGAAGTCATAATTTTCTACTGTTATATTCCTCTTTAGTGACAGCTCTCCTCTTCAAAATGGAGGAGGCCAATATAGCCAACAGAGCCAAAGCACAAGAGTTCATCCAGGCCACAAGTCAGGTAAATCTATGATATTCTAAAAGGGTGCTCACACTACCCGTTTCTTTCCATTAACTTCCATTCTAACAAATTTGGGAAACTGGAAACACAAGCTCATGCAAATAAGTTTTGCATTTCAGATTTCAAGTTCGGTGAAGTCTAATGTGCAAATTTGTATCATGAGAAGGCATGTGACGAAGTTTGATACATCACAGAGTGACCTCATAGCTCAATTAAAAGAAAGCAAACTTTAAAACTTGCTGGGATTGCAGTGTTGCATAAAAGTGGAGTAGATTGTACATTTTTACAGTTTGGATTTATAATCACCTTTATGTTAAAAAAAAAAGGCGTCACAGAGTGTGACATCCGTTGCAGTGTCTGAAGAAATTTTGCATGCTCAAAGTTTAACGTGACCTGGCCTTTATTACTATATATGTTGTTATGTGGGTTATGGTTTCCTTCTCAATGTACAATGTTCTACCAAATTCCTTAAGTCTAGTTAATTGATAGTTTCAGTCACTATTGATTGTGAAGTTCAATTAATTACCTAACTTTAACTTGATAGTGTATTAAAATTGTATTTTTCTGTACACAGATTCTCTCTCAGGCCAATCAGAACCAGTCACAGCCACACCCTCCTTCATCATCCTCATCTATATCATCACAAGTTCCTCCACCTCCGTCACATGCTCCACCCCCAGGACCCAATCCTGCACAGTTTATTCTCCACAGCTCTGTTCCATTGGTTGGCTGTACCAAAACGCCACCTTCACACTTGCACCCTGGAGTCTCAATGGGAGGAGGCTGTGCTCAGACTCCGCCGCCTCCATTGCCAGCGGGAATAACAGGAGCCAGTGAAATGGGCTGGGACAATGAAAGCAAAGACCCTGACAAGGTATCAATGCTTTCTGTACGTTTATATATTTTCTTTAATTAGGGATATGTTTGTAATGTTTGTCATGCTGCAATTCAAATTGCAATCACAATATTTTAAGTAATTGCAGTATGGACAGTGTTATTCCATCTATAACAACCCCTATAACAATGTAATTCTTAATCACTTACCTTTGCTTAGTATCTGAAGAAGCTGCACACCCAGGAGAGGGCAGTAGAGGAAGTCAAATTGGCCATCAAGCCTTACTACCAGCGCAAAGACATCAATAAAGACGAATACAAGGATATCTTAAGGAAAGCTGTGCACAAGGTAAATATAGCTTCAAGATAATAGCTTCTAATAAATATCTAGAAAGAGTGTATCGGTATGACTAAATCTGTCTTTACCTCACAGATTTGTCACAGCCGAACAGGTGAGATCAACCCAGTTAAAGTGAATAACCTGGTCAAGCTTTATGTCCAGAGGTACAAGTATTTTAGAAAGCACGGTCGCAAGATGGACGAGGAGGAAAAAGAGGACAGGGAGTCTGCCTCAATGCATTCCTCAACATGAATGGACAGAGACTGTTTATTTCTCTCCATCTGGTCGAACAAGTTTGCAAAATCTCCTCCCCTGCACGTGTTTGAGCCCACCATGGCTATCGAGTGAAAGTCGTTTGTTATATTTTTCTGTTCCCCCTATGTGTTGACATCATGTAAACTTGAGTACTCCAGCCTCCTTCCTGTCTCTTCTTCTTGTCTTGCTATAAATATGTATGAATATAGAAATGTGGTAAGATAAAAAGTATACTTAAAGCATTCTAAAGCATACACGCGGGAGAGACAAAGATGGCGCAATGTTCAACCTGTACATACTTTAAGTACACTACATAGGTGTTATACTTCGGGCTCCCCCTTTCTGAGAAGAGTGCACATTTTAAAGTCAGCTAGCCTACACATTTATTACTATTGAGGTTTTGAGTGGGATAGAATGAATGACACAATTGAGAAAAGAACTTTATCTTTACCCCTTCGAATTTTCTTTTATTGCTAGCATTGCGAGTACAGCCTGTTTTTTTTCCCACTGTGTCAAAGAGCATTCTTTTGTTTAGGTGCTACTTAACACACATGACACTCATTCAAGTTTTGAGATAGCTCTGGAATGGAGGATATGTACCATCGGTTCCATCTCTCATAGAATAGTGAATGTGTATATGGATGGAACAGAATGATGTTTGATAATGTTTGTTGACAACTGAAATTTAAACGTATTCTGACAAAACTTCACTTAGCTAGAGAATTTATTTTCCCCAGTCAAAGTTTAACATAATATAATTGAGTTGGCAGAAGACAGTCGTTGGAAGAGGTACCTACAGTGTGTAAATGAATGGTTGAGATAAATGCATGTGTTTTGGATTTTATTTGTACTGAAGAAACCTGTAGTGATTTTGAAGGTCACATGAGCGATAAACTTGTGCCCTTACTTCCAAATGAAGGCATCTGGCTCTTTTCTTACTCAAACAAAACATTTTAAATCTTCCATTTCTTTGACATCATGAGTGGCTTGTCTATTTCCTCCAATTTTAGGTATACTCGTATGTCTGATGAGTTTTCTAAAAACTTGCCTGAAAAATGAGACAAATGTGCATGTTTAAAACATTTCAAATCTGCATTTCCTCAGGTATACATTTTTCAATTGTTGTTAGTGTAGTTATTTCTTTGTGGTTTAGTCTCCCTAATCACTATATGACAATGACAGTTAATTGTTTAAAATGAAATATATATAGCTTAAGGGTAAAAAACTTCATTGGAATCAGCTGAGGAGGACAAAACAAGGACTTAAGGGTAGTGCTGAAAGGTTTAATTGTAGTTCCACAATACCTACAGTAGCCTATCAATTTTTTCTAGAATACTGTGCCAATATTTAAAAACTCATGTTTTATTCAACATTTTTGATTTAAAAAAGTGACACTGCAGAACATGCTTTCATGTATTTTAATGTAAAGTTTCATCTGTTAGCTACAACTTCATCATAAAGGCCAAGTTTAAAATGTTGTAGCCTACATTAAATTACATTGTTGAATGTTTTGCAAAGTGCTGTTCTTCTCTTATACCCTAATTCGTGTCTTATTCGGGCCACACAAAATCTGTGACAGGTTTCCATATTTTCATGTCCCTACAGGCGTTTCTTTTTGTAGAACTATTGACCTTAAGATGTAATTCTGCGTGGCCAGTTATGCTGGTTTGACTGAAGTTCGTTTTAGCTCCAGGAAGTAAAAATGGGATGGGCTTTAGATTTCAACCCCCCAAAAGATTGTGAATTAGTAACTGGCAACCATGTAACTGCATTTCCACTCAGAACCAGATTTTGAAGAGTCGGCACCTACAGTTCAAATGGAAGGTAGCACAAATCGTCAGAACAACTACCAGGCCACCTTTCCTAATAAGTTATAAACAGGGAATTTCAGTAATACTTATTGGTAAAGGTGGCCTGGTAGTTGTTCTGACGATTTGTGCTACCTTCCATTTGAACTGTAGGTAGACAGTAGGTGCCGACTCTTCAAAATCTGGTTCTGAGTGGAAATGCAGTTACATGGTTGCTAGTTACTAATTCACAATCTTTTGGGGGGTTGAAATCTAAAGACCCATCCCATTTTTACTTCCTGGAGCTAAAACGAACTTCAGTCAAACCAGCATAACTGGCCACGCAGAATTACATCTTAAGGTCAATAGTGCTACAAAAAGAAACGCCTGTAGGGACATGAAAATATGGAAACCTGTTTTTACAACAAGAGGTATCCGGTTTCTAACAGCCTGTACATAGCGAAATAATATAGCGGGAGTAGAGTAGCTTATAAAGCATTCGTCATCAATTCAATAGCCTATTATCAGCCATCCCAGCTAAAGATAAAGTTGGCCTACCTGATGCATTCGTTATAAATCAGTTTGTCACTTATCATACTTCTACTCTTATCATGCCTGTATATTTGTTTTCCCTGCCCTCACCGCCCACAACTGTTCGGTAATTCAACAGTAACAGACCATCATAAACTCGTGCTGGAATGCGTCCAGGAGGAGCACGCGCGTGGGATGTCCAGTGTGGGCGGGGCTATCAAATGTGCGGCTTTAGTAAAAGTTTTAACGAACATCTCGGAATCCGGTTGATGGCAAACTAGAGCATGATTGAAACTAGACCCATGGAGCTCATCTGAAGAATAATTGATCCCTAATAAACCCAAACGCTTAGACGGAAAGATGATAAAAATTAAGAAAATTGAGAAAGAAAACGAAGGAGGCGGAGGAGAGAGAAAATCCGAAAACCATCAGGTATGTTTGATACATTATTAATGTAAATAGTGTTATTTTGCAATACATGACGTGCAAAGCCACCTTAAGATGTATCAGTACGGAAGTGAGTTAATACAGTAATTCATTGTTAATGGTTTGTAAAGAAAAAAAAAAGTTCATTCATTTTGTGATTGCATTTATTTAATATGCATATAAGTTGAATGACAACGCTCTGGCCTATATTTACCAAGCTGTTTCTATAACACAGTTTGTAATCTTCATCCACTCGCTGCGTATCTTATATTTGCATTTATTCGTTTAGTAGCCTGGCCTTTACGCTTTAATCCAGAAGCAATTTATCACAGGGAGACAAAAACAAATAGTGCCACTCCTACTAAATTTCAGAAGTGTCCACCTTAATATGTAACATGTATTAGGATATGTAGTAAGCTATGAAACAATTATTGGCTTCATGCATATGTCATGGCTGTTTTAATGGCTTTACAATCAGCTTTGGATTGTCTCTGAGATAAATGTGATGTTGCTTAGGAAGGTCAGAGAAAACGATTGACCAAAGTTTCACAATTTAAAGCACCATATTAAGGTTATAAGCTTGTATAACAGGTTATGGCAGTACTTGCTCAATAGCCAGGGCAAAGATGGGGAGAGACCTGCATGTAGGCACAGATGAGGGGGAAAAGTATAAATAAATACAAAGAAAACAAGTATATTTTGTGTTATGCTGAATTATCATTATAGTTATGGGGTAGGCTATTAAGCTATAATGTTTTTATTGTGTTGAATAAATAAGAAATACATTGTTTGTAGTTTTGGAAACAAGTTGTCCTTATTTGTTTAATTTTAGGTAAGCAGTCTTTCTCTTTCTATTTGTTTCAAATGTTCCTAAATGATCTCTTGCATGTTTGATTATTATCTCAGCATCTGTTTTAATAATCAGGGGGTTTTTTTGTTTGTTTTTTGACATTTTCATTGATTTCAAATACAACCATCTCCTCTAATATTACATGCCTTCATGCAAAAGTTTTAAATTTTATTATAAAATTATAATTAGTACAATTATACTATATGATTAAGATTACTGTGATTATTATTAAACTGTTAATTGATTGTTTTGTCTTTGATTTTGAGAGAACTTTAAAGGGACAGTTCACCCAAAAATGAAAATGTTGTCATCATTCACTCACCCTCAAGTTGTTCCAAACCTGTATGAGTGTCTTTCTTCTGTTGAACACAAAAGAAGAATGTTGGTAACTACAGTTGACGGTAGCCATTGACTTCTATAGTATTTTTTTCTACTATATAAGTCAATGATTAGGACCTGTGATTTCCTTGGAAATTCTTTTGCTATTCAATCATAGTCTTATAGTTTGTTCTCCTCGACCAGTGACTGTGAATGGGAAAAAACCTGATCTGCCTGTGAAAATGTCTGTGACTCATGCTTTACTGTGTAACTTATGTGTTGTAGAGCTGGATCCCGAAGCTGATTAAAAAGAGAGTGTGCACCACCTTTGTGAAGGATGCATCCAGGTACAACAGCCATTTTACATTTTTGCTTGCATTCAGTTTTAGTGTACGCAGAAAACTATTCAGTCCTTTCATAAAACAGACGTTCAGCCTCTTGTAATATGATCAGAGCTGTTAATTCTCTGATTTGGCAATGCAGGGTTGGTCAACAAACATGACATGACTTTTTTTTCTTTCTATGAATTAATGAAGGGGAACTCCTAGCCATTTGTCAACACAGTATAATTTCCTTGTCCCTTTTCCCTTTATGACAAGCTAATGTTATATTCAATGGGATTTATTCACAATAGGGTTTGGGCAGGTACTGTATTTATATATTTTATTTATTCAAATGATAATGTGTCCATTGTGACTTTTTTTCTTTAATTTCAGCTATTAATGACTTTAGAAATAAATTGACCTTTTATCCTGTGTGAATGAGACATGTAGGCTATTAAGGAGACTGATTTATTTTCTCTCTTTGTCTTTGTGTTTCTTCTTCTGAAATAATGGCTTGAAGAGTAAGTATATGAGAATTCAAAACCCACTGAAACCTGTTTTGACAGTTTTCTCTCTCTCTCTCTCTCTCTCTCTCTCTCTCTCTCTCTCTCTCTCTCTCTCTCTCTCTCTCTCTCTCTCTCTCTCTCTCTCTCTCTCTCTCTCTCTCTCTCTCTCTCTCTCTCTCTCTCTCTCTCTCTCTCTCTCTCTCTCTCTCTCTCTCTCTCTCTCTCTCTCTCTGGGGCAGTAATGGGGCTTTGTGCGAGTGTGGTGGAGCACAGGAACTTCATGCATCCATAACGGCAGATGATCAAGTAGTCAGCCAATGGGACAGTGCACAGCACACCTCTGAATACCCCACTGATGCCTTTGGACAGGTGGAGTTTGCTGGAGCCGGACGCAGAAACAGTCCTGTGGGTATATCACTTTTTTTTTTACTCCTGCTCAAGAACACACAATCACAATTACTTTAACCCAGAATATGAACTCCCATCTGACAATGCAACTATGTTTAATTGATAATACTCTTCAGTGAGGTTCTAATCATTAACATTAGATAATGTATTGCTCACATTAGCAATATTTCAGCAAAATTCTGAAAACAGTATCAATAGTGTAGCAATGTATGAAATGCTCACACAGAATTCACTGTAAAACCAAGCAGTTTTCTGTTGGTCAATGAACCAACTGAATCTATAGAGAAATCTGTGTGGGGAAGTTTTTCCCCCTTACTAAACATTCACAATCGCCCGAATTCCTGTTAAAATGACTGGATTTTTGCCTGCGAGAATTCGCTTAAGAACGGTAAATGTGACCTTAACAGTGAACTATAGTTTTACAGCATTTATGGTTTGTGAATTTCTACATTAATTAATAATGAACAAAAGTATATTAATAAATGAACTGGAACAGATATAAATGTTTTCATTGTTAGTTAAATTATGGCGAAATTACATTATAAATAAAATAAATAAAAGTAAAAATAAATAAAAATGTATTAAGATCATGTTATAAATGTGTGAAAAACACACCTGCACAGCAAAGCAGATGCACAACCGTTAAAAACCATGCATGGTATTATAGAAAGTATAAAGTTTATAGGTCACATGTCATTTTCAATTTTCACAACAATTTAGCTATGTTTTAAGTTTTAATACGCTGTAATTTTTTTGGAAATGTTTCATTAACTAGCATGTTGTTAAACAGCAGTACAATTTATTGAACACACTACTGTGTGTTCATTTCCCTTAAAAGAATGGCAGATCGCTGAGTAGTTAGGGAAGAAGAATTACATGTTTTAATCCGCAGCGATTATAAACATCCTTTCAACCCACCCCAAAGCGCCTGGAGCAGCACACATTACTCATTAAAGCCAATTAACATTAGACAGTGACAAAACAAAACCACCTGTTGCCTCTGGAAGATATTGTTCAGTCTTTCACTTTTGACACAAATACCTTCACACAGTGACAACATAAATGTCATGCACGTTTGTGCATGTGTAACATGTCTGAATGCCACGCTTGTCCGGATGCCTTTTACTTTAGTTTAGGCTGAATAACAGAAACACTCACTCAAGGCCGTTTTCTGCTGTGCATTTATATGTCATTCATCTTGTATCCACAAGTTCCTGCGTCTGTCACATGACACACCACCTGACAATGTGTACTCGCTGATGACGTCACAATGGAGTTTGCCGGTACCCAATCTGGTGGTGTCTGTTGTGGGGGGAGAGGGGAAGGAGCAGGTGAAGACCTGGGTGCGAGAAGTGATCAGACAGGGTCTTGTCCGGGCTGCACAGAGCACAGGTAACCTCTCCTGCTTGCGTATGTTTAGCTCAGTTATGTAATCTTACGAGCTTGAAACCTTTATACACTCCATACTAATAAATCACATGTGGACTGTTAGCCCTACCTTCACCCTCCACCCTTCGACCTGGGTTATTATTGTATACTAAAACTGAGATTAAGGCTGTTGTTATTTTTAATAGTCATTTTACATTTTCTTTAACTAAAATAAAGATTTTAAAAAAAAATCTTGTAGTGGTTGAAATTTAACTGAAATAAATGAATAATTAATACAAATTAAAATAATATTTTTGTAGTTAATTAAACACTTATCACATGGCAGAATAATTGTGATTATTATTTTTGTATGTTTTTCTGACATTCCTCAGCAGTCTTCATATACACACATAATATACTTATCATGCTAACAACCTTTTAGTTAATATCAGATTGTGATGATTTAGCAGTTTCTTAGAACATTACAATATTTGTTGAAATAATTTGAAGACCACAGACCACTTTTTATCTACTTTAGTTAAGATTTTAGGCAGAAGATTTAAAGGTACGGTAGGCAATTTCAGAGGCAAGCAATAGCAAGCTTTGAAAGCATGAGATCCCACCCTCCCTCAGAGCGTCTCCAAAGCCACATCTCCTTCAAAACACATGAACAGAGTCATGGGCAGAGTCTGCAAAACATCACAAGAGATGGCGATAAATTACCTCATGTCTCAAAGCACATAACTTTACAATAATAATTAATATAAACAACTTACTTGGACTTGTACCACCTGACTGATGCAGTTTCATTTCAGCGTTGATATTGTTGAAATAAAAATTTATAAACCTGAGTGTGTGAACAGCTCTGGGTAAAACATCACGGTTTGCCATCTCATAATTACAGTTATGACATCGCAGGAACGCAGCATAAGCTCGTTGTTTTGGTCCAGGAGGAACTGTAAAAGGCTTTTGAACTGCTTGTGGCGCTCGGTGACTGACGTCTGTCTAACCCTACATAGCCTTACAGAACGCACTGATGACGTGTGATGTCTGCGTGAGCAGGTGCGCGGAGGTACAGAAATACATATGTTGACAGCCAGGTAGGGAATTCAGACCGAATGCAATGATTGGACGAAAATATTTGGTCCTGAGACTTCCACAGTAGATATATGTACATATTTTAATATTTAGACTACTTCTGTTATTTTTATTCTACCTGGATTTATATACTATGAATTACCGTACTGATAACAAAAATGGACTGTGCAATTTTGCCATGGGTCCATAGACATTCTGTGAACAAGTATATTTTGTGTACATTTAACTTTTTTGTATTTAAAAGCTTTAACTCAGATGCAGATGTGCTTCTGAGTAAATGATATGGGCACCTCTGTCTCACAGAGTAAATTAGGACAGGTGGCTTAACTGAAATGTGTTCTGGAAAATAACTGTTATTAACCATGAACGTGGTAATTAGTCTTAAGGTTAGTGATAGACAGGCCAAACTGGAATTCCTCCTGTGCGTGTTTGAAGCGATGCTTGGCAGATAAGTTTTTTTTTATGTATATGGTAAGCCTAGCTTGAATCCAGAAGTTGTGTGTTGCATTATGCTAAATACTTTGTTTTTCATTATCAGCAATTGTGTTTGTGACTCTGATGTGACTTTAGGTAATAGTAACATTTCCTGTGGGTTTTTCTTTCTCTTTTCCCAGGAGCTTGGATCATGACGTCAGGTCTGAGGGAGGGTGTTGGTCGCTGTGTAGGTGAGGCAGTAAGGGATCATTGTGCAACAGCTTCATCTCTTTCCCAGGCCAAAGTTATTGCTGTCGGTGTTGCGCCCTGGGGCTTGATTTACCAACGTCAGCAACTCATAAACCCACAGGTACTATGAGTCCATTCTGCTCTATTATGAGCACTTCACATGAAAGCAACATGTAAAATGTGTGAGCCACAACAATTATTATTTTTGTATTTATATTTATTGATATATATACATCTATAGTAATATTTAATGTTTAGTACACTTTATGGTCATCAAACACTGCATGGTAATCAAATTTGTGTAACATCTATCGTTAATGTGAATAATAGACCCTGATAAGGCCAAAACTGATTAACACAATAATAATTATATAATTTTGTAGTCAAGTCAAGTGTATATGGGTGAAGGAAGGAGAAGACAGGGTCGGCGATACTGGGACTCGTACGGACTTTATTCAGTCTAACTCAAAACAAAACAAGAGGCGCGCACACAGCGCATTCACCGTAGGTTCTCTACAGCACAGTACAACTTCATTCATAAAACTCTTTCCACGTTGACTCAGCTCTCGTCGCTTTCCCCAGCACTCGTTCCTCTCGAACGCCGCACGAGTCCCAGTCCTCTCTCTCCCGCTCTCTCCTTCCTGGCAGCTTATATGCGGTCTCCACGCCAATCACTGCAATCAGACACAGGTGTTCATCATCTGCACTTGACCTACTTACTCACCGCACAGCCCGCTGACTCGTCTCTCGCTACAGACTTCGCGAGACCACGCCCCCCCCCCCCCCCCCCCGCCACAAATTTAATTTAATTTTTAATTAGCATCATGTCATTCAAGTAGCACAGATTAAAAAAAAATTCTTTCAGCTTTTCTACTGTATAGGCAGCCAAGTTTTATTGAAAACCTACCTTGCCAGTGGTGAAGTAGCCTACCCTTTTAAATATAGTTGCAAAAATGTCTCAGAGTGGCAAAGTTATGTACAATTTGTTTGTTGAGGCCAATTGGTTTAAAATACATTGTGAAATATTAAGTGAAATGCAGACATTTTAAGTGATGCTCAGTGTCCAGATACTTTTTAGCATTTCAGGAAATGTCATAAAAACCTGAATAGAGTTTTGAGAACGGTAGGACTTCGCCTAGGCTAACAGTAAACATGTACTGTTGGTTACTCTATACAAGGGTAGCTTCCCGGCACGGTACTATGTGCGCAACATGCCACATGAATCCAGCTGCCTGGACAACAACCATCAGGCCTTCCTCCTCGTGGATGATGGGAGTGTAGGCCACAGAGGGAGTGAGACACAGTTCAGAGCCAACCTGGAGGACTTCATCTCCCATCAGCGCACTGGCATCTGGGGTAAGAGAGAGAAGACGGCTCAAGTAAAAAGCACTAATAATACATGTTTGAACTCTTCTTGACCATTGAGCACAACAGCAAATTCCCAAATCCTCAGTCAGTTAGTTAATTGTCCGTTCAGATTTTCTACAAGCAGAAATTCATCTTTGACACTCGCATAAAGATACAAACATTTAACAACTATACATCCACTTACATACACAAATATAAAATAATACATAATATAACACCTTAGTTAAGAATTTGGATTAAAATAGTCCTTGTCAGTGGAACAAATGTTCTTCTACGGCCAGCGACACCAGTTATAAACACTTTGGTTCTGTGTTGTGTAGCCTTATGGTTGTTGGATATGGGACAGCAGGTGCCATTTTCCCTGGATCCTTTATTCCCTGATATAACACACAAATAAGCAGCCTCTTTAGGAGTGAATTGCCCTTGTTTCCTCTCCCATGCAGTTACAATGCAAAAGGGAAAAGCATGAAACATAAATTATGTAATGAAAAAAATTCACATTGAACAAGAAATAAATACAACAGAGAAAACAAACCTGATATAACACAAAATAAGCAGCCTCTGTGAGAGTGAATCACCCTTGTTTTTTATTACAGTATGTAATATACTGTTACATACAGTATGTTCCCTTTAAGCCAAGGGTATACTAGGTCTGCGCCATAAATCGGAGGGCTTCAGATTAGGAATGGAGGGGATGAGTCTGGTCCGTTTATGAAAGCAGAGTGAAATGAAAGCACACTTGATGGGAAGCACAGGCACATCCCTGAGGAACTATGCACTTCCTTTTATCAAATTAAATGATAAACAGAGAAGTAAACACAGAGTGAGAGGAAGGAAAAGGGAATCTAAATATTTGTGTACTGTTATGAAAAACAGAAGTGTTTTGTATTTAGTGCAGTATATCCCTTCAGAATGGTTTCATTTGGCATGTCATGAGGGCTGCACTGCTCTCTAGTGGAGCAGGCAGAGAATGCAGTTATGAAACAAGTTGTTTTCTCTCAATGTTGCATTATTAGTAAAAACATGCTGCATTACCATTGTGTTAACAAATCAAGTCTTCTTCATGTCCTCACCAGGAAGTGGCAGCATTGAGATTCCTGTTTTGTGTGTGCTGATCGCAGGAAATGCTTCAATGCTAGAGGTCATTACACAAGTTTATTTTATATATTTAATGTTCATATTAAAATAATATAATACATTGAATTTTAATTAAAAAATTTTTTTATTTAATTTTATTTTATGTAGGCTACCTATTTAATGTAGTCTGAGTCACCGTGAACAAAACAATGCATGTTTACAAATTACTATACTTTGTTTTGTTCATTATTTTTTTATGGTTTGGCCTGTTACACAATGTCCATGTTGCTATTTGCATTTGGCATTATTGTTTGGATGAGACTCACCAGTTAAACACCATTAATGTATATGTCATAGCTGCTCATGTATATATCTAGAGATCTAAAATGGAATTAAATAAATGTATTTATATATTTAAAATAATCTCTTTGTCACTGCAGAGAGTGGATTTATCTCTGAAAAACACCACTCCATGGTTGGTGCTGGCAGGGTCGGGTTCAGCAGCAGACCTGATAGCAGGAATACTGAGGGACCTCAGCACACCTCTGAGTCCGCCTGTGAGTCCCACTTTGCCATCCGCTGACAAGGAAAGCAGGAAAAGCGCCAGTGTTGAGCTCAGGGACCGGGTGAGAGAGAGAATCAAGAAACATTTCCCTTCTGAGACAGATCTAGAGAAGCTTGTGGATCAGGTGAGCGTACAGCAGGAGCCTGGATAGAGTGCATGCAGGACGAAGGTATTTCCTTTACTTTTAGTAACTTTTCTCTTTTTCACACAGGTACTCAGTATCTATCATAACAGAGATCTGATCACCGTGTTCCATGGAGACAAGGAAGGGCCTGATGACTTTGACACAATCATCCTTAAAGCTCTTGTAAGAGGTGAGATTATACCACCTGCTTTGAGAATTCAACACGTTTACAGTACGTACATGTGGGTTTATGTGTGTTTGTGTGTGTGTTCAGCTGCTAAACGTGATTCTAATGATGCCAGCGAGTACACTGAAGAGCTAAAGCTGGCAGTGGCCTGGAATAGGGTGGATATCGCCAAGAGCGAACTCTTCAATGGCGAAATCCAGTGGAGGGTAGGAGTACTAGCAGAATGAAACCAATTTCAGCACAGTTTACAATTACTGGCCAGGACAGATAGCTGAACTGTGTTTTAACATGACCACTTCTAATCTTAATTTTTCTGTCAGTATGAAGACCTGGAGGAATCAATGACTGATGCGTTGGTGAATGACAAGCCCCATTTTGTGCGTCTGTTCGTGGAAACCGGCTTGAACATTCTGGACTATCTGACACACCATCGTTTAGAGGGCCTTTACAGCTCACTGCCACAATGTGATCTGGTCTCCTCATTCCTCCAGAGAAGGCTGCAGGAGCGAGTGGGCTTAGCAGCCTCTCAGACCCGATTATCTGTCCTACCTGATGAGAATTCCTCTTTCAAGAGCCACGCAACAACCCCCCCAACACAATCTGCTGCTCGAGACCTCACCCTATATGAGGTAACAGGACAGATGTTAACCAGAAACCACACACACACACACACACACACACACACACACACACACACACACACACACACACACACACACACACACACACACACACACAAACACACACACACACACACACACACACACACACACACACACACACACATATATATATATATATATATATATTTCACATTTCACACCTAGACCTTCAGTGAATTAATTCAATTTCAGTTTATTTATAATAAATATTATTTATTATCATATTTATAGTCCGGGGCGGGCCGTGCATTTCACACTTAGGCCTTCAGGGAATTAATTCAGTTTTAGTTTCAGTTTATTTATAATAAATATTATTTATAATATTTATAGCCCGGGGCGGACCGTGCATTTCACACCTAGGCCTTCAGTGAATTAATTCAGTCTCAGTTTCAGTTTATTTATAATAAATATTATTTATAATATTTATAGACCGGGGCGGGCTGTGCATTTCACACCTAGGCCTTCAGTGAATTAATTCAGTTTCAGTGTATTAATAAAGCACGTTTAAGAACGGCCATTGGCCGACCAAAGTGCTGTAGCCTACTGAGACAGAGAGGAAGTTGATCTAATATAAAGTGGGAGCTTGTTCCAGAGTGTGGGACCAGCCACTTCAAATGCGCGGTCTCCCCTTGATTTTAGCCGGGTTTTAGGTATCTGAAGAAGAAGGTTTGTTTCGTTTCAGATCTAAGACTTCTATTGGGAGAATAGAAATGAAGTAAGTCAGATAGATAAGAAGGTGCTAAATCATTTAAAGATTTATACACCAGTATTAAAATTTTATATTCAATTTTAAAAATTAACAAATTTTAATAGCGTGGCAGGCTGGCAGCGCAGAGACTCTCTATAATTGTTGTGAAATTGCTGTTTTTATTTTGCACTGGCAGTTATAGGGTTAATGCAGTGAGTTCGGAAAAGGTTGGGTAGAGAGAAACGAGCAAGTGAGTTCGGCGTGTGAGGCATCCTAGAATTGGGGGTACATTTCGAGTCTGCCAGATAAACATTTTATTTAAAAAAACAAAAAACTTTTTTCAATCAGTTTGGAATAATAACACAAATTATATTACACTATCACTAAAAATAATGCTTTATGTATATTTATGGAAAAACAATTATGTGAAATATTAACTAAATGACTCCCACTCCACCTATTATTGACTGTCTCTGCCTCCTGATTCATACATTCAACTTGACTTATCATGAAACCATTAAGTCTAATTTTCAAATATTTTTTGTGTTTACTCTATTAAGTTATATAAACATTTTCATAGAAGATATATTTTCTGTATTTTTTGTAATTTAATTAATAAAAAAATAGATTTTTGTGTCTGTCCCTACGTTCTGGTCAACTCTGTTACCTCTGTTATGAAACAAAACAAAAAAAACTCCAAAGCATTTGTAGAGAAAGCATGAGACTTGCACCAATTGTCAGTCATTATTCTTCTCTCATTAATTTGTACAAAATGTTTAGGATACACCAATAGTAGATTAGTTATTTGTCAAATCTATTAGTGATATTGCAGTGAATCTCTCATTCACTTTTTTAAATATGATAATATGGCGAAACCCCATAAAATTCTGTTTTTAGACATGCCATGTGGTATCTGCTTTGAGGTTAGCATTTTGAGCTAAAGCACAAAATGGTGGAAAAAGTCAACTCTGTTATCATCAACCCAATTTGTCTATAACAGAGTTGACAGATTTTTCTGTTAGTACATTGATGTTCAGTATTAATATTTAAAATCTTACAAGTTTAAGATCAGCAAATAATGAAAATGTTTAATTTAAAGTGCATTCTATGAAAATAAAAAAGTTTAACAGACAAAGAAAATCCTATTTTTTGTTTTCTTTCTCTACTTGAAATGTAGGCTACCCGTAATTCTGGAATGAGTCACGTGTGTTAGGTTAGTCTAAGCTACAGTGACTCATGCGTTCCGATTATAAATTCAGAAACGGAGCCTCCCTTGTCTTGTCCAAGGGTTACAATATTCCCTTGTCCGACGTTACAATAGTTTGAATGTTTGAAAAAAAAACATCAGATCATAAATTTACAAGAAAAATTAAGAAGAAAATCCTATTCACCACGGAAATAACGGGGGCAAAAAAGCATCACCAAAACTACTGATTATGTTTTACTCAAAATCCATTCTAATTTCTTTCCTCAAAAAGACTTCAATTACTCTGGTATAAGTTGCAGGTTATCTGTGCGTTTCAACCCCAACAACAACCTTTTCTATCGCCATCGAGGCTAATGCTGAAAGTCGAGTCTGTCCCGTCGTATTTCTGGCATAAGTTTTAATTCGCTTTAGGGCTGAGAGTGTCCGCTCGACAGAAGCAGTGGTAACAGCTGATCCATATATGCTCTCACACAAGAGTTTTGAAGGGAAAACAATGAGATCAGCGGGACTTTTTGCCTTCAAAATCATTCGTGGCATATTTCGTGGCATGTATTTTAGATTATGTATGCAATTCACTACAGATGTGGTGGTTAGCTAGCTCAGCCTCTACCAGTAACGGTAGGCTACGCGCTGATCACACAATCAAAGGACGTGAAAATGCCGACGTTATAGGTGCAGTCAAATCGAAATCTGATTGGCTGATTAAATCTGACTGATTGCCTGATTGGTTAAAGCAACGGGTTCATTGCCATTCATTTTAAGCTACAGGTGCCCGCACTGTCGATTATGAACATAGACATAATAAATACAGTATTTATTATGTCTATGATTATGAAGGCCTCAATGCAGATTTATTTTACCCTGGCAACACATGATGGCTGAAATATAATTGGATAAAAGCGCTCAAATAAATATACAATACTGGAAGCAGCCCAACCAAGAGAAAAGCTATGAAATTAAGAGAATGGACTATTGGGAATAATTTAATAGGCTACTCATTCATGGAACAAATATATTAAAGTGCAAGTCAGTGATTCTGATAGTGTTTAGGCCAGCAGAGAAGGCCTTAGCTGGCCCTGACGGCCCACCACTATACACTCACTATATAGTATACAATGTGCTCACTCACTTTACCTTTCAAAATTATTGTTCAATACGAATTTTTAATGTTTCCTTCTGCGAGGATGGATTAAATTGATACTGATTGACAGTAAAGATTTAGGCTATTATGTTACAATTACTGTATTTCTATTATAAATAAATGCTGTTCTTTCCAAATGTTTCCATCTCTCAGGTTTCACGGGTGTTATCGGAAATCATGCAAGATGTCTGTCAGCCATTTTACTATGGCCCTCTTCGTCTACAACAGGGAGTCTCCTCAAGGAAAGCAATGAAGGTACCAGCTAGGTTTTTTCAAAGTTATTGGGGATTGGTGAAATAATACATATGTGAATACATTATTGATAACAATGTCGTGATCGTAGTTTCTGTCTCCTCTTTTCAGCATGTGAATAAGTTGCTGCTAACTGGGAGTGTGTACCGGCAGGAGCGCTGTAGATCTCCCTGGATAGCTCTGTTTATTTGGGCCGTACTACAGAATCGCAGAGAAATGTCCATATACTTCTGGGAAAAGGTTTTTTTTATTTTTCTCATCATAGCTGAAACTAATATCAGGTTCCCTGCGTATTACTTCTAACCTCATAATTAATTTTGTAAGATATTTTGTCAGATCACTTTTGCAATGAGTACATAAAAGTTGCATAAAGTTTTTCTAGACACTATACTGACACCTAGTGGTGTAGATTCAGTATCACACTAAAGCAGTAAAGTCAAAGTATTCTACACTGTAGAAATTTAGCAAGTGTAAGTGTCCGGGAGGGTTTATCGTGTTTGGCTACTCTTGTGATCATAATATGTTGGCCTTCATGAGGTAATCTGCGGCATGTAGAATACCACAGCATTTATTATTTATTATGACTGGATTGTTTGGTCATGATATTTCACATGGTCAGTGTGTTGTAAAAATTGTAATAATGTTTCTCCCTCTCTTTCTCTTTCAATGTGAGGCAGGGGAGTCGGTGCTTAGTGCTCTTGCCGGGTGTAAGATATTAAGAGAGCTCTCTAAGTTGGAGACAGACACTGAGACCAAGCTCTCCATGAAGGAACTAGCTCAGACCTTTGAGAATCTGGCACATGGTGGGTGTCAATCAAGTTAAAGAGATTGCAGATGGGGTTTTCAATAGGGGCCAAAAGTCTGAGACGGCTAGTGAAAAAGCTAGTGTGTTTTACTTCTTTTTTTTTTAAGAATGAATTTTTAAAAACTTTTTTTATTATCATATTTAAACTTATTTAAAATAATGAAATTAGGCTAATTTTTTACACTAACTTTTGCTTGTTAGTGACCAAGTAAGTGGCTATTCACACAGAACATATTTTTTCATTCCACTGCCTTGCTTTTCTATTGTTTTTATGTAAACATGTGTTTAACAGACATGTTTGACCGTTGTGTCACATGGCATTCTAAAAATGTGGCACTCAAGTAAAAAAAAAGGCAAAGTCCTAGGTTAACTTCACTTGAATTATATTAAAGTGGAAAAAATGGCTTCTTACTCGTCACTGAAGTCACTCAAAAATCCGTAAACAAATGCGAGTTTAATCAAACACAAAAATATACCAATATTGTGTTGGATCCTGTATCCTATGATATTACACTTGTTAAACCTTAATCTTGTGTTACCTTAAACTTTCAAACAGAATTTTTATCCATAAATGACGGACAAGACTTTGCCTCTAAATGAAAGCTAAATCAACACACTAAGCAAACAATAATAATATACACATTATTGACATAAAAATGGCTCTTACAAGCATGTTTCTAGACCTTGCATTTTCTTTATGCCGTGTGTCTCACGTTCTAAAGTCAAAAAACGTGTTCTGTGTGAATGGACCCTATTAGTGCAGAATCTAAAATATTTCTTCATTTAATGTCTTTCAGTTTATTTCAGGGTTAAAATATATTTTCAATGTGATCTCAGACTTTTGTATTTCACTACACTTTAGTCGTAAAGTTTGCGGAGAGTAAGACTTTATTTTTACCCCAAGGGATGAATTCAATTAATCTAAAGTGACAGTAAAGATGTGTATAATTGTTACATCCAGTCAGGAATGAAACGGAGAGTGAATCCAATCGCAAGCACATTTAATTAAACAAATACAAAACAGGAAATCCAGGGAACTCAGAACAGGACAGGAGTAACATAAAACAACAACCGACAGCCAACAACTGAAACACAGGGGTTTAAATACACAGACAAACAAGCTAAACAAGATAACAAGGGGGCGTGGTTAATAAGAAACACCTGGGGAGACTAATAAACATAGATGAGGAACACCTGTGGACACTGAGCAACAACAAACAAAAGACAAGACATGGCAGGATCACATGACAAACAAGGGATAACGTGATATACAAGACACAACAAAAACCCACACGTAACAATAATGATACACAAGATTTCTATTTCAAATGTTGTTCTTTTGATATTCTATTCATCATTGAATACTTATTTTTTCATCACGGTTTCCACAAAAATATTAAGCAGCACAACCGTTTTTAACATTGACAATAATAAGAGATGTTTCTTGAGCAGCAAATCAGCATATTAGAATGATTTCTGATTTTTAAATATATTAAAATAGAAAACTGTTATTTTAAATTGTAATATTTCACAATGTCACTATATTTTTAAATAAATACATTAAGCATTGATAAGCACAAGAGAGTTCTTTCAAAAACATTAAGAAATCTTATCAACCCCAAACCTTTGAACAATAGTGTATAACAGATTATTTTAGGTGCTTGTCAGTATTTGAGCGGATCTTCATATGCGTTATGCATTTTCTCATCACTTTCATAATAGATGTGTTCAGTGAGTGTTACCAGAGCAATGAGAGCCGCTCTTTCAAGCTTCTCATTAGACAGTCCCCTGTATGGGGTGGCGCCACCTGTCTGCAGATGGCCACAGCGGCTGAAGCCCGCCTCTTCTTCAGCCATGACGGGGTTCAGGTCAGCGGTTCTCATGCTACTCTGCATCTGCTCTGTCTGTGTGTTCAAGTGTCAGTTTTGCCTAGGTTTTCTGGTGTCATTGTTCTTCATCTCTTCCATGGCTATAGACTTTGTTGTCAGAGATTTGGTGGGGGGACATGGACAGTGATACAGAGGTGTGGAAACTGATCCTCTCATTTTTTCTGCCTCCCTTCATCTACACCAAACTCATCAGTTTCAAGTCAGTATTGTTGCATGAAAGTTTAATTTTCTTTGTGGGACAATTTTCAAAGTTTTAATGCCATTCGTTCTCTTAGGGAGCAAGAGATGGACGAAATGCCGGATGACTTTAATCAGGGTAAAGAACTCGACAGTGCAGATGGAGCCGAGTTATTATTGGCTGACACCCCAAACACGTAATTCATGGTTTCTCAGTGCCATAAAAATTTTCACTAAATTAGAGATGATGCAGATAAAATAAAGCGCGTCATATGTGTCCTTCACAGGGATGAAGATGTGGAGGAATGTAATGCTTTAAAGGGAAACCCAAAAGGTAAGTCTAAATTGCATGGCTACAGAGCCTGTTAAACTTTGACCTGCTGTGTGATGTTTACATCTTTTTTTTATATTTTTTATATTGCAGCATCAAAGGCTATCCCTCAAAAACGACCTTTTATATTCCACCGATGGCGGCAGTTCTGGTTTGCACCGGTCACTTCATTTCTTGGCAACGTGCTGATGTACTTCCTC
Organism: Siphateles boraxobius; assembly: GCF_051911475.1. Taxonomy (NCBI): domain Eukaryota; kingdom Metazoa; phylum Chordata; class Actinopteri; order Cypriniformes; family Leuciscidae; genus Siphateles; species Siphateles boraxobius. Next base: position 19,614,791 of record NW_027509193.1, read on the forward strand.
TTCCTCTTCCTGTTTGCTTATGTCCTATTGGTTGACTTCAAGCCTCCGCCTCCCCACGGACCCGCCCCTTTGGAGCTTGTGTTGTATTTCTGGGTTTTTACTCTGGTCTGTGAGGAAATTCGACAGGTATGAATCTTGATTGTGTTTACGCACATCTGATGTACTCGTTCAGTCACTGAATTTTGATCTCTCTCAGACTTTTTTTGTAGGATCTACCACTGTATTTCAAAGGATGAAGTTGTACATCCAAGACATCTGGAACAAGTGTGACATCACGGCCCTCGCGCTCTTCATTCTCGGGCTTCTCTGCAGGTTAAATTCGTGTAATCTGTCTTGTTTATGTTTGTGTGTGTGTGATTGTATTGGTTAGTGCATGTGTGTTTTTGTTACAGAATGTTTCCGTGGACATATAGTTTTGGTCGTTCGGTCCTTTGTGTCGACTATATGGTCTTCACGCTCAGACTCATTCATATATTTGCAGTTCACAAACAACTTGGTCCCAAAATCATAATAGTTGGCAAAATGGTGAGGAGTCTTTTATTTTGAACGTGCCCTAAAAAGTGAATATTATCCTGCTCAAGAATGTTCATGTACTCCACAGGTGAAAGATGTGTTTTTCTTCCTGTTCTTTCTGGGGGTGTGGCTAATGGCATATGGAGTAGCCAATCAGGCACTGCTGTACTCCTACGACACTCGTCCTGGTTGGATAGTTCGGCGAGTGTTTTATAGGCCATATATGCACATATATGGGCAGATACCACTGGATGAAATTGATGGTATGTGTGTGTATGTCTTTGTGTCTCTGATGTGTGTATCGCTGAATGTTTGTAACTGTTTGGGTGTGTTTGTTTTAGAATGATCCTTGCTATACAGTTCCATCACCACATATATACATTTTAATAGTTTGGGGTCGTATAAAATGTATTAATGTTTTGGAAAGAAGTCTCTTATGTTTACTAAGGCTGCACTTATTTGATCAAAATATAGTAACAGTAATATTGTTACAATTATATTATATCAAATAAATAATTGCACTTTAAAATGTAATTTATTACTGTGATCGAAGCTGAATTTCCAGCATCATTACTTCAGTCTTCAGTGTCACATGATCCTTCAGAAATCATTGTAATGTAATTATTTGATGCCCAAATTTCTTATTATTATCAATGTTGAAACTGGAAAAAGTGTAAACATTTTGTTTTAAACATCTATTTTAAATCTAAATCTTTTATAAGTATATCTCTCATTTCAACTAAAAACTGTGTTTTCAGCCAACTATTGCTAACCACTGGCCAGGCAGCATAATACAGCGTGTTTTGTCGTTTTCGTGGATTTGTGTGAACGGGGATCGTTTTGACATCATTGTCATCTGTACATGACAAACCTTTCTGTTTTTAGTACATCATTGTCATGTAAACGTACCCTAAAATTATAAATGTCTTTACTGTCACTTTTGATCTATTTAATGCATCCTTGCTAAATAAGCCTATTCATTTCTTTCAAAAAATCTTACTGGCTACTGGCTAGTACTTTTGTACTCTTAGCTCATTTTATTGGTTCTGTTGTGATACGATTTATTTATTTTTTTGTCTCTAGCTGACAAGCGACATGAGAAACAGTGTACAGACAACGTCACTCTCATCCATGATGGGGCGGAGCCCTGCCCACAGTCTGATGCTAATTGGCTGGTCCTTATTCTTCTGTCAGTTTACTTGTTGGTCACCAATATTCTATTGGTGAACTTGCTCATTGCAATGTTCAGGTAAAAAACTGATACCATCAACACTATATATATAACTATATATACTACTTATATAACATCAGCAATGTCTTCATGTTTGTATTTAAAGCAGTGATTTTACATGGACTTTATATCGACTTTATCTGGATAAAACTGCAAGTGTAAGATTACTAGATTTTCCGTTCAGTGGGCACTTGAGCACACTTAAATATCCATTATTCATACTGTACATTTATAATACCTAGCTACCTTTAGCATTTAATAAAATTCATTTTATTTTTAGACAAAATAGTATTGAATTTTTAATATGGACCCTTTACTTTGCCAATACTATAAAATATAAAAATAAGAACTGGCTTCGGTATCGGACAGCATTTTAATATTGGTGTATCCCTTGCAATGAAACACTTGAGGCCATGCAGTACTGTGAAAATACTTACAGCTGAAGGGAATCCATTTCTGCAACTGCTTGATTCACAATACAGCATGACCTCTCTAAGGATATTGCTTAATTTGATGGTGTGTTCATGTCATCTGTCTACAGTTACACATTCAATAAAGTCCAGGAGCACAGCGATGTGCACTGGAAATTCCAGCGCTACAACCTGATTGTGGAGTACCACTCGCGCCCCTGCCTCTCCCCGCCCTTCATCATCATCTCCCACCTGCATATCTTCGTCAAAAGAGTCATCCAGAGACTGCCTTCCGTTAAGAGCCAACACTTTAGTATGTTCTCCCTTTTGATCTTTATTTTACATGCACATCAAATATTTCTACACCATTCGCAAAGCCTCATTTGCAAAGTTTGTCTTTAACCTTGAGGTGCATCTCTTAACTTAGTGCTGGACCTGAAAACCAAAGAGGCAAGTTTGCTGAACACATGGGAGTCGACGCTGAAGGAGAACATGCTTTCCACGCAAGGCAAGAAACAAAGAGAGAGCGACCGGGAGCGACTCAAACGCACCTCCA